>NC_133654.1:148963776-149293202 GCF_009905375.1 Apium graveolens | reverse complement strand
GCATGCAACAACGAAGAAGAGGAAGCATACGTTTATCTTGGGATTCTTTTAATTCGTTGTAACAGTGGAGCTGTTTTTCTTACTCTTGAACCTTAATACTCTTGGACGTACTCTGTTTTATTACTATTTTTATTAGTTTATATCGTTGTGTTATTATCATATTTATATGAACCCATGGTGACGATGAAATCTATCATGGGCTAATCATGATCATGGGGTCATAGTGGATTTATATGGATTTCTTTAGTTAATGTTTAATACCTGATATGTGGGTGATTGTATGATATCTAGCATAGGTTGTGCTTATTCGTCTTATGTGCGTCGCGAACATGTAAGATAGTTTGTTAATTTCTTGTGAAGTGACAGTGAATCTTGAGATTTAAAACTTGCCATGCTAGCATAGGTTCTGTATGTATGCATGATAGTGGTAATCTAACCGTTTTACTTTCCCTGTGTAATCATAATGAATAACCTGCGCTTAAATCATTATGTTGTCAATTCTGTAGATATATAGGGTCTCGACATAATTGATGCCTATTCAACTTCTATCTTAATTATGGATGCTTGGTAGAATGGTATTCATACAACGAAAGTTGGCGTTTATCAGTTTCGTGTTGTGTCGATTAATCTCATCCATTACATGTTAAGGGTAATAACAATAACTGTTGAATGAAGTAGTAATAAAGTTATGATCTCATGTGTGTTGTAATATTGTTAATTAAAGTGTTTAATTCGCGTAGTTAAATCTTAGTTAATCAATTTTAATTGTTATTGTCTTGACATTGAAGAGTAAAACATACATTGGTGAGTAAGTGTTAATTAAATATAATTAATCAAGTCTCTGTGGGAATGAACTAGAAATCATTCTATATTATTGTGAACGCGTATACTTGCGTGATTTAGTAGCGCATGCTTTGTGCCTATCAAGTTTTGGCACCGCTGTCGGGGACTCGGTGTTAATTGTTTAGTTTATGTACTTGCATCGTGGTCATAGGATTCATGATTAAGACTTTTTACTTACTGCTTCCGGTTGTGTTTCAGGTATTCTAACGAGCGTTTATGCAAACACGTTCTCGCACCGCAGAGAAATCTAGATACGGCTGACGAGTACAGATTCGGTCTTGACTTTCCGGAGAAGATAGTTTTGAAGATTCGGATAAAGAGAGTGAAAAGAAAGAACCTGTAACAATGGTTGATCGTATAGTTCAAGCTGATCCAGCCTTATGGACTTTTCTCGGCCTAAAATTGATGACATTCAGTCAAGCATCATTCATCCGGCTATTCAGGCCATACTTTTGAAATCAAGCCGGGCACTATTTAGATTGTGTAGAATTCTGTTTCATTCGGAGGTTCTGCATCTGAAGATCCAACATGCATATCAGGAATTTTGTCGAGATCTGTATTACTTTCAAATATAATGGTATTACCGATGAGGCTATCAAGCTGAGGCTTTTCCCATTCTCTCTGAGGGACAAAGCTAAGGACTGGTTACATTCTTACTAGCTAGGTCCATCACTACTTGGGAAGATCTCGCGCAAAAGTTTCTGGTGAAGTTCTATCCAATGGACAAGCTACAGCTATGAGGAGTGCTCTTACTCAGTTTGCGCAACAATAAGGGAATCTATGTACGAAGCTTGGGAGCGCTACAAGGAGATATTGAGAAAGTGTCCATATTATGGTATGCCTGACTGGATGGTGATCAGGGTTTCTATAATGGTTTGGGGGCCCAATCTAGGCCCATGCTCGTGCAGCTTCTGGAGGCGCTTTGTGGGCCAAAAGCTATACTGAGGCTTATAATCTCATAGAAACTATGGCTGCAAATGAGTATTTAACCAACTCAAAGGATGATTCCTGGGAAGGTAGCAAGTATTTGGAAGTTGATGCAGCTACAGCTTGCAGCGCAGATCCAAGCGCTGTCTATGAAGGTCAATTCTTTAGCCAACTATGGAGTCAACCAAATAGCTATTGTCTGTGAGCTTTATGCAGGCTCTCATGTACGGATCAGTGTCTCTGTTAATGAATCTATTCAGTATGTGAACAATTATCAGCGACGCAGCAGCCTGTGCCAGCTACTTATCATCCTAATAACAGAAATCATCCCAATTTCAGCGGAGCAATAATAGAATGCTGTTCAACAACCATATCAACAAGCTGCAAGTAAACATTTTAATCCACCTAGATTCCAGCAACCTCAGCAATATGCTCAAAGGCAATCATATCCTCAATAAGGAGGTGTTGTTCCACCTTCTAGTACTGATTTGAGGAGTTAAAGCGTTGTGCAAAACTCAAGCTTTCTATCAAGACCTGGAAAATCAAATTGGACAAATAGCCAATGCCTTGCTCAATCATCAACCTGGCACACTTTCCAGCGATACGAAGTGCAGGCAGGAAGGAAGCTAAAGAGCAAGTCAAAGCTGTCACCTTTAGTCTGGAAAAGTTGATGATGCTGAAACAAAAAGAAAGATGGAGAAGTTGAAGTTGTAGATGAAGAAGAAAAGTAAAAGGAGAAAGACGGGGAACCAAAGAAGACTAATGTTGAACACACTCTGCCTGAGGGATACAGGGAAAAACAGCTCTATCCTCCACCACCTTTTCCTAAGAGATTGCAAAAACAAAAGCTGGATAAGCAATTTGGTAAGTTTCTGGAGGTGTTCAAGAAACTTCACATCAACATACCTTTCGCTGAGGCTCTAGAGAAAATGCCTAGTTATGTGAAATTCATAAAAGGTATTCTTTCAAGGAAGGTGAAACTTGATGATCTTGATACCAATGCTCTAGCGAAAGAGTGTAGTGTCGTGCTACAGCAAAGTTACCTCCAAAGCTTAAGGATCCAGGTAGCTTCACCATTCCTTGCACCATGGGCAAGTTGTCATCGACAAGTGCCTTTGCGATTTGGGAGCAAGCATCAATCTGATGCCGTTGTCTATCTTCAAAAAGCTGAATTTTCCTGATCCGAAGCCCACCTACATGTCTCTACAATTGGCTGATCGTTCGATTACATACCCACCTACGAGGCATCGTGAAGCACGTACTAGTAAAGGTGGACAAGCTCATCTTTCCTGCAGACTTTGTCATTCTGGATTTCGAGGAAGATAAGAAGATTCCTATAATCTTGGGAAGACCTTTCTTGGCTACAGGCCGTACCTTGATAGATGTGCAAAAAGGTGAATTTACTATGAGGGTGCAAGATCAGGATGTGGCATTCAATGTGTTCAATGCAATGAAATTCCCTACGAAAGATAAGGAGTGCTTCAAGATGGATTTGGTCGATTCTGCCGTTATTTCAAAACTTGATCATGAGCTAAGGTCTGATGCCTTAGAAAAAGCCTTGTTGGGGGAATTTGACAGTGATGATGAGGAAGGCAATGAGCAGTTACAATATCTAAATGCTTCTCCTTGGAAATGACAGCTAGACATGCCACTTGAATCTCTTGGTAATACTGATCTCAAGAATGCTGAGGGAAAGCTCAAACCATATTGAGGAAGCACCTACCTTGGAGATTAAACCATTGCATGAACACTTGAGGTATGTTTTTTTAGGTGATACATCTACTTTGCCTGTTATTATTGCATCTGACCTTTCAGGTAGTGATGAGGACAAACTCTTATGGATTTTGAGAGAATTCAAATTGGCCATTAGATGGACTATAGCAGATATAAAAGGGATCAGCCCTTCGTACTACATGCATAAAATTCTACTAGAGGAATGTAACAAGCCAACGGTTGAGCAACAGCGAAGGCTTAATCCTATTATGAAAGAAGTGGTGAAGAAAGAAATTCTAAAGTGGCTGGATGCAGGAATCATATATCCTATTTCTGACAGTTCTTGGGTGAGCCTTGTGCAATGTGTACCTAAGAAAGGAGGTATTATCGTCGTAGCAAATGAGAAGAACGAGCTCATCCCCACTCGAACAGTCACAGGCTGGAGGGTATGCATGGATTATAGAAAGTTGAATAAATCCACAAGAAAGGATCACTTCTGTAATATCCGGGATATATCGTGTAATTATTTGCTATTAAATAATTATTATATGTGTCCAGTATCTATTCTGTGAATTAATTGTTAAGTGTTATCTGTATTGGATATTCAAAAATAATATTAATTGAGTATTTTAATTTCCATCTTGGCAAATTCATTCCTTTTTCTGCGTACTCTAGCATTACCTTTCAACTTTTATATGTCCAAAATAAAATATAGATAATTGTCATATCTTCCTAATTATTTTTATGTTGATTTATGAATTTATAAGAATCATATGAAATTTATAAAATCTTTTTCCGGGTATTTAAAATCTATTTTATAAAAATGGGAACCAACCGACGTCACCCGTTGTTACGTTTTTGGAACCCGAAACTCTTCCGAGAACTCCTTCCTAACCTAATTGTAATATTCCGAGCATTTTCCATGTTTCAACTTTTTCGATCCGGCGTACGGTTTGTCCTGCGCGGGTCCCGGCGCAACATTTCGATACAATATTCGTTTCGGTAAATCAATAAAACTCGTATTTTCGATAAACGAGAGCTTTTTATTAAACTATCACAATTATCACTTCGTAGTACGTGTAACCAGGCACTAAGACCAAGACCGCAGTACAAATTGTACAGATTTGGATAATTATCCTGAAAACCGATACCGTTTGGATCAGTTTTTATAAATAAACGTACCGTTTTATATCCGGAATGATCCAACGGAATACTAATTTTCCGTAAATATAAATAGCCTTTACCCGTATTTTATTTCGTATGAAAATCATTTGCAGACAGATAATTATATAATTTTACAGAGAAAAATCATATATTCATAAACTGTTCCAAGAATCAAACCAACTTTTGAAGGTGTTATTGATCTTTGTTTGAAAAGCTCAATTACCAGATTTGAAGGTCTTGAAGAGCTCTATCAGATTCCATAACCTATTTTACTGCAGAATCAAAGGTTGATTTTATATTTTTATTTATTTTCGAATTATTTTGATTAAAAATATGAATTTTTGTTCGGATGGTTGTTTGTATGATTTGATGATTGCATGTTGTAGAGCTTGTTTTCCTGATGATTTTGATATATTATACGTCTGATTTGGAGTTCAATAAAATGTTCAAATTTGAGTTTGATTTTCGAATTTCAAAATTAGGGTTTATAACCCGTATGAATGTTTTCAATTGAAATTTGGGGGTTTTTGATTCAGGGGTTATTAGCTGTTGATTTATAGTGGGTTTTGTTCCTTATGAAATTTGCAATCGATTGGTATAGCTCGTTAACAGAGGATTAGTGAATTAAAGGGAGTTGTGTTTTAAGTTTTACGATGTTCGCCGGAAACCGGCGATGTTCTTGGCCATTTTCCGGCCAGGAAAGGGATAATTATTGATTTTTGATTGCATGTATAAGTTGCTGGTAACCTGTAGATTAATTCTGGACAGTTTGGTGGCCTGAGCTGGCCGGAATCGTGTTCTCCGGCCACACTC
The DNA here is from genome assembly GCF_009905375.1 of Apium graveolens. Classification (NCBI taxonomy): domain Eukaryota; kingdom Viridiplantae; phylum Streptophyta; class Magnoliopsida; order Apiales; family Apiaceae; genus Apium; species Apium graveolens. Next base: position 149,287,742 of record NC_133654.1, on the reverse strand, counting down.
CGGCGACGTCGACGGTGGGAGTTTGCAACATTGCAAACAGGCCCCTGTACCTTTTGGAGATGATGAAGTTAGGTCCCTGAAGTTTCCAGACTTTGCAAAAATTGGATTCCTGTTTTAAAAATGTTTAAAAATCATATTTCCTATTTATTTTTATTATAAAAATTCGTTTTTAATATCTGAAAATTCTAAAATTATCATTTTAATTCCAAAAATTATTTTTAATTCAAAAATAAATCTGAATTAATTAGTTAACTAATTTCAGTTAATTTTTAATTGATCAATTGGTCAATTAATTGGAAATTAATTGATTAATTGATTTAATTAATTATTAATTGATTTTAATTAATTATTTAATTAGATTTCAATTATTTAAAATGATGTAAAAATTCCGAAAAATAGTTTCGAGCTTTAAAATATTATTCTAAATTATTTTCAAGGCTCGATAATTATTATAAAATTGTTTCGAAGCCAGATTTGGCTAATCGAACCCTATTTATTACCCGAAATTGATCCAACGACCCGTTTTAATTCCGAAAAATGTTTTAAAAATCATTTTTAAATAACCAAAGCTTATTATGACCCGAGACTTCTTTATAAATGATATATCATTGATTACGTGATGTATTATGTGTTATACCTGAGTTGCTGATTGACTATCGGTCTATATATTCGGTGTTTACTTGATTATTGCGTAACCTTCAATCCGTTAATCGGATTTGGGTGAAACGAAGGGTAGATAGAAGTATGTGTTGAATAGAAATCGTATGAGTTGATTATTGATAGATGCTTTATGATATGTGAGCAGAAGAGGCAAGACGTAGGAAAGGGAAACAGGTAGTTGAGAAGTAAGACGGTTGAGATTGGAAGCGAGTGTAGGATAGTAAGCTAATACCAGGCAAGTGTTCTGAACTTTCTCGAGATATTATAGTACTTGATAGTTTTATTGATATTGCAAGTGCTTTGAAGCACAGAAACGTAAACCCTGATTCCAGTTTTGATCTTGAGCCATGAACCTTATTCTTTCTAAGCCATTGATTATTGCATACCCAAATATGAACCTCAAGTATACGATACTACTCCACAAATACATATAAACTAAATACCGAGCACTGAATCGAATTACCCACACATCAAACCATTGCATCCTATGCTTTGAAAGGCAAAATCCTTGAAACCTTGAAACACTGATTCCTTTGTTATTCAATTCTTTCATTACCCAACAGCTAAGCCTTGAAGCTGCCATATTGATTCTCATGAATCCTAAAAACCATTTCATTATGGAGCATCCAATATTGTTAATGATTCTGTTTATGCTATATTGCTTATTCTGTAATTATGTTAGAATTGGAATGTTTTTATAAAATTGTGGACCAGATTCGTGGTCAGACCATATAATGGTCAAGTTAGGCCAATGTGTGCCTTGGATCCAAGTAGTTAGAGCAATGTTGTGTGCTTTGCTCGGGGTTAGTGCGTGACTGATCAGCAACCTAACCTTGATTTTTAAAAATAAAAGTATAATATCCAATTATAAACCATAATCCATTGTTCACTTGATATCATAACCATATTCACCTGATGATCATTATTCTCAGTTTTGTCATTGTGACTTGCTGAGCTAGTTAGCTAATTTGTGTGATGTTGTTTATATTCTTTCCAGTTAAAAAAGAACCAGTTGATAGCGAGGATCCCCAGTCCAGCGCTGAGAGCTAGGGTTTCTGGTTGATCGAGTTAAGCTAGCAGGCTTCTTTTGAATAATTTGAGTTTGTAAAGTTTGTAATAATGTTTAATACTCAGTTTCGAGTTTGAATAGATGGGATTTGATCGGTATGTAATATATTAGTGTGTTTGGCTTGTGTGCATACTTTAACCTGTTGCGATCCATGGTAGTTGTTAAGTAGGGTCACTGCATATTATTATTATCTTTATTATTATTATAAGCAGGTTATAATTAAGGTGTGTGTGTGGACCCCAAACTTCTGACCCAGGTTTGGAGGGCGCCACAACTTCCCTCTTCCATTTATTGATCAGATGCTTGATAGGTTGGCTGGTCATGAGTATTATTGTCTTCTGGATGGCTATTCGGGCTACAATAAGATTTGAATTGCACCAGAAGATCAAGAGAAGACTACTTTCACTTGTCCATTCGGCACATTTGCTTTCCGTAGAGTTTCTTTTGGCTTATGTGGTGCACCTGCCACTTTTCAGAGTTACATGATGGCTATATTCTCCGATATGATTGGAAATAATGTCGAAGTGTTCATAGACGACTTCTCCGTCTTTGGACATTCGTATGATGAATGCTTGAATAATCTTCGTTTGGTGCTCAAAAGGTGTGTGGAAACCAATCTAGTTCTCAATTGGGAAAAATGTCACTTCATGGTGCAACAAGGGATCATTCTTGGGCATAAGGTCTCTAGTAAGGGTCTTGAGGTGGATAAAGCCAAGGTGGGAGTCATTGAAAATCTTCCGCCACCTATTTCTATGAAAGGAATCCGTAGTTTTCTTGGTCATGTGGGTTTTTACAGGCGTTTCATCAAGTACTTCTCTAAGATATTTAAGTCGTTGTGCAACTTGCTCGAGAAAGATGTGCCTTTCAAATTTGATGATGAATGATTGGCAGCATTCGAGACTCTCAAGAACAGTTTGATCACTGCACCAGTTATTACGACACCTAATTGGAGAGAACCTTTTGAGATGATGTGTGATGCAAGTGATTATGCAGTGGGAGCAGTTCTTGGGAAGTGAAAATCTAATATTTTTCATGTGGTCTACTATGCTATTAAGACGCTAAATGGAGCCCAATTGGACTACACCACTACTGAGAAGGAGCTATTGGCTATAGTTTTTGGTTTCAAAAAATTTCGATCTTATCTACTTGGGACAAAGGTGACAGTATTCACTGATCACGCTGTCATCCATTATTTGGTCTCAAAGAAGGATTCGAAGCCTAGAATTATTTGTTGGGTGCTCTTGCTACAGGAATTTGAGTTAGAGATCAAGGATCAAAAGGTGCTGAAAATCAAGTAGCTGACCATCTCTCTAGATTGGAGAATCCCGATTTTACTTCACATGATAAGACATTGATCAACGAATCTTTTCCGGATGAGCAGTTATTCGCAATTCAAGAGGAAGAGCCATGGTTTACAGACATTGTGAACTATCTTGTTAGCAATATAATGCCTCATAATATGAATGTGGCTCAAAAGAAGAAGTTTCTGCATGAGGTGAAGTGGTACATGTGGGATGAACCATATTTGTTTAGACAAGGAGCTGACTAGATCATTAAGAGATGTATCCCATTATGTGAGACGGAGGGGATATTACGAGACTGTCATTCCACAGTTTATGGTGGACATTATGGTGGTGAAAAGACAGCAGCTCGTATTCTTCAGGCAGGGTTTTTCTGGCCTACGTTGTTTAAGGATGTACATCATTCGTTTTAAGGTTTGATCATTTCCAGAGAGTTCAGAATCTTACCAGAAAGGATGAGATGCCTTTAAATGTGATGCTTGAAGTTGAGGTCTTCAATGTTTGGGGAATCGATTTCATGGGACCATTTATCTTGTCCTGTAATAATCAGTACATCTTGCTGGTAGTCGATTATGTCTCAAAATGGGTAGAAGTCAAGGCTCTACCAACTAATGATGCAAAGGTAGTGTTGAGTTTTCTTATAAGCAGATATTTACAAGGTTTGGAACGCCACGAGTTATCATAAGTGATGAAGGGTCGCATTTCTGCAATCGTAAGTTCACTTATATGATGCAATGCTACAATATGAATCATCGCATCGCTACTTCCTATCATTCGCAAACTAATGGTCAAGCTAAAGTGTCTAATAGAGAGATCAAGCACATTCTAGAGAAAGTCGTTTGTCCGTCAAGGAAAGATTGGTCTTTGAAGCTCGATGAAACTGTTTGGGCTTATAGAACAGCATACAAGGACTCCACTTGGGATATCCCCGTTTCAATTTATATATGGTAAGGGATGTCATTTACCTGCGGAGCTTGACCATAAGGCTTATTGGGCATTGAAGAAGTTAAATCTTGATCTAGAAGCAGCTGGGAAGAACTGAATGCTTCAGTTAAATGAACTAGATGAATTTCGACTTCAAGCGTACGAAAATAACAAAATGTACAAGGAAATGGTAAAGGTAAAAATGTGGCATGACAGGAAGCTATCTCCTAAGTCATTCGTGATGGGGCAACAAGTTCTTTTATTCAACTCTCGTCTCCGACTTTTTCCTAGAAAGTTGAAATCAAGGTGGTCTGGACCATTTATCGTCAAAACTGTGTTTCCACATGGAGCGGTGGAGATTTTTGAGGAAGATCCGGGCCAAGCATTTAAAGTAAATGGTCATAGATTGAAGCACTATTATGGGGATACGGCAAACCGTGAAGTGGTTAGTGCCGTTTTATTGTCAACTTGATCGCATTACTCTACGTCAAGCTAATGACGTAAAAGAAGCACTTCTTGGGAGATAACCCAAGATATGAGACCAGAGGAACCCTTAGAATGTAGTACTTTATCCAAAAACCCAAAAAAATCAGAAAATTGGTGGTAGCAAATTTTTTTTCCTGAGACCTAGCAGGCGCCCGCCTGCTAGGACCAGGCGGCCGCGTTCTAGCAGGCGCCGCCTGCTAGGTCTCAGGAAAAAAAATTTGCTACCACCAATTTTCTGATTTTTTTGGGTTTTTGGATAAAGTACTACATTCTAAGGGTTCCTCTGGTCTCATATCTTGGGTTATCTCCCAAGAAGTGCTTCTTTTACGTCATTAGCTTGACGTAGAGTAATGCGATCAAGTTGACAATAAAACGGCACTAACCACTTCACGGTTTGCCGTATCCCCATAATAGTGCTTCAATCTATGACCATTTACTTTAAATGCTTGGCCCGGATCTTCCTCAAAATCTCCACCGCTCCATGTGGAAACACAGTTTTGACGATAAATGGTCCAGACCACCTTGATTTCAACTTTCTAGGAAAAAGTCGGAGACGAGAGTTGAATAAAAGAACTTGTTGCCCCATCACGAATGACTTAGGAGATAGCTTCCTGTCATGCCACATTTTTACCTTTACCATTTCCTTGTACATTTTGTTATTTTCGTACGCTTGAAGTCGAAATTCATCTAGTTCATTTAACTGAAGCATTCAGTTCTTCCCAGCTGCTTCTAGATCAAGATTTAACTTCTTCAATGCCCAATAAGCCTTATGGTCAAGCTCCGCAGGTAAATGACATCCCTTACCATATATAAATTGAAACGGGGATATCCCAAGTGGAGTCTTGTATGCTGTTCTATAAGCCCAAACAGTTTCATCGAGCTTCAAAGACCAATCTTTCCTTGACGGACAAACGACTTTCTCTAGAATGTGCTTGATCTCTCTATTAGACACTTTAGCTTGACCATTAGTTTGCGAATGATAGGAAGTAGCGATGCGATGATTCATATTGTAGCATTGCATCATATAAGTGAACTTACGATTGCAGAAATGCGACCCTTCATCACTTATGATAACTCGTGGCGTTCCAAACCTTGTAAATATCTGCTTATAAAGAAAACTCAACACTACCTTTGCATCATTAGTTGGTAGAGCCTTGACTTCTACCCATTTTGAGACATAATCGACTACCAGCAAGATGTACTGATTATTACAGGACAAGATAAATGGTCCCATGAAATCGATTCCCCAAACATTGAAGACCTCAACTTCAAGCATCACATTTAAAGGCATCTCATCCTTTCTGGTAAGATTCTGAACTCTCTGGAAATGATCAAACCTTAAAACGAAATGATGTACATCCTTAAACAACGTAGGCCAGAAAAACCCTGCCTGAAGAATACGAGCTGCTGTCTTTTCACCACCATAATGTCCACCATAAACTGTGGAATGACAGTCTCGTAATATCCCCTCCGTCTCACATAATGGGATACATCTCTTAATGATCTAGTCAGCTCCTTGTCTAAACAAATATGGTTCATCCCACATGTACCACTTCACCTCATGCAGAAACTTCTTCTTTTGAGCCACATTCATATTATGAGGCATTATATTGCTAACAAGATAGTTCACAATGTCTGTAAACCATGGCTCTTCCTCTTGAATTGCGAATAACTGCTCATCCGGAAAAGATTCGTTGATCAATGTCTTATCATGTGAAGTAAAATCGGGATTCTCCAATCTAGAGAGATGGTCAGCTACTTGATTTTCAGCACCTTTTTGATCCTTGATCTCTAACTCAAATTCCTGTAGCAAGAGCACCCAACAAATAATTCTAGGCTTCGAATCCTTCTTTGAGACCAAATAATGGATGACAGCGTGATCAGTGAATACTGTCACCTTTGTCCCAAGTAGATAAGATCGAAATTTTTTGAAACCAAAAACTATAGCCAATAGCTCCTTCTCAGTAGTGGTGTAGTCCAATTGGGCTCCATTTAGCGTCTTAATAGCATAGTAGACCACATGAAAAATATTAGATTTTCACTTCCCAAGAACTGCTCCCACTGCATAATCACTTGCATCACACATCATCTCAAAAGGTTCTCTCCAATTAGGTGTCGTAATAACTGGTGCAGTGATCAAACTGTTCTTGAGAGTCTCGAATGCTGCCAATCATTCATCATCAAATTTGAAAGGCACATCTTTCTCGAGCAAGTTGCACAACGACTTAAATATCTTAGAGAAGTACTTGATGAAACGCCTGTAAAAACCCACATGACCAAGAAAACTACGGATTCCTTTCATAGAAATAGGTGGCGGAAGATTTTCAATGACTCCCACCTTGGCTTTATCCACCTCAAGACCCTTACTAGAGACCTTATGCCCAAGAATGATCCCTTGTTGCACCATGAAGTGACATTTTTCCCAATTGAGAACTAGATTGGTTTCCACACACCTTTTGAGCACCAAACGAAGATTATTCAAGCATTCATCATACGAATGTCCAAAGACGGAGAAGTCGTCTATGAACACTTCGACATTATTTCCAATCATATCGGAGAATATAGCCATCATGTAACTCTGAAAAGTGGCAGGTGCACCACATAAGCCAAAAGAAACTCTACGGAAAGCAAATGTGCCGAATGGACAAGTGAAAGTAGTCTTCTCTTGATCTTCTGGTGCAATTCAAATCTTATTGTAGCCCGAATAGCCATCCAGAAGACAATAATACTCATGACCAGCCAACCTATCAAGCATCTGATCAATAAATGGAAGAGGGAAGTTGTGGCGCCCTCCAAACCTGGGTCAGAAGTTTGGGGTCCACACACACACCTTAATTATAACCTGCTTATAATAATAATAAAGATAATAATAATATGCAGTGACCCTACTTAACAACTACCATGGATCGCAACAGGTTAAAGTATGCACACAAGCCAAACACACTAATATATTACATACCGATCAAATCCCATCTATTCAAACTCGAAACTGAGTATTAAACATTATTACAAACTTTTACAAACTCAAATTATTCAAAAGAAGCCTGCTAGCTTAACTCGATCAACCAGAAACCCTAGCTCTCGCGCTGGACTGGGGATCCTCGCTATCAACTGGTTCTTTTTTAACTGGAAAGAATATAAACAACATCACACAAATTAGCTAACTAGCTCAGCAAGTCACAATGACAAAACTGAGAATAATGATCATCAGGTGAATATGGTTATGATATCAAGTGAACAATGGATTATGGTTTATAATTGGATATTATACTTTTATTTTAAAAATCAAGGTTAGGTTGCTGATCAGTCACGCACTAACCCCGAGCAAAGCACACAACATTGCTCTAACTACTGGATCCAAGGCACACATTGGCCTAACTTGACCATTATATGGTCTGACCACGAATCTGGTCCACAATTTTATAAAAACATTCCAATTCTAACATAATTACAGAATAAGCAATAATAGCAATAAACAGAATCATTAACAATATTGGATGCTCCATAATGAAATGGTTTTAGGATTCATGAGAATCAATATGGCAGCTTCAAGGCTTAGCTGTTGGGTAATGAAAGAATTGAATAACAAAGGAATCAGTGTTTCAAGGTTTCAAGGATTTTGCCTTTCAAAGCATAGGATGCAATGGTTTGAGTGTGTGGGTAATTCGATTCAGTGCTCGGTATTTAGTTTATATGTATTTGTGGAGTAGTATCGTATACTTGAGGTTCATATTTGGGTATGCAATAATCAATGGCTTAGAAAGAATAAGGTTCATGGCTCAAGATCAAAACTGGAATCAGGGTTTACGTTTCTGTGCTTCAAAGCACTTGCAATATCAATAAAACTATCAAGTACTATAATATCTCGAGAAAGTTCAGAACACTTGCCTGGTATTAGCTTACTATCCTACACTCGCTTCCAATCTCAACCGTCTTACTTCTCAACTACCTGTTTCCCTTTCCTACGTCTTGCCTCTTCTGCTCACATATCATAAGCATCTATCAATAATCAACTCATACGATTCTATTCAACACATACTTCTATCTACCCTTCGTTTCACCCAAATCCGATTAACGGATTGAAGGTTACGCAATAATCAAGTAAACACCGAATATATAGACCGATAGTCAATCAGCAACTCAGGTATAACACATAATACATCACGTAATCAATGATATATCATTTATAAAGAAGTCTCGGGTCATAAATAAGCTTTTGGTTATTTAAAATGATTTTTAAAACATTTTTCGGAATTAAAACGGGTCGTTGGATCAATTTCGGGTAAATAAATAGGGTTCGATTAGCCAAATCTGGCTTCGAAACAATTTTATAATAATTATCGAGCCTTGAAAATAATTTAGAATAATATTTTAAAGCTCGAAACTATTTTTCGGAATTTTTACATCATTTTTAAATAATTAAATCTAATTAAATAATTAATTAAAATCAATTAATAATTAATTAAATCAATTAATCAATTAATTTCCAAATTAATTGACCAATTGATCAATTAAAAATTAACTGAAATTAGTTAACTAATTAATTCAGATTTATTTTTGAATTAAAAATAATTTTTGGAATTAAAATGATAATTTTTAGAATTTTCAGATATTAAAAACGAATTTTTATAATAAAAATAAATAGGAAATATGATTTTTAAACATTTTTAAAACAGGAATCCAATTTTTGCAAAGTCTGGAAACTTCAGGGACCTAACTTCATCATCTCCAAAAGTACAGGGGCCTGTTTGCAATGTTGCAAACTCCCACCGTCGACTCGCCGGAGTGTGGCCGGAGAACACGATTCCGGCCAGCTCAGGCCACCAAACTGTCCAGAATTAATCTACAGGTTACCAGCAACTTATACATGCAATCAAAAATCAATAATTATCCCTTTCCTGGCCGGAAAATGGCCAAGAACATCGCCGGTTTCCGGCGAACATCGTAAAACTTAAAAACACAACTCCCTTTAATTCACTAATCCTCTGTTAACGAGCTATATACCAATCGATTGCAAATTTCATAAGGAACAAAACCCACTATAAATCAACAGCTAATAACCCCTGAATCAAAAACCCCCAAATTTCAATTGAAAACATTCATACGGGTTATAAACCCTAATTTTGAAATTCGAAAATCAAACTCAAATTTGAACATTTTATTGAACTCCAAATCAGACGTATAATATATCAAAATCATCAGGAAAACAAGCTCTACAACATGCAATCATCAAATCATACAAACAACCATCCGAACAAAAATTCATATTTTTAATCAAAATAATTCGAAAATAAATAAAAATATATAAAATCAACCTTTGATTCTGCAGTAAAATAGGTTATGGAATCTGATAGAGCTCTTCAAGACCTTCAAATCTGGTAATTGAGCTTTTCAAACAAAGATCAATAACACCTTCAAAAGTTGGTTTGATTCTTGGAACAGTTTATGAATATATGATTTTTCTCTGTAAAATTATATAATTATCTGTCTGCAAATGATTTTCATACGAAATAAAATACGGGTAAAGGCTATTTATATTTACGGAAAATTAGTATTCCGTTGGATCATTCCGGATATAAAACGGTACGTTTATTTATAAAAACTGATCCAAACGGTATCGGTTTTCAGGATAATTATCCAAATCTGTACAATTTGTACTGCGGTCTTGGTCTTAGTGCCTGGTTACACGTACTACGAAGTGATAATTGTGATAGTTTAATAAAAAGCTCTCGTTTATCGAAAATACGAGTTTTATTGATTTACCGAAACGAATATTGTATCGAAAATGTTGCGCCGGGACCCGCGCAGGACAAACCGTACGCCGGATCGAAAAAGTTGAAACATGGAAAATGCTCGGAATATTACAATTAGGTTAGGAAGGAGTTCTCGGAAGAGTTTCGGGTTCCAAAAACGTAACAACGGGTGACGTCGGTTGGTTCCCATTTTTATAAAATAGATTTTAAATACCCGGAAAAAGATTTTATAAATTTCATATGATTCTTATAAATTCATAAATCAACATAAAAATAATTAGGAAGATATGACAATTATCTATATTTTATTTTGGACATATAAAAGTTGAAAGGTAATGCTAGAGTACGCAGAAAATAAGGAATGAATTTGCCAAGATGGAAATTAAAATACTCAATTAATATTATTTTTGAATATCCAAATACAGATAACACTTAACAATTAATTCACAGAATAGATACTGGACACATATAATAATTATTTAATAGCAAAATAATTACACGATATATCCCGGATATTACAGAAGTGATCCTTTCTTGTGGATTTATTCAACTTTCTATAATCCATGCATACCCTCCAGCCTGTGACTGTTCGAGTGGGGATGAGCTCGTTCTTCTCATTTGCTACGACGATAATACCTCCTTTCTTAGGTACACATTGCACAAGGCTCACCCAAGAACTGTCAGAAATAGGATATATGATTCCTGCATCCAGCCACTTTAGAATTTCTTTCTTCACCACTTCTTTCATAATAGGATTAAGCCTTCGCTGTTGCTCAACCGTTGGCTTGTTACATTCCTCTAGTAGAATTTTATGCATGTAGTACGAAGGGCTGATCCCTTTTATATCTGCTATAGTCCATCTAATGGCCAATTTGAATTCTCTCAAAATCCATAAGAGTTTGTCCTCATCACTACCTGAAAGGTCAGATGCAATAATAACAGGCAAAGTAGATGTATCACCTAAAAAAACATACCTCAAGTGTTCATGCAATGGTTTAATCTCCAAGGTAGGTGCTTCCTCAATAGATGGTTTGAGCTTTCCCTCAGCATTCTTGAGATCAGTATTACCAAGAGATTCAAGTGGCATGTCTAGCTGTCATTTCCAAGGAGAAGCATTTAGATATTGTAACTGCTCATTGCCTTCCTCATCATCACTGTCAAATTCCCCCAACAAGGCTTTTTCTAAGGCATCAGACCTTAGCTCATGATCAAGTTTTGAAATAACGGCAGAATCGACCAAATCCATCTTGAAGCACTCCTTATCTTTCGTAGGGAATTTCATTGCATTGAACACATTGAATGCCACATCCTGATCTTGCACCCTCATAGTAAATTCACCTTTTTGCACATCTATCAAGGTACGGCCTGTAGCCAAGAAAGGTCTTCCCAAGATTATAGGAATCTTCTTATCTTCCTCGAAATCCAGAATGACAAAGTCTGCAGGAAAGATGAGCTTGTCCACCTTTACTAGTACGTGCTTCACGATGCCTCGTAGGTGGGTATGTAATCGAACGATCAGCCAATTGTAGAGACATGTAGGTGGGCTTCGGATCAGGAAAATTCAGCTTTTTGAAGATAGACAACGGCATCAGATTGATGCTTGCTCCCAAATCGCAAAGGCACTTGTCGAATGACAACTTGCCCATGGTGCAAGGAATGGTGAAGCTACCTGGATCCTTAAGCTTTGGAGGTAACTTTTGCTGTAGCACGACACTACACTCTTTCGCTAGAGCATTGGTATCAAGATCATCAAGTTTCACCTTCCTTGAAAGAATACCTTTTATGAATTTCACATAACTAGGCATTTTCTCTAGAGCCTCAGCGAAAGGTATGTTGATGTGAAGTTTCTTGAACACCTCCAGAAACTTACCAAATTGCTTATCCAGCTTTTGTTTTTGCAATCTCTTAGGAAAAGGTGGTGGAGGATAGAGCTGTTTTTCCCTGTATCACCCTCAGGCAGAGTGTGTTCAACATTAGTCTTCTTTGGTTCCCCGTCTTTCTCCTTTTACTTTTCTTCTTCATCTACAACTTCAACTTCTCCATCTTTTGCTTTTTCAGCATCATCAACTTTTCCAGACTAAAAGGTGACAGCTTTGACTTGCTCTTTAGCTTCCTTCCTGCCTGGCACTTCAGTATCGCTGGAAAGTGTGCCAGGTTGATGATTGAGCAAGGCATTGGCTATTTGTCCAATTTGATTTTCCAAGGTCTTGATAGAAACAGCTTGAGTTTTGCACAACAGCTTTAACTCCTCAAAATCAGTACTAGAAGGTGGAACAACACCTCCTTATTGAGGATATGATTGCCTTTGAGCATATTGCTGAGGTTGCTGGAATCTAGGTGGATTAAAATGTTTACTTGCAGCTTGTTGATATGGTTGTTGAACAGCATTCTGATTATTGCTCCAGCTGAAATTGGGATGATTTCTGTTATTAGGATGATAAGTAGCTGGCACAGGCTGCTGCGGTCGCTGATAATTGTTCACATACTGAATAGATTCATTAACAAGAGAACACTGATCCGTAACATGAGAGCCTGCATAAAGCTCACAGACAATAGCTATTTGGTTGACTCCATAGTTGGCTAAAGAATTGACCTTCATAGACAGCGCTTGGATCTGCGCTGCAATAGCTGTAGCTGCATCAACTTCCAAAATACTTGCTACCTTCCCAGGAATCATCCTTTGAGTTGGTTTAAATACTCATTTGCAGCCATAGTTTCTATGAGATTATAAGCCTCAGTATAGCTTTTGGCCCACAAAGCGCCTCCAGAAGCTGCATCGAGCATGGGCCTAGATTGGGCCCCCAAACCATTATAGAAACCCGTGATCACCATCCAGTCAGGCATACCATAATATGGACACTTTCTCAATATCTCCTTGTAGCGCTCCCAAGCTTCGTACATAGATTCTCCTTATTGTTGCGCAAACTGAGTAAGAGCACTCCTCATAGCTGTAGTCTTGTCCATTGGATAGAACTTCACCAGAAACTTTTGCGCGAGATCTTCCCAAGTAGTGATGGACCTAGCTAGTAAAGAATGTAACCAGTCCTTAGCTTTGTCCCTCAGAGAGAATGGGAAAAGCCTCAGCTTGATAGCCTCATCGGTAATACCATTATATTTGAAAGTAATACAGATCTCGACAAAATTCCTGATATGCATGTTGGGATCTTCAGATGCAGAACCTCCGAATGAAACAGAATTCTACACAATCTAAATAGTGCCCGGCTTGATTTCAAAAGTATTGGCCTGAATAGCCGGATGAATGATGCTTGACTGAATGTCATCAATTTTAGGCCGAGAAAAGTCCATAAGGCTGGATCAGCTTGAACTATACGATCAACCATTGTTACAGGTTCTTTCTTTTCACTCTCTTTATCCGAATCTTCAAAAACTATCTTCTCCGGAAAGTCAAGAGCCGAATCTGTCTCGTCAGCCGTATCTAGATTTCTCTTGCGGGTGCGAGAACGTGTTTGCATAAACGCTCGTTAGAATACCTGAAACACAACCGGAAGCAGTAAGTAAAAAGTCTTAATCAATGAATCCTAATGACCACTGATGGCAAGTACATAAACTAAACAAATTAACACCGAGTCCCCGACAGCGGTGCCAAAAACTTGATAGGCACAAAGCATGCGCTAATAAATCACGCAAGTATACGCGTTCACAAGTAATATAGAATGATTTCTAGTTCATTCCCACAGAGACTCTGATTAATTATATTTAATTAACACTTACTCACCAATGTATGTTTACTCTTCAATGTCAAGACAATAACAATTAAAATTGATTAACTAATATTAACTACGCGAATTAAACACTTTAATTAACAATATTAAACACACATGAGATCATAACTTTATTACTACTTCATTCAACAGTTATTGTTATTACCCTTAACATGTAATGGTGATGATATTAATCGAACAACACGAAACTGATAAACGCCAACTTTCGTTGTATGAATACCATTCTACCAAGCATCCATAATTAAGATAGAAGTTGAATAGGCATCAATTATGTCGAGACCCTATATATCTACAGAATTTGACAACATAATGATTTAAGCGCAGGTTATTCATTATGATTACACAGGGAAAGTAAAACGGTTAGAGTTACCCACTAATCATGCATACAATACATGAACCTATGCTAGCATGGCAAGTTTTAAATCTCAAGATTCACTGTCACTTCACAAGAAATTAACAAACTATCTTACATGTTCGCGACGCACATAAGACGAATAAGCACAACCTATGCTAGATATCATACAATCACCACATATCAAGGTATTAAACAATTAACTAAAGAAATCCATAATAAATCCACTATGACCCCATGATCATGATTAGCCCATGATAGATTTCATCGTCACCATGGGTTCATATAAATATGATAATAACACAACGATATAAACTAATAAAAATAGTTAATAAAAACAGAGTACGTCACAAGAGTATTAAGGTTCAAAGAGTAAAGAAAACAAGCGTCCACTGTTACAACGAATTAAAAGAATCACAAGATAAACGTATGCTTCCTCTTCTTCGTTGTTGCATGCTAAAACGGTCTTCTTGATCTTCTCTCCTTGTTACTTGTTGTTAAAAACGTCTCCCCAATATGTTTATATAACAGTCCACAAGATCCAGCACCAACAGAAGCCCATTGGAACTTGAATTCTAAAAATTAGATTCTGAAATTACGAACCCAAGCGGCCGCCTCCTCCTTCCAGGCGGGCGCCTGCTACCAGGCGGTCGCCTGCTCCTTCCAGGCGGGCGCCTGCAAGCCTTCTGGAAATTTCCTAAGTTTGCTTCTGATTTTGCTGATTTCTTCGCACAACTTTCCGCAATTGATCCCAAGTACATCCTTAGGCTTATTTTGATGAAATCATCCTATCTAAGAAAGTTATACACTGAAATGCAAAAAAACTCGAAAATGCTTTAAATACACAAAATAATCGAGTTCAAGACATCAATTCAATCTGTTATAAGACGCTCTAAGTGGTATAAAATGCCACTTATCAGTGCGCCTCCAAGTCGCGCTTCAGCCTTTGAATCTCAGCCTCATGGTCCTTGATTCTCTCCTGCACTTCTTGGGGATTCACCCCTCGGGTGCTTCTAGGACGTTGGTTACCATTAGCCATCGGCTCTTTGCCAGCACGTCTTCTTCTTGGGGCCACTTCTTCATCCGAAAATTCGGAGTCTCTTTCAGTATAAGGACCATAAAATTCCTGATCCTCCGGGATAGGAGCCAAACCTTGTATGTAGGGGGTGTTCGCCCTCGTGCTTCACACCGTCCAACATTTCCACTTCCTCCAACCTCAGGGTAAAGGGACATCCCATAAGGGGGGTTAGTAGTCACAATAGTTGAATACTCATGCCCAACCCGGGCTTCTCCTTGGGTGGAGGCATAGGTTGAATGCGGAGGTACCTCCACGGTTGACGAAATCACTTGGGTTGTCCCCGTGGGTGTTCCTCCTTCAAGGGCTCTACTTGTTCTCCATGTTCTCGCCATGGTTGTTGTTGTGCTTTCCCACAGACGGCGCCAAATGTTATGGATCAAAAAATAAAGTGTAATAATTGTTGTATTTATCACTAAGGAACGTGAGCTTCGAGGCTCGATTTGACTGCTCTTGTGTTTCGTGACTCGATCTGCCTTACAAGATGCCTACGTACCTTGTTGTATGTCAAGGATCAAGTAAAAAAACGTAGTTGTGATCTATGGGGTGAGACCTCTTATATAGATGTTGGGAGTCCTTGAATTGGACTTGGGTTAGGAGACTTGGTGGGCAAGTTTCAGAATCAGAATGGACTTTGGAGTCCTAAGAAGTAGGAAGCTGATTCCTTATCCCACCAGGTTCCTTGGAGGCCAATCTACAAGGATTTATTTCTCTACTAGGACTCATCTTATCAGCTGGCTTATCCTTGATTAATTAATTACGAAATTAATTAATTTTCAAGGTTTTGGGCCTTCTCAAATGGGCCTAGGTGTTGTCCCAATTCTGATATGATTAATGCAACATTAATTACATACCCAGGCCTTATTTTCTTCCCTATCAATAATATAATCATTTCAATGATAGAATATAATTACGACCCCTTTAACAAGATCTTTTCCAGTTTTAAGTATGACTTAGGTCAACTATTACCAAACCAACTGATTACAATCAATCTTAATGCAACTAAATTAATACAGCAACTCAACAGACCATCATTGGTCCCACACAACTACCTCAGAGGAGCCTGGAACAGAAGGAACTGCAACCCTGTCCCAACTACCACGGAAGAATCTCCTAGGCATCTGCAATACATATATAAACCATACTGCAAGGGTGAGCAATCAATTGCTCAGCAGTACCACTATATGAATAACAAGTAAAATGATTTAAAGTAAAGTAGTTATAGGAACATAATTCATAACTGTAAGGAAATAAGTAAACATTATATAAAGTGGATATCAAAACTAGCATGCTCTGTAAAACAATAACAGCAGTAGTGTGTTGTGTATAAATACCAAAGAATAATTCTAGCATGCCATTTTCATTTCCAAATCCACTGTATAAACTACTTGTTCCGTTACGGGAACCACAAAGCCAAATTAGATATGTACGGATATGTGAAGACAGCTGATCAGGCTATCAACACTAGACGGCTCTAACTGCCATCCCATTTACCTGTTACGGAACTCAGAGACTAGTTAGGTCTCTGACCTACTGGACTAATTGGTTATATAGTACGCGCAACCGAGTTAGCCTCTTACGCCACCTCAATAGGCCTACTTTGGCCCCTATGTATCCCATCTCTGATCGTTTTATCCAGTTTTCAAAACACTTGTACCTATCTCATTTCAAAACCATTCATTTTACCAGCACACATAAAATCCAGTTCGTAAATCATTTTATTCGAGATAGGTACCTTTCGAAGTTACTTTTCCCCAAAACAATTTGAAAACAGTAATTTATAACTACAGGGGATACGTAACTTAAACGTTTCTTTTCCATTACAAGAATAAAACATTTAGCTATTCATACATACTGAACCATAAAAGAATGGTCAGGGGTACTTTCCTTGCAGAGCTTTACAACTAATACCGGTTGAGCTTGGACTGACTTGGACGCTCGGCTTTATCACCTTACTAGCAAACTATCCTGGATCTGACTTTGACACTCAGGTCCTTCACTTGGGAATCTGCTGAGCTCGTCGACTGATCACTTGGTTATCTTTAGTCCAACACCACTTCTCGAGTCATTCGAATAACACCTACAGGGTCGAACTATTCTATGTGAGACGTCTAGGTATACTTGACATATCCTCGCTAACAACCTACCCATACGATATTTAATCCCGACTCGCAATTATACATATTATAATAACATACGTAACAATTAGGGTTCACATATTCAAGACTCGGTTATGTACTCATTTTCGGAAAATACATACACCCGTCGTCTCGTCAAAATAGGGTTGTCAAATATTTGCAATAATGTTTTACCACTATTCGCAGATAGATTTCGTAAAATACTTATTTATAATTATACTAGTATACACGTTCGACTGGTATTTCCGACAATTACAAGATACATCCCCGAATTTTAGAATTTAATTTTTCCGAAAAAAAATTGGGCAGCGTCTCCTCTGTTTATCGGCCTACCCGTCGAAATATAATCGACGTTAATCCCACCAAATCACAACAATCCACAATCCACATTACAACATAACTCACATTTCGATACAACTAGTAATACAAATATTTATTTAGTTTCGAAAACACTTTATACAAATCATTTTTTTTATTTATTAAATTAGGACATATAATTAATTCATCACCGTCCACCGTCGGCTCGCCAAGGCTCATCGTTGACGGCGGTAAAATTCACAGGTACCCGATTAAATTCGGGTTTCCAAAGCGAATTTCACCGATAATATTTCGGAATTCAAAAATTTAGTTCGAAAAATCAAATAATTTCATCGAACTTTGTTTTTGAAATAGAATTTAACAACAATTCATATTTTTCCCAAGAAAGGAACTTGAATTGACACAGCTAGGACACACAACCAGAATCAAAAGCTAGGAAACCAGAATCACGCAAGCACAACACTCGACTCAAATATACACACGCATGTGCGTGTGTATATATAGCGAGATTATGCCTAACCCAAAGCCAGACAATCGGACGGAGCAACCAACCGGAAAACGGAACCACCGGCGGCGAACCCACACCCGGGAGGCAGCATGAGAAGAAACCGAGAGAGGAGATGAGTGAGAGAGATCCCTCCCTTGTTCTTCCCCTTTATTATTTTTTTTCTCTTATCTGTTTGTTTGTTTTGCATTTTTAATCTATTATTATTATTTTTATTTTTTTAATCCAGGAACAGCTGGCACGTGTTAACAGAGCAAAAGAACACTGCCACGTTTCTTTCTAATTCCCTAGAATCTGACACGTATATTACCCCCTTCTGGAAACCCGATTTTATCCCGCGTTTTATATTTTATCGAACCTAGTTGCGCATAAAACAAATTTATAAAATTACGAAAACAGTCTTAAAATTTTCTTAAAACCACGAAACTAATAAAATAAAATTTCCATAATTTTTAAAACATTTTTGAAATGCAACTCGTACCCACATTTCACAATTAACGAACCGAACTGCACTTAAAACAAATTCATAAAATCACAAAAATAGTCTTAAAATGTTACAAATATCCCGAAATTTATAAAAACATAAATTTTGTAATTTTAAAATAATTTTTAAAATGCAATTTATACCCGCTTTTAACAATTAAACGAATCAACGCGCGGGTGAAATTAATCCCAAAAATTTCCAAAATAATTTTAAAATTGTCGGAATATTTCAAAATTAAATAAATATGAGTTTCATAATTTTTAAAGTATTCTGAAATTAAATACGGATTTTATAAATAAATGCAATTAGAAAATGATATAAGGCTAAATAATTGATGAAATTTTGATTTTTAAATTTTATAAAATCCCAAAAATAATTATTATAATTATAAAACTATAAAAATAATTAGAGACATTCCAAACATTTATGCAAATAAAACTGCAATAAAATCACTTTTAAAAATGAAATAAAATCATACAACCCAATAATTAACCACGCAATTCAATCCCATACACTAGTAATCACATATACATAATAACAAAGAAATAACCCGTTGACACAACCCATATAAATATTTTATTTATTTAATTATTCAATAATTACATATTTAAATAATACTAAAAAAAATATACGAGTAGCTATATCCTTCCCCCCTTAAAAAGATTCTGTCCTCAGAATCTGATCTAACTAAACAAGTGAGGATATTTGTCAAGCATATCTGACTATAACTTCCAGGTAGACTCTTCGACTCGGGGATTTATTCAAAGTATACTTACTATAGATATAAACTCATTCCCGAGGTCTCGATCTAGGTTCCAAATTGGTTCATACACACGGTCTTGATTCAATTCGAGGATATATTCTTTTGGTATAAGGACGTTAAAACGTGCTACGAGTATGCTACAGCTCTGGCAACAATGATAAATCATAGGCGACTTTACCTGATTTTCTCAGTATCTTAAACGGTCCACTATAACTAGGACTCAGATGTCCTTTGGTTCGAACCTAATCAACCCTTTTTAAGGTAACACCTTTAATAATACCATCAATCCTATTTCTATCCTTCATAATCTTTCGAGATAAATCCGCGTTCCTTGTCTGAATCAACATCACTGTGTCTTCGGTTTGCTGCACTAACCTAAGACTTAACAACTTCTTTTCTCTTACCTTATTCCAGTGAAGCGGGGTTCTATGCTTACGTCCAAACAAAGCTTCGTAGGGTATCATTTCTACATTAGCACGATAACTTCCCTTATCTGAATCGTCCTCTCACCTTTACCATTTTTCTGGGAATGGTGAGCGGTACTCATTTTCAAATACAATTTCTCTAGCTTATCCAAGGGTATTTTTCATTAATTGGAAGGAAACATGCGGACTTCGTCAACTTATCAACAATTACCCAAAAGTTCTTCATCATATCTTGATACGCCCGAGGGCATCCAGGTGAATGGAATCCTAGAATTGTGGGCTTCTCTTTATATTTTACTCTTCAGCTTAGTCACATTAAAATTCGTGCTCTAACGGAAAAATCCAGACATACCCCTATTGTCCTTTTTGGTGCAACTTTCCTTTCCATTTAAACTATCCCATTCTTGATTCATAACTTCTTCTTAACACTTCTTGATTCCTCCAATTCATTCTGACTGAGAAGTGATCACATACAATTACTCCCTATTACCTCCAGGTACTTAAACGTCAATTTCTAACTCCTCCCATTCTTCTGCTAGCTCTTCAATAATCTCAATAATATTCATTTTTCTTTTCTACTCCAAGCATTTGACATTATATTGGTTTTTCCTGGATGTAATTAATAGAACAATCATAATCCTTCATCAATTAAAATCTAGGATTCATACTTTGAACTTAGCATACCATTACTGCTTTTCCAACTTTTTTTTTGTAGGGAAATCTTCAGGTGTTCAGTTTGACCTTCCCTAGTCCTGAAGGGACGAGGATGTTATCAATAAACACAATTACAACTTACCTGAGCACTCCTTATACACTACGTCCATTTAATCCTATAGATGATTGGTGCATTTGTCAATCCAAATAACATCACCAAAAACTCGTAATGTCTATATCTTGTTCTAAGCATGGTCTTTAGTATGACCTCAGACTCAACCTTCAACTGACGGTAGCTTGCTCTAGGTCAACCTTTAAGAACCAACACGTTCCTTTCATTGAGTTATATAAATAATCAATTCTAGGCAAGGGTTACTTTTTCCTATTTATCAACTTTTCTAACTTCTGATAGTCAGCACGTAACTTCATACATCCATTCTTCTTTTCCTATGGACCAAATCAGTGCACAACACGGAATACACCTTGTCTCATTATTCCTTCGTCCCGTAATTCTGAAGTTTCCTTAACTAATTACTTAACTTCTATTGGGCCATACGATATGGGGCTTTTGGCACCAGCCCGATTATTTACAGTAACCAATGAGAAATTCTATCTCATTCTCCGAGGTAATCCCGGTAAGTTATCCGATAAAACCTCTGGGAATTCACTTGCTATCTAGATTTCTTCCAACTTAGATGCTTCCTTTCTGATATCCACGGCATACGCTAGTTGTACCTTACATTCTTACTTATGTCCTCAGACACTCATCCTAATATTAAGTCCCCTAAATATTACTATTTACTCCTTCTTATAATCAACCATTGCCCTAGTTCCTTATCAAGGTCTTGAGTAGTTGACCTTTTACTCATATTATAAGTCTTATCCTTGGGTGTACTGGATGTCAAACCTTCTGATGCACTACCTCCCATGCTATCTTGAGAAACACTTCTACAGTTCTTGGCAGTATGCCCCACCTTCCCATAATTATAACATGTGACTCCTGGATTTTCCACTTTACACCCCAACGCATAATGTCTTTTCTGTCTACACCTGAAACATTCAGTATTTGCTTTACACACTCCACAATGCCGCTTACCACATTGCTTACACTCTGTTATATATGACTTAACCGATTTGGCATGATTAGAGCTAACTGAGGTGTTATTAATCCTGTTTGAAGAAAAACTTTATCCTCTAAATTCTTTATTCTTTTTCCTTCCAACCTTTTCCTGAGACTTCTGGTTGGATCCTTCTTGACCTAATACTTCTTCCACATCATCTATATTTTGCTTCTATCTTCTTTTTCTCTGACAGCTAACTTCTGATCAATCTCACATACCAAGGCGGCCTGAAATATGGAAGGATATGTCTTGAGTTGCAATGCTATAACTCCACTATGAATTTCAGGCTTCAACCCTTGTTAAAACCTCCTTGCCTTCTGAGCTTCAGAGCGTACATAATTTGGTACAAACCTAGCTAACTCTGTGAACTTAGCCTCATACGCAGCTACACTTCTATCACCTTGCTTTAATTCTAGAACTCAATCTCCATTTGATTCCTCACACAGTCAGGAAAATACTTTTCCAAAAACAACTCATTAAACCTAGCCCATGGAACAAGGCCTTCTCCTTCTAATGCTCTGGTTGACTCCCACCAATAATTCCCTTCATTTTTCAAGAAATAGCTTGCATAATCAGTCTTAAAATTATCACTTACTTGGACAAGGTTGAAAGCTTTCTCCATCTCTTTTAACCATGCTCCAGCAGTCACTGGATTAGGTTCACCTCTAAACTCAGGGGGTTTAACACTCTAGAAAGATTTGAAATTAACACTTTGGTTTACTTCTTACTGTTGCGGCTGCAACAGTAGTTGCTGTTGTTAAACCTGTTGGATTAACTGCTGCGGTTGTTGTTGTTATTGCTAGCGCAACAAATCTTGAGTTTCATTTATAACTAGACCCACATCAACACTACTACTATTTTCTTTAGACTGGGTAGCTTCCTTGGGTGGCATTTTCTTGAAATATAGCAGTGGATAACAAGAATATTGGACAAAAGATATCACCATTTAAACAGTGCACTTGTATCATGAAAATGCTGCCCCAATCACAATACCCATGTCTTTAATATCAGGGTCCATTTATAAAAGAGATCTAGATTAACAACACTAGCAATAATAGCAACGATGACAGTAGCAGAATCAACAACAGTACATGAAAACTGAATTATAAAGAAACTAATCACCGTAGCATCGCTCCTTACTACAACAACCACTGACTAACTTCCCGTCACTACTCAATTACCGCATCAACACTCATCTGATATACTACGAGACTTGGCTGGCTATATCAACCACCAATTACATAGAACAAACTGGTAAATCAGATCAACTTAAGGAATACTGGACTCTCCTAGGCATCATAGTCCAAATTTCAACCAACCATTCCTCTAAGGATGATTTCTTATCATCTACAAATGATTCATCAACCACTGAATTACTTTTCCCGAGACTATAACTCCACCATTAAGTCCTGAACTCTCGTTGTTACCATTATTTTTAAATAATATCCTGACATAGGACTTTCATTCTTCTTGATAGTCAACTTTCATTTACTCCCAATAATCAAGACTGTTTGCTACAGAGATTACTGACAAATTCATTGCCATGAAATTTTGAAATTAAGGGATCAATTATAAAGGAAGGAAAAGCGAAGAAGATATAGATATGACTGAGAGCAACCATACAAGTACATAAGATGGCCAGTCTTAGTACGGCATAGTTCACAACACATAATTCGATGGCGTCCCACAAGACCCTTTTGTCATATAGACAAATATTCAAATCATATGCATTATTTTTCCCAATCAATCGAAAGAGTCACCAAGGAAAAAGACAATGTTTAGATAGAAAATTCACAAATAGGAAGGGAAAAATATGATTTATAATGAAATCAACAAGACCTTAAGTTACTTAATTCGAGCTTTGACTGTCTTACGGGAAAACAAGCAACTTATTAAAAAGTTAAACAATTACTTTGGAAACACAATGTGTTTCAAGAAAGGCATGAAAAGTTCAGGATTATACAACAGTACTGATCCCTATACTTCACGAAACATGGTTGTCATAGCACCCAAACACTGAACGAGGTCACACAACGAGGTCACACACTCGGTCCAGTAACATTCCTTAACATAGAAAATGCGATATTTAGAAATAACATTGGCGTCTCTTCAGCTGACACATCAAAGGCCCGCTCAAACACTGAACTCTCGCTTTCAGACTCGTTTTCTCGAGAGGGATATCTAAACCTCTATTGGCATTGCCAACGATACATATATACGAGGGACACCTATTAAAAGCTAAGGCGGTTCCATCCATTCCTCAACAGGCGTCAGGGTTTCGCCTTAGAAACTCTCGACCAAACTCTTAGACTCGCTCTTCTGATTGAGTTGCTGACTCACACCTTTATACAACCTCTTTTATAATCTTTTGACTCAATTCCTAACCTAAATCAGGGACTCAAACCTGTAGCTCTGATACCAACTGTGACGGCCTCAACCCCGGGGTCAGGAGTTGACGTCATCAACAACAATAATAACAAACATAATATAATCATTTTAATGATAGAATATAATTACGACCCCTTTACCAAGATCTTTTCTAGATTTAAGTATGACATAGGTCAACTATTACCAAACCAATTGATTACAATCAATCTTAATGCAACTAAATTAATACAGTAACTCAATAGACCATCCTTGGTCTCACACAACTACCTCAGAGGATCCTGGAACGGAAGGAACTGCAACCCTGCCCCGACTACCATGGAAGAATCTCCTAGGCATCTGCAATACATATATAAAGCATTCTGCAAGGATGAGCAATCAATTGCTCAGCAGTACCACTATATGAAAAACCAGTAAAATGATTTAAAGTAAAGCAATTATAGGAACATAATTCATAACTGTTAGGAAACAAGTAAATATTGTATAAACTGGATATCAAAACTAGCATGCTCTGTAAAACAATAACATCAGTAGTGTGTTGTGTATAAATACCAGAGAATAATTCTAACATGCCATTTTCATTTCCAAATCCACTGTATAAACTACTTGTTCCGTTATGGGAACCACAAAGCTAAATTAGATACGTACGGATATGTGAAGACAGCTGATTAGGCTATCAACACCAGACGGCTCTAACTGCCATCTCATTTACCTGTTCCGGAACTCAGAGACTAGCTAGGTCTCTGACCTACTGGACTAATCGGTTATATAGTGGGCGCAACCGAGTTAACCTCTTACGCCACCTCAATAGGCCTACTCTGGCCCCTATGTATCCCATCTCTGATCGTTTTATCCAGTTTTCAAAACACTTGTACCTATCTCATTTCAAAACCATTCATTTTACCAGCACACATATAAAATCCAGCTTGCAAATCATTTTATTCGAGATAGGTACCTTTCGAAGTTACTTTTCCCCAAAATAATTTGAAAACAATAATTTATAACTACAGGGGATACGTAACTTAAACATTTCTGTTCCATTACGAGAATAAAACATTTAGCTATTCATACGTACTGAACCATAAAAGAATGGTCAGGGGTACTTGCCTTGCAGAGCTTTACAACTAATACCGGTTGACCTTGGACTGACTTGGACGCTCGGCTTTATCACCTTACTAACAGACTATCCTGGATCCGACTTTGACACTCAGGTCCTCCACTTGGGAATCTGCTGAGCTCATCGACTGATCACTAGGTTATCTTTAGTCCAACACCACTTCTCGAGTCATTCGACTAACACCTACAGGGTCGAACTATTCTATGTGTGACGTCTAGGTATGCTTGACATATCCTCGCTAACAACCTACTCATACGACATTAAATCCCGACTCGCAATTATACATATTATAATAACACACGTAACAATTAGGTTTCACATATTCAAGACTCGGTTATGTACTCATTTTCGGAAAATACATACACCCGTCGTCTCGTCAAAATAGGGTTGTCAAATATTTGCAATAATGTTTTACCATGATCCGCAGTTAGATTTCGTAAAATATTTATTTATAATTATACAAGTATACACGTTCGACTGGTATTTCCGAAAATTACAAGATACGTCCCCGAATTACAATGTAACTCACATTTCGATACAACTAGTAATACAAATATTTATTTAGTTTTGAAAACACTTTATACAAATCGTTTTATTTATTTATTAAATTAGGACTCATAATTAATTCATCACCGTCCACTGTCGGCTCGCCGAGGCTCATCGCCGACGGCGGTAAAATTCACAAGTACCCGATTAAATTCGGGTTTCCAACGCGAATTTCACCGATAATATTTCGGAATTCAAAAATTTAGTTCCAAAAATCAAATAATTTCATCGAACTTTGTTTTTGAAATAGAATTAAACAATAATTCGTATTTTTCCCAAGAAAGGAACTCGAATTGACACAGCCAGGACACACAACCAGAATCAAAAGCAAGGAAACCAGAATCACGCAAGCACAACACTCGACTGAAATATACACACGTATGTGCGTGTGCATATATATATCAAGATTATACCTCACCCAAAGCTAGGCAATCGGACAGAGCAACCAACCTGAAAACGGAACCATCGGCGGCGAACCCGCACCAGGGAGGCAGCACGAGAAGGAACCGAGAGAGGAGAGAATTGAGAGAGATCCCTCCCCTGTTCTTCCCTATTATTATTATATTTTTCTCTTATCTGTTTGTTTGTTTTGCATTTGCATTTTCATTTTATTATTATTATTTTTATTTTTTTTAATCCAGGAACAGCTGGCACGTGTTAACAGAGCAAATGAACACTGCCACGTTTCTTTTTAATTCCCCAGAATCTGACACGTATGTTTCCCCCTTCTAGAAGGTTGGTTTTATCCCGCGTTCTATATTTTATCGAACCAAGTTGCGCATAAAACAAATTTATAAAATTACGAAAACAGTCTTAAAATTTTCTTAAAATCCCGAAACTAATAAAATAAAATTTCCATAATTTTTAAAACAATTTTGAAATGCAACTCGTACCCGCATTCCACAATTAACGAACCGAGCTGCAATTAAAAAAAATTCATAAAATCACGAAAATAGTCTTAAAATGTTACAAATATCCCGAAGTTTATAAAAACATAAATTTCGTAATTTTAAAATAATTTTTGAAACGCAATTTATACCCGCTTTTAACAATTAAACGAATCAACGCGCGGATAAAATTAATCCCAAAAATTTCCAAAATAATTTTAAAATTCTCGAAATATTTCAAACTTAAATAAATATGAGTTTCATATTTTTTAAAGAATTCTGAAATTAAATACGGAGTTTACAAATAAATGCAATTAGAAAATCATATAGGGCTAAATAATTGATGAAATATTGATTTCTAAATTTTATAAAATTCCAAAAATAATTATTATAATTATAAAACTATAAAAACAATTTTAGAGACATTAAAAACATTTATGCAAATAAAATTACTTTTAAAAATGAAACAAAATCATACAACCCAATAATTAACCACACAATTCAATCCCATACACAAGTAATCACATATACATAATAACAAAGCAATAACCCGCTGACACAACCCATATACATATTTTATTTATTTAATTATTCAATAATTACATATTTAAATAATACTAAAAAAAATATACGAGTCGTTACATAAGGTGAGATTCCTCTCACTCACTTTTGGCAGTCCTAAAGAGTTGGACTGCATTAGATCACTCTTTTCCTCTCCTTTTTCCTGGGAGCAACCCAGACTCTCACTCAAATCACTCCCTTCCCTCAGTCCTAGTAGTGATTGCACTACTAATAAGTCTTCTGCACTTGTAATAATTGATGAAATTTGAAGATGTGCAGAGACACCCGACAAATGAGGAATATCCATCGGGTTAGCCGTTTGACTATCCGACGGATGACTGCTGTTAAGCTTATCCGTCGGGATATAATCACTACTGGACGGATGAAAGATATCCATCGGGATAGAAGAAATAATTGAGTTTGGAGTGGAGACTATTGTGGACTCTGTGCAGATTGATGAAAATTTTGGCACAGATGTCTCAACAGTCTCAGAAAGAAATGGCAAGTGAGCCAATAAATCATCTAGAAGATGATGCTCACTTGCATGGATTTTTGACTTCTCCAAGAGAGTTAAAGATGGAGAATTTGGAAGTAATGTATTTATCATGTCAACATCCAAAGAGTGTGTGGGAGAGTTTGGTGTATCAGGTGCTTCAATTGTTAGAGATTTTGGCTGTGACTCCACATTTATTGGAGCCACATCAACCTGACTTTGTGAAGGTGCAGTGACTGTGTCTTTAGCACTAGTTTGCACAGTGTGTGAACCCTGTGCATCCCAAAGGGTTTTTGATTTCTTCTTTCTAGTATAAGTTTGGGGTGAGCTTGTGTCCCTTACCCTTTTGGCCTGTGCTCTTGGTTGAGAGCTTTTTCAATGGTAACATCCTTTTGGGAGGATGAAACCGAAAATGAGCTAGAATCATTATTAAGCACTGCAGTTTGTTGAGAAACTGTAGTGTGGCTAGGCTGGGAATCTCTCACCTCTCCATCCTTATTCTTAGGGCTTCTTTGATTTTCACCCTGTCCCTCACCTTTCTTACCCACCTTCACACTCCCCTCTTTAGGTTTGGTGGATTTTACAACTGATTTCTTTTGAAAGAAATCAGAGGGGGCTTTCTTAGCTTTGGATTTAGAAACTTTTGTTGGTTTGGTAGCTTGGGTAGGCAACTGTTGGGTCATTGACACAGTTGCCATAGCTACTGTTAGGTCACACACACTGTAGAGGGGGTGAATACAGTATATAATACAATCAAATCGAACTCTAATATCTTAAGTAACATAAAACAAACTTTATTGAAACAATAAACTCTGTTACAGTATGGAACTGTTACCTCTCAGTGATGAACAAATATCACGAGAGCTGCTAGGGTTACAATGAATAATCTTCTTGAATATGATAACACTTATAGTGTAAACCCTATATCTGTGTTTATATACTACACAGTTACAAGATAATCGCTAATTGATATGGAATATAATTCTGCTTCCTAAAATATATCAATCAGATATCTTTTCTTCCAAGTATTCCATTCTTCACGGAACTCCTTCTTCATGCATATCTCTTCTTATGTTTATCTCGATCTATTTTCCTTTAATCAGCTACTGTCCTTATCTGAACGTCCTTCAGCACTTAAGTTCTGATATCTAACTTCTGATGATTATCTCCTGATAATATAAGTACTGATATCCTTAAGTCCTGACTTCCAGTATAAGTACTGATTAATGGTTAAGTACTGACTTGTCCTGTTAAGTAAGATCTGAAATCTAAACATAAATCATATTAGCCATGACATTATCAAATATATCTAACAATCTCCCCCAACTTGTAAATTAGCATAATATACAAGTTTAACAGATATTTGATGATGTCAAAAACATTAAGTACAAATGCATGAGAATTAGACTAGATAACTACAACTTATAGTCCTTAAAGCTTTACCAATATTTAACTTCTAATAA
Organism: Apium graveolens; assembly: GCF_009905375.1. Classification (NCBI taxonomy): domain Eukaryota; kingdom Viridiplantae; phylum Streptophyta; class Magnoliopsida; order Apiales; family Apiaceae; genus Apium; species Apium graveolens. The sequence continues at coordinate 149,258,519 of NC_133654.1, read as the reverse complement.
CAACTTCAGTCTGTTCAAATATCAGAATTTAAGCAGTTGTAGATCTTTGACTTGGCTTCATTATCTGATCTCTCTAATGTCAGGAGTTGTTCTGAGATAGTTCTTCAACAAACATCTCTCAGCATATCTAAGTTCATCAATCATTCTCCTTTTGGCATCTTTAAGCTCTGCAGTATCTTCACCAATTTGAAAGATTGCAGCTCTGAGATCATTGATCTTTGCTTTTCTTATATCCTGATCCAGTCTGATCAAATATGCTTTATCAGACTCAAGATTGAATTCCACAGCCATGTACCCTAGAAAGGTAGTTACAATTTGAGCAGAATTGGGCTTCATTTCAAGTATATAACCCTTGTGATCTCTGTACTTTGGAACTTATATACTGTCAAACTTAACATAATAAAGCCTTCTCTGTCTCTGAATCTGATCCTTTAAATAGTTTACAGCAGTCCCTGTCAATCTGTCATCCACTTGAAGTAAGAATAGTACATGTTCCAATTCTTCAAAATACTTCAACGGAATGACATTTTGTCTTATATGATAAACCCTACCATCTGTCATAAAATACAACAAGATGTATTCTTTCAAGTAGGTATGGTAAACCATTTGTACAGATTCCAGTTGATTCAATCTCTCAGGAGTTGCTCCAATACCTGGTTCACTCAAGGAAGTTGGATCATTGGTAGTGTTCTGTATTCTTCTTTCATCAGCACTTCCCTATCCAGTTTTATCTCTTACTTCCTTTCCAGTAACTACTCTTGCTTCAAAACCACTTGCAGCAGTCTTTAAAGATTGAGTCTATTTTGCTTTAGTGAATCCTGGTAGGAGTGTCTTTGGTCTAACTTCTGATATCAAGTTAACTTGAGCTGCGTCAGAGGTTACTTGCTTCTTCAAAATATCAGAACTTACAGCTTCTTGACTCTGAACAACTTGAGCCATGTCAGAGGTTGTTTTAAGAACTTTTCTTGAAGTCAGAGCAAGATCATCCTTTTCATCAGTAATTTCTTCATTCTCAGGAGGCACATAAACCTTGATAGGTTCACCAACCTTTTCTTTACCCTTGGATCTTGGATCTATATGCGGTTGTGATTTATCCAATGTTGCTTCAGTATGTGTCCTTTCTTTGATCACAATGCCTTTGAGTTTTGGAAGTGGCTTTTTACCAGAAGCTTCAGATTTAGATGCAACTTTCTCTGATTTAAGTCTAGCTTCTTCTTCCATTAAACTCTCCAAGTCCATTCCTGGATTTTCCTGAAGAAATAACTATCTTGACATTTCCTCATCAAGATCTAAAAGTTCATCAGAACTTATCCTTTTACCAGTAGCAGAACTTATTCTTTTCCCAATATCAGAACTTGTCCTGTGACTAGCTTGTCTTGATGTGAATCCTCTACCTTGACTATGACCTCTACCCATTCCAGAGCTTCCTCGATCATCTTTTCCATCATCCTTCCCTTTCAGTGTCTTGTCAGTCTTGCATTTGGACTTAATTACTTTCTCCCCCTTTTTGGCATCAGCAGGTAATAGAAGAGAGACAAGCAATTCCACTGAAGATTGGATTTCATTAAGTTGTGATTGCTGAGAAGCTTGATTTTTCAGAATATCATCAATCTGAGCTTGTTGATTATCTTGAGTCTTCTCAATATAAGCAATCCTATCAAAGGTAGGTTGGAAGAACTTTTTCTTATCAATTTTCCAAACTTCTCCTTGCTTAATAAATTCTTCCTGAATCTTGTGAAGCTCTGCACGAGTAGTTGAATGCAGACCTTGTAGATGTTTAGTACTCAATGCAGTGACTCTAAGCTGGGTTTTGATCAGCTTTAGTCAAGTGCTCAGCAAGATGAATATCATTTGGAACACATGAAACTGAGTTCCATTCCTTAGTCCACTCCCGTCCTGCAGGAGTTTCACTCCAAGGTACTGGTGCTTCTCGGGTAACAAACTTCTTAATAAGTTCAGACTTAAGAATAGTTTGTTGAGGAGCATGTCCTGAAGGACCTGCTGTATCAGCATCTGCAGTTGGAGCAGCATCACCAGTATCTCCAGCATTTGCAGCATTAGAACTTAAAGAATCAGTATCTTCTGATAAGACAACAGTGTGTGTAGCAATGGAGGCTTCAACATCCTCTAATTGTTGATCTGTTCTAAGTTCTGATCAACAGCCATATCCTGATGCTCACCTAAAGTCTGATCATCAGCATCATGATACAGAGAATGTTATGTAGATAACTCTGGAGTTTGAACAGCATCAGTAACAGGTGTTGTTGAAGGATTAGTTGCTGTTGGAGCTTCTAAGAGAATTACTTCAGGCACAACCAAGGTTTGAACATCAATATCAGCATTTGTACCTGGATCAACAGGAGACACAGATGGTATGGTAGCCTTTTCAGAAACAGCTTCCTTAGATGGAGTTGATGGAGAAGAAGTGACTGTAGCAAATTCCTTGTATTGTGAGATCAGAGATTCCTGATCCCCTTCCTTAGCTGCTTCCTCTTCATCATCTGAAACTGGCCTTTTTACCCTCTGTTTCTTGTATCTCGTTGTTGATTTGGATTCCTTGGGAGTTTCAGGAACTGTCATTCTTCTAAGCCTTTTGAGAAGCCTAGATCCCCCAATTCCAGAATCCTTCTGAGAAGTCTTTTTCTCAGCTTCACCTACAACAGGTTCTGAAGAAGGAACCTGGTCCTCAGTATCAGATTCATCTCTCAAGGCAATCCGTCTTCTCTTTTGAGGTGTTTGAGGAACAGTCTTTGTCCTCTTTGGCTTGGAGGATGAAGGCTTCACAGTAGGTGCTGAGGATGAGGGTTGAACAGTCTGTGAAGTGGAGAGATAGGATTTGAGATATTTCCTGAGGGTAGGTGGAGTAGAATGAATGGTAGGTGCTGAGGATGATGGTTTTTGAGTGTTTGTTGTTGGTTGGACATCAGAGTAAACAGATCTATAAGTATCAGGATCAGCATTTACTAGGATCTGTTTTACAGACTGAGGAATCTGTAATGGTCTAACCACTGATTTCTTAGTGTCAGCATGTACCAGGTCATTAAAGTAGCATTTTACAACTTTAAAAGGTGGGGTTGAGGAACTGACTAATTGAGGTTCATCAGTACAAAAAGTATAAATAAGTTGACAGAATCTAGCAAAATAGACAACATTCCTATCCTCTATCATCCTATCCCCAATAAAACCAATTATACCATTTGCAAAATCAAAATGAGTTTGATTTATAATAGCATACCCGATGTGCTGACTCAGAATTGGGATAGCATCAAAATTCGAACATTTGTTCCCAAAAGCTTTAGTGATGTAGTCGAAGAAGAAGCTCCATTCTCTTTTGATATGAGCCCGTTTCAATTGCCCAAGTTTTGCCAAATTCTTTTCATACCCCAAATTTTCCATTAACTCCTGAAGAGCTGATTCTTCTGGAATTGAAAAGGTACAACCTTCTGGGAGATGTAGAGCCTTGCGTATTGTACCAGGAGTGACTGCATAAGAAGAATCACCCACTTCGAAAACAATACTAGGAGTGCCATGTCTACCACCATCATCAAAGTGCCCAGTCCGCCAAAACGTCAGAACTTGTTGGCTCGAAAAGACTAAAGGCTGGGTTAATGCATACCCAATCTCACTGTGTGCAAGAAGAACTTGCACAAAATGCAATTCAGATGGAGCTTCAGCATGATCAAGAATTGCAGCATAGTTGTTTGGAACAAACTTAGCTCCATCAATGATTAAATCCTTGGGTGCCATGTGAAAAATTGAGATTTAAAATTGCCTGTTAGGTATTTGATAAAATGTCTGTATGAAAAACCAACGTGAGAAGAAGAGAGAAAAAGAGAGAGTAAAAGCAAGTAGAGAGAAAAAGTATGAAGGAAATAAAAGATTAAAGAAATCCTCTCTCTGTCGTACTTATACTCTAGAGAAAAAAATGTTACCGTTGGACACCTGTCAGACATGCAGTAATAACGGATAGTTACTGGGCGCGAGAAAACAGTTATCATTACTTGCCCACTTGCCTGTTTTCAAGGAAAAACCGTTCCACTTACCCAGATATTCCATTAATCAAGGTGAAATAGTTTTAATTCAAAATTGAAACCGTTCCCACTGATTTAATTATTTTTCACTGCATCATTAATATTCTGAAAATAAATCAAGTGAAAATGACCAAGATAAATCAGATGAGTAAGTGCTGATAAAGAAAAATCAGAACTTAAATTAAAACAGAATTTATATGGTCATCAGAATATGAATAATTATCAGGATTTATCAATGCATTACAAAATAACTTAAAGACAAAATCTTGAAACAAAAATAAATTTCATTAATATATCAAGAGAATACATTCATGAAATTGAAATTACATCAGTACTTATATAAGATTTCCCTAAGCTACTAAACCTAACATCAACAGCCTTAGTCCTAGCTCAAGAAGCAGGGCAAGGATGATGATAAAGAAAAACAGGAAGAAGAAAATAAATCATTTCTTCTTCCTACTCTCGACAAACAGAATGGCAAGTCGGATGATTCGCTCCTGCTGTCGGAGAGCTTCCAGCCTTTCCTCCTCCAATCGCTCCAGAGGGCGATGGTAATCCATATAGAAGAACAGGAGGTGGGTCAGTACCTCTTGTGGGACAGAGTCCCATATCTCCTCAGGAAGGCCGTGACGTGCCATTCCTGTTGCCAATCAGCACAGCTTAGCTCCGTATTAAATGTTTGACAATTCAAAAACATGTTGTATCTGACCATTGTGTTTTTGAAAGAAAAAGTATGAAGGTAAGTTTGTGAGAAAGAATTTGATGAGAAGGCTGATGTGAAGTGGTTGCTTATATAGGCAAGTGAATGCCAGGAGACGCAAAGGAATTTAATGCTGACAGGTAGAATTAATTCTACTTCGTCTCCCCAGACTTGAAAAAAGAATAACATTCATTGGAAAGAGAAAACATGGTTTAATGTGCAAAAGTAACAAGTAAAAGTAGACTGTTCAAGTACGAATACCATTAACCCTAACCATAGTGACTATTAATCTTCCACTTCAACATATTCTAGTTTGAACCGAGACTGTTATCAAATTTTATCCGCAGATAAGTCAAGTAAAGAATTTAGACTGTAATATCAGAACTTAGACTTATATCAGAACTTAACAGTCATCTGAAACATAATTTCTTAACTTGAAAAAGGAATGCTTATCTGAGTAAATCCTCATACAAGTTCTGAGTTATACTCTTCAGAACTTAATCTTCAGAATATGCAACCAGAACTTGTCCTCAGAATTAGTGCAAGGTGACACAATGACTATTTATCTAAAACAACATAGACCACCACAGTAATTTTCATCATTCAGATGGAGTGATTAGTGTGTGCATCAAGCTAAATAGCAGACAAAGAGTAAAGTCTGATTCACTACAGTACATCTTAGAAATAAGGCATAACTAAAATTTTGCTAAAGAGCTGTCATTATCCTGAAACCTATTGATGAATGAGTTCATGCTTGAGTCCACCTCAACTGTTTTGTGCTAATTTTATGCATCTTTTTAAATTCTATTTTACAGTGGCTTCTCAGTGTAAGTGAGTCACGACTGCTTATCAGAATTTATGCTATTATCAGAGTATTTCTCCAGTAATCATAGAGTGTGAAAAGTCACCAAGAAAATATTTTGCTTTTCTAATGCATATTTACTTAATACCAGCAATGCACTTGGGTCGTCCCTTCCACATTGTTACTCTAGATCTCAAATGAGTACATGATTTTATTCTTTGATCCTTTTGGTTTTTCTTTTGATAAGTGAGATTTATCAGCACTTAGTACATTCAGCAGTTTTACTAGTATCAGAACTTAACAGATGAGTAGCATTATTCTAATTTGTGACTTAGTAATAAGATAAACAAAGTAAACTCAACTAAGCTCAATTATCAGAATTTGCTTGTGTCATAAAATTTCCACAGAAATAATTACTTCTTACATGGGATCATTTGTTTATTCAAGACTACTAGGTCAGTATCTAGCAAAGTTATCCTCATAGGATTGAATATTTACTTAAACATACATATCACGTATCAGAGTTTAGAAACATATATCAGACAACAATCAGTACTTAAACGCATATTTCAATTAATCACAGAATACACAAAGAGATTACATTCTGTAAATACTGATCATAAAGTCTGATGCATCAGAACAAAACTAGGCAGATTTAGAAAAAGAACCTGAAACCATTCCAAGTTCATTTACCAATCTTGTAAAAGTGGCTTCACACAGTGGTTTTGTGAAGATATCTGCTAGTTGTTGATCTGTTGGAACAAAGTGCAATTCCACTGTACCTTCATCCACATGTTCCCTTATGAAGTGGTACCTGATGCTGATGTGCTTTGTCATAGAGTGTTGAACTGGATTACTTGTCATAGCAATAGCACTTTGATTATCACAGTAAATAGGGATTTTGAAATATATTAACCCATAATCCAGTAACTGATTCTTCATCCAAAGAATCTGTGCACAACAGCTTCTTGCAGCAATATACTCTGCTTCTGCAGTTGATGTGGAAATTGACTTCTATTTCTTGCTGAACCAAGAAACCAATCTGCCTCCAAGGAATTGGTAGCTTCCACTTGTGCTTTTCCTGTCAATTTTGCAACCTGCAAAATCTGCATCTGAGTAACCTATTAGTTTAAAATCTGATTCTCTAGGATACCACAATCCCAGATCAGCTGTTCCTTTAAGATACTTAAAAATTCTTTTCACAGCTGTTAAGTGAGGTTCTCTTGGATCTGCTTGAAATCTTGCACAAAGACAGGTAGCATACATGATATCAGGTATACTAGGAGTTAGATAAAGTAGAGAGCCAATAATACCTCTATAATCAGTAATATCTACTAATTTACCAGTATCCTTATCCAGTTTTGTTGCAGTGGCCATGAGAGTGGATGCACTTGAACAATCTTGCATTCCAAATTTCTTCAGCAAGTTTCTGGTGTACTTAGTTTGACAAATAAAAGTGCCTTCTTCATTCTGCTTGACTTGAAGGCCCAGAAAATAGCTAAGTTCCCCCATCATACTCATCTGATATATTGACTGCATCAGTTTGGCAAACTTCTTGCAAAGTCTGTCATTTGTAGACCCAAAAATGATATCATCAATATAAATCTGGACCAGAAGTAAGTCCTTTCCATGGTTGAGTTAGAACAATGTTTTGTCTATTGTTCCTCTGTTGAATCCACTTTCCAGAAGAAACTGAGCTAAAGTCTCATACCATGCTCTAGGAGCTTGCTTAAGTCCATAAAGTGCTTTATCAAGCCTGTAGACATAATCTGGATGTTTGGAATCTACAAAGCCTGGAGGTTGTTCAACATATACTTCCTCCTCCAATTCTCCATTGAGAAAAGCACTTTTCACATCCATTTGAAAGAAAGTAAACTTTTTGTGAGCAGCATAAGCCAAAAATATCCTTATGGCTTCTAACCTAGCAACTGGTGCAAATGTTTCATCATAATCAATTCCCTCCTGTTGAGAATATCCTTTTGCAACCAGCCTTGCCTTGTTCCTTATAATTATGCCATCACTGTCAGTTTTGTTTCTGAATACCCACTTTGTACCAACAACAGATCTATTCTTTGGTCTTGGCACTAGGGTCCAGACTTTATTTCTTTCAAATTCATTCAACTCTTCCTGCATTGCTTGTACCCAATCAGCATCTTGAAGAGCTTCTTCCATTTTCTTTGGCTCAGTCTGAGAAAGAAAAGAATTGTAAAGACATTCATTTGAAGTACCTGTTCTAGTTCTGACACCTGCATCAGGATTTCCAATTATCAAATCAGGTGTATGTGATTTTGTCCACTTCCTTGCAGATGGAAGATTTTCTCTAGAACTGGATGCTCCCCCATGATCCATGTTGTCTTCAATTTCATTTTCTGATGCTCCCCCTGAAAATATGCTCTCTGAGTTGGATTCTTCAGAATTTAGATTTTCAGCACTAGCAGAACTTGGCTTATCAGAACTTGACGAATCAGAACTTAAAGAGCCAGATGTATGTTCTGATGTTTCTTGAGATGTGGTAAGATCTTGAGTATGCTCCCCCTGCATAGGTGCATCTTCCTTTGACGTAGTCACCACAGTTTCAATAACATCAGAGTTTAATCCATCAGAGTTTACAGTATCAGGACTTAGACTGTCAGGATTTTCAGTATCAGAATTTGAGTCTTCATTTTCAAATCTCAGCTGATCATGGTCAATGAAATCTTCAAGACCACTAATCTTCTTGTCATCAAAAGAGACATTGATAGATTCCATGACCACTTTTGTTCTCAAATTAAGACTCTGAAGGCTTTTGTGGAAAGTGGATATCCAACAAAGATTCCTTCATCACCTTTTAGATCAAACTTGGATAGCTGTTCAGGATGAGTCTTGAGAACAAAACACTTGCATCCAAATACACGAAAGTATTTCAGATTTGGCTTCTTTTTCTTCACCATCTCATATGGTGTTTTTCCATGCTTGTTAATGAGTGTTGCATTTTGAGTAAAACAAGCAGTCTGCACAGCTTCAGCCCAGAAATAGGTTGGAAGCTTTGCTTCTTCAAGCATTGTACGTGCAGCTTAAATGAGAGTTCTATTCTTCCTTTCAACAACTCCATTTTGCTGTGGAGTTCTAGGAGCAGAAAATTCCTACTTTATTCCATAGTTTTTGCAGAACTCTTCCATTATCAAATTCTTGAACTCAGTGCCATTATCCCTCCTTAAGATTTCACAGAATCTTTGACCAATTTATCCAGATGTTTGACATGATCAATCAAGATAGATGTAGTTTCACTTTTTGTGTGCAAGAAATACACCCATGTGTATCTGGTGAACTCATCCACTATGACCAATGCATATTTCTTCTTTGCAATAGACATGACATTCACTGGACCAAATAGATCAACATGTAGTAGATGATAAGGCTCAAGAATTGATGATTCAGTCTTGCTCTTAAATGAAGATTTTCTTTGTTTGGCTTTCTGACAGGAATCACAAAGGCCATCAGGAGCAAATACTGACTTTGGCAGTCCTCTCACAAGATCTTTCTTGACCAGTTCATTTATATTGTTGAAATTTAAATGAGAGAGTTTCTTGTGCCAATTCCAGCTTTCTTCAATTGATGCTCTACTCATCAGACAGATTGCAGAACCAACAGTACTTGTTGAAAGCTTAGCTTCATAAATGTTACCACGCCTGTATCCTTTCAGAACAACTTTGCCTTTAGATTTACTCACAATTTCACAGTGTTCTTCAAAGAAATCAACATGATAACCTCTGTCACAGATTTGACTTATTCTCAGTAGATTGTGTTTAAGTCCTAAGACCAGAGCTACTTCTTTAATTATGATATTCCCAAGATTGATATTGCCATATCCCAATGTTTTTCCAATGTTGCCATCTCCATAAGAAACACTTGGGCCAGCTTTCTCCACAAAGTCTGATAGCAGGGCCTTATTTCCAGTCATATGTCCTGAACATCCACTGTCTAGAACTAGAATATTTTTCATGTTGCCTTGCAATCACAAAGACCACTAATTATTAGTTATAAGGACCCATACTTGCTTGGATCCTTTGGCCTTATTAAGTTTGTTAACATTTGCAGCAGATTTAGCATCAGAGTTTATGTTAACATTTTTCTTATCAGAACTTACACTATCAGACTTTGAATTAAAATTTACACTAGAAGGAACAATGGAAACTTTCTTCAAAGAATGTTTTATTTGATAATAATCATAGTACAAACTATGATATTCCTTACAAGTATAAATGGAATGCCATAAACTACCATAATGAAAATAAGGATTTTGTGGTTTGTATCTAACAGACTGACTCTTAACTCCTGATTTTGAAGGTAAGGAGTTAATATTCTTATTCTTCCTGCAAAAAGAAGCCAGATGGTTAGAACTTCCACAGTTATGACATGTTTTCCTAGGAGCATCAGGAACAGTTTTATAATCATTGCTTTTATTCACACCTTCCTTTCCATTCCTATTTTTCCTAGGTGATTTTACCCTGTTTGCATTCTTAACATCTTTCAGCTTATGCTTAAGCTACTTCTTTGTCATTAAGCCTATGTTTACTTCAGCTGTCTTTTCCTATTTTAGTTTGTCAGAAGTTAATTCCTCTTTAACTTCTGATTTCTCATTTTCAGACTTTACAGTTACAAACTTAACAGGTTTTAACTTTGGCTTTTGCTTAACAACAGGCTTAATTTCTTTAGTTCCTTTATCATTCTTATCTTCTCCATAACCTAAGCCCTCTTTCCAGTTTCCACTACTTAGCAAGTTTTGAGTTGTTTTGCCAGAGTTAGTCCAAGTCCTGATAATCTCTCTTTCCTTTTCGAACTCAGCTTTTAGAGATTCATTCATTTTTAGCACTTCATCCCTAACATAAAAAGCATCATCTCTATCCTTCTGAGTTTGATGGAACATGACTAACTCTTTTTCTAAGAAATCATTTCTTTTCTTAAAAGCAAGATTTTCAGAAGTTAATCTTTCACATGTTAAAGTTTGATCTCTATAACTAACAAACATGGTTTTAAGATATCTTCTCAACTCATTAATATCATCAGTATGAAAAGCATAAGTAGTCTGAGGTACCTTTGTTTCAGCAGCTTCAGAACTGCTCTCAGCACTTTCTTTATCAGCATTTGCCATCAATGCATAGTTCTCCTCACTTTCAGAGTCTGAGGTGTCTATCCAGCTTTTCTGCTTTGTGACAAGAGCCTTGCCTTTGTCACCCTTTGCCTTCTTGCAATAAGGAGATATGTGGCCTTTCTCACCACAGTTATAGCATTTAACATTTGTATAATCTCCTCTGTCAGATTTTCCTCCTCTGCCTTCAGATCTTCTGAAATTCTTCTTATCAGAACTTATGCCTTTCCTGGAAAATTTATTTCCCTTCCTGAACTTCCTATATGCAATCTTTGTGATTCCTTTCACCATAAGAGCACACAGCTTCATCATCTCCTCATCAGCATCAGTCTCAGGCAAGCTTTCAGAAACTGAGTCATCATCACTTTCAGAACTTGATGACTCAGTATCAGACTTTATGAAAAGAGCTTTACTCTTGTCTTTCCTTGAGGAAGCTGCTTTGGGGGATTCTTCTTCAGCCTTAAGAGCAACTGTCCTTGACTTTCCATAGATTTCATCAAGAGTTGTTTCATCAAGATTGTAGTTATCTCTTATTGTCGTTGCCTTCAAATCCCAGCATTCAGGAAGAGCTAACAGGAATTTAAGGTTTGAATATTCAAGATCATACTCTTTATCAACCAATGACAAATCATTCAAAAGTTTTACAAATCTATCATATAAATCATTCAATGAGTCATTAGTCTTTAAGTCAAAATGTTCATACTCTTGAGTGAGTATTGTCTTCCTGTTCTTCTTAATTGTGTCAGTTCCCTGATACCTTGTTTCCAGAGCATCCCATATCTTCTTAGCAGTCTTGCAGTTGATTACCCTGTTTGACATTACATTATCAATGGCACTATACAGTAAGTGTCGTACCTTAGCATCCTTAGCAATTGATGTTATATCTTCAGCAGTATAATCACTCTTCTCCTTTGGTACGGTCTTTGCTGCTTCACCTGCAACTGCAACTGCGAGCTTGGTTGGTTTGTGAGGCCCTTCCTTGATTCTATCAAGGTATTCTGGATCTATTGCTTCCAGGAACATGGTCATCCTTACCTTCCATATGGGATATTCAGATGGTCTCAGTATGGGAACTCTGATAGTCTCATACCGACTTTGGATTTGTGTCTTTGGAGGTTCTTCAGTTTTTGTAGGCTTAGTTGGAGTTTCTGTGTCAGACATGATTGTGTTTGGATCTTTAACTGTATGTGTGTTAACAGATTAGCTCTGATACCACTTGTTAGGTCACACACACTGTAGAGGGGGTGAATACAGTGTATAATACAATCAAATCGAACTCTAATATCTTAAGTAACAGAAAACAAACTTTATTGAAACAATAAACTCTGTTACAGTATGGAACTGTTACCTCTCAGTGATGAACAAATATCACGAGAGCTGCTAGGGTTACAATGAATAATCTTCTTGAATATGATAACTCTTATAGTGTAAACCCTATGTCTGTGTTTATATACTACACAGTTACAAGATAATTGCTAATTGATATGGAATATAATTCTGCTTCCTAAAATATATCAATCAGATATCTTTTCTTCCAAGTATTCCATTCTTCACGGAACTCCTTCTTCATGCATATCTCTTCTTATGTTTATCTCGATCTTCTTTCCTTTAATCAGCTACTGTCCTTATCTGAACGTCCTTCAGCACTTAAGTTCTGATATCTAACTTCTGATGATTATTTCCTGATAATATAAGTATTGATATCCTTAAGTCCTGACTTCCAGTATAAGTACTGATTAATGGTTAAGTACTGACTTGTCATGTTAAGTAAGATCTGAAATCTAAACATAAATTATATTAGCCATGACATTATCAAATATATCTAACAGCTACACTAGAAAACAAAGAAGTTTGTGAGGTTAGAACAGTGGAGACAGAAGAGATTACCTCACTTACCTGAGGTCCCTCCATTACTGGAAAGTAGAATAAGGGAACCTCCTTGTGATGGTTTGCTCTGTTTAAATATGTAATTATCCTTCTTTCTTGAACCCAACAATTCAGCTTATTGGTTGGGTTCGCAATTATAATTTCCTCAACAAGATGGTTAGCAAGAATCATGAAAAATCTAGCATAATAGACACTTCTACCTCTCTTATTAACCTCTCCTAAATTAAAACCTAACTCAAACAAAATCAAATCACTGAAATTAAAGTACTTATCATTAACTAGCATGTTAAGCATAGAGATGTTTATAGAATCAAAGTTACTAACTTTACCAGAAAACACCTTAGTTACTACATCACACAAATAACTACATTCTTTCCTTAGATCCAACCTCCTAATTTCACTTAATTTAGAAGTAGTGAGTGCATATCCCATGGAATTAAGCATATTAACAATGTTAGTGTCCGTGTGTCAGGCAGTTACAGTATTATCAGGAATCTTGAAACATGCTTTAATAACATCACTATTTATGCAAAACTGCTTACCTTTCAAAGTGAATGTGACGGTTTTGTCTGTTGAGTTGTACACTGCAGTTGTCCATATCTCTTCAACAACCTTACAGTAAATGGTGGGTGATTCCATCATGGAATAGTTGAGTTTGCAGTTCTTCACAAAATCCATCATTTTGTGATAGTCACCAGACTGTTGAATCTCCTTGTTCATCAAAGCTGAGAAGTTGTTTTTCTCATAGATATAACCAGTTTGAGACATGATTTTCACTATAGGTGCCATTGTTAGAGATTTGGAATTTGCAGAGAGAGAGAGAGTTTGCTTTTGAGAAGAATTAGAGAAATTGAATCTTGAGAATGATAAAAGAAATGAATAAAAGTGAAATTATTTTATACTATCTCAGAAAATAACTGTCAAGAATAATGAAGTAAAATAAAGTGACCAATAGAAATTGCCCAAAATAGCCGTTTAAAAAAACTGTAAAAATTCTATCACTTATTCATCGTGTTATGCTTACAAACTGTAAGTATACTCGACGGATAATATTCAGAAAATTAACGGCTAGGATTGAGATAATTCGACAGATGAGGATAAATCAGTTATCCGTCGAGTTATAAAATATTCCATAAAAATAATTGATTTTATTAACAAATTGTATTCCGACCGATGATCGAACTCGATGGATAATGATCATTCGTCGGGATGTAAATTTTGACTTAGCCAAAATTTCATCCAAAACTGAAAAATTAATTAAATTTTTGGCTACATTACAACTTGCAAAATATCTGAAATGATTCAAGAATAATTAAGCATACCTAACTCACTTACCAACCTTGAAAAGGTGGATTCATCAAGTGGCTTGGTAAATATGTCTGCAAGCTGTTTTTCACTTGGAACAAAATGCAGTTCCACAATACCATTCATCACATGTTCATGAAGTGGTACTTGATATCTATGTGCTTTGTTCTTGAATGTTGTACTGGATTTTCAGTGATGGCAATTGCACTTGTTTTATCACAGAAAATGGGAATCCTATCCACTTGTAGACCATGGTCCAACAATTTATTTTTCATCCATATAATCTGTGCACAGCAACTACCAGCATCAATATATTCAGCTTCAGCTGTAGAAGTAGAAACTGAATTTTGCTTTTTACTGAACCAGGACACAAGCTTGTTTCCTAGAAACTGACAGGTTCCTTTTCTACTTTTTCTGTCTATTTTAGAACCTGCATATTCTGCATTTGAATAACCAGTTAGATCAAAACCAGAATCTCTAGGATACCAAATGCCAAGTTTTGGTGTTCCTTTGAGATATCTGAAAATTCTCTTAATAGCTACTAAATGAGATTCTCTAGGATCAGCCTGAAATTTAGCACAAAGACAAGTAGCAAACATAATATCTAGCCTACTAGCTGTTAAGTACAGAAGGGAGCCAACCATGCCCCTATAACTTAAAATATCCACAGACTTTTCAGTAGTGTTTGATTCAAGCTTAGTTGCAGTGGCCATGGGAGTTTTTGCAGATGTGCAATCCATTAGATCAAACTTCTTTAAAAGATCATGAATATATTTAGTTTGACTAATGAATATTCCATCACTAACTTGCTTAACTTGTAAACCAAAAGTTAGTTCTCCCATCATGCTCATTTCATACTTACTTTGTATCAATTTGGCAAACTTTTTACAAAGTTTTTCATCTGTAGAGCCAAATATAATGTCATCTACATAAATTTGAACAAGTATACTAGAGCCATTAACAATTCTAAAGAATAAAGTTTTATCCACAGTACCTCTTGTGAAGTGATTTTCCGAAAGGAACTTTGATAAAGTGTCATACCAGGCCCTAGGTGCTTGCTTCAGTCCATAGAGTGCTTTCAAAAGGTAGTAGACATGATTTGGGAAATTTAGATCTTCAAAACCAGGAGGCTGAATAAAATAGACTTCCTCCTCCAAATCTCCATTTAGAAAAGCACTCTTGACATCTATTTGATAGACCTTGAAATTGTCATGGGCTGCACAGACTACGAAAATTCTGATGGCTTTAAGTCTTGCAACAGGAGCAAAAGTTTCATCAAAATCTATTCCTTTTTGTTGGTAGTAGCCATTGGCAACCAATCTAGCTTTGTTCCTGACCACTATACCATTTTCATCCATCTTGTTTCAGAATACCCATTTGGTGTCAATTGGATTCTTTCCTTTAGGCTTGGGTACCAGTTTCCATACTTTATTCCTTTCAAATTGGTTTAGCTCCTCCTGTATAGCTAAAATTCAATCTGGATCCAACAAAGCTTCTTCTACCTTCTTTGGTTATTCCTTAGATAGGAAGCTGCTATATAGACATTCTTCTTGAGTTGCTCTCCTTGTTTGAACTCTAGAAGATACATCACCAATGATGAGCTCAAAGGGGTGATCCTTTGTCCATTTTCTTTGTTGAGGTAGATTAGCTCTAGATGTAGAGGTCTCATTGTTGTCTTGATGTGTGATTGAGTTTTGATTATTAGAAACTCCCCATGAGTTTATGGATCTTTGATTTGAGAAAGGGAAACCTTCTATGAGTGATCTATTCTGAATTTCAGCTTCTTTTGATGACCCGACGGATGGTATATTTTGAGTTCCAACGGATAAAGCTGATTGTCTCCCGACGGATAAGCAGATTCTCTCCCGACAGATGTTAAATTTTGTGCTTCATTAGTAGTAGAGTTTTTTGCAATATTCTTTATCATTGTTTCCTGATCACTTTCATCATCACTATCATCACAAACCATCTCCACATTATCAAATTTGAGGCTCTCATGGTAATCTCCATCTTGTAGTCCTTCAATCTTCTTATCATCAAACACAACATGTATTGATTCCATAACAATTTTGGTTCTTAGATTGTAGACTATGTATGCTTTACCAACAGCATATCAAACAAAAATTCCTTCATCTGCTTTAGCATCAAACTTCCCATTTTGATCAGTTTGATTTCTCGAGATATAGCATTTGCAGCCAAAGATATGAAGAAAATTTTGAGTTAGCTTCTTGTTCTTGAACAATTGGTAGGGTGTCATACACTTTGCTTGATTAACCAAAGAAATATTCTGAGTGTAGCATGCAGTATTTACAGCTTCAGCCCAGAAGTATGTTGGTAACTTTGATTCTTCAAGCATTGTCCTTGCAGCTTCAATAAGTGATATGTTCTTTCTTTCCACTACTCCAATTTGTTATGGAGTTCTTGCTGCTGAAAACTCATGCGTAATCCCATTCTCTTCACAAAATGCTCTCATAACAGAATTCTTGAACTCATTTCCATTGTCACTCCTGATTCTTCTCACTTTGAAATCAAGATGATTGTTGACTTGCTTTATATGATTGATGATGATTTCACTAGCCTCATATTTAGACTTTAGAAAATATGTCCAAGAGAACTTTGAGAAATCATCTACAATTACTAGGCAAAATCTTTTCCTTGAGATGGACAACACATTGACTGGTCCAAACAAATCCATGTGTAGCAATTGCAGAGGTTCTTCAATTATTGAATCAAGCTTCTTTCTGAATGATGCTTTGATCTGCTTTCCTTTCTAACAGGCATCACACAGTCCATCCTTAGAGAACTCCACTTGAGGAATACCTATAACCAGTTCTTTCTTCACAAGCTCATTCATGGTCTTGAAGTTTAGATGGGACAGTTTTTTGTGCCATAGCCAACTTTCATCTTGACTTGCTTTACTGAGAAGACAAGTAATAGATTCTGCATTTGATGAGTTGAAGTCAGCTAGGTACACATTTCCTTTTCTCACTCTAGTGAGAACCACTTTTTTAATCCTTTTGTTTGTCACAACACAGGCTTCTGAATTGAAGGTTACTGAATTGCCTTTGTCACAAAGCTGGCTGATACTCAGCAAATTATGCTTGAGACCATCCACTAGGGCAACCTCCTTAATGATGATATTGTCTTTAGAAATCAAGCCATATCCCACAGTATAACCCTTGCTGTCATCTCCAAGTAATACTTGGGCTAGCTCTCTTCCTGAACTCTGTGAGCAGGGTAGAATCTCCAGTCATGTGTCTTGAGCAACCACTATCCAAGTACCACAAATTCTTTTTGTTTCCCTGCACACATCAAAACCAAATCAAGTTGATTTTGGTACCCAAGTTTCCTTGGGTCCTGCCTTGTTAGCTTTCTTCTTTTGTTTCTTAGGTTTTATCTCATTTGACTTGGGGATATCAGATACATCCTTAGTCATCTGAGTTGGACCTTTGAAACCAGTCATTAAAACGTAATTATCATGCACATTTTGATTAACAAGAAATGACATGCTATTTGCAAACATGTTATTCCAGTAAGGCATGCTAAATGGCATTTGATGCATACTAAATACAGCATAATAAGAATTAGGTGCAAATGGCATATTAACAATTTGTGCATTCATATTCTGTGCAGACATAACATTCATATGAAAGAGATATGTCCTCAGTCCAATCATGTATGAGGATTTAGGAATAACTTTTATGTAATCTGTTTTGATTTCATTGATATTAATAAAAGGCTTGTTTTGTTTTTATTGCGGGCTCTATCTATTTAAATGTTTAAATAAGATATACCACATTTTAGAGTAAAGCTTTTTATGGATTGTGATGAGATCATAATAATGAGACCTAAAAGATGATAACTCTAAACTTAAATAGTTCCTGGTCGTAGGATTGCTAACTGGTAATTAATAATCTGCAAAGATCGGTACATACTATGTTTGCTTCATTATGAAGGATGTCTGTTCTCATAGACATTTGTGTGGTGACACTATAGCTAGTATGTAGGTGCTTATTATAGAATAAGTTCACTGAACATGACTCACACATCTGAACAACTGATGGAGTTCACTCACGTGTCAGCAGTTGTTCACATAATGATAGTTGTACAAGTATCCTTAGACTTGAGGTCATCATAGTCATCTTGTGTACACTGAACTATTCTTTGGTTTAGTTCTGTTAGGTCCCAATGTGTTTGTAGAAGGGGGGGTTGAATACAAACAGTACCGAATAATCGAATTAAATGCGGAATAAAAAATGTGAAACAAAATTCAAGTTAAATAAAAATATTATTAAACTTGAAAGGTGTTACAACAACTGTATCGATTACAAGGAATTAATCTCAAATTAATTATCACAAATTGAGAATAAATTCGACATGAACTTTTTCTATTTTTGCAATATTAGAATCAAATGCTAAACGTGATTTGAGATTAAGTTCTAGGGATTTTGATCCGCTAGATTGTTACACAAGAATAAGATAAAGATTTATAGTGGTTTGGATTTAACTTTACAAACTAGAAATTATGATCTTGAAATATGCAGATGAAAAGATGAAATATTGCTGCTTGTTTTTCTTTTCTGCTTTGTTCTTGACTTCTGTGTTCTGGATGAGATGATTGAACTGCTTCTGCTTCTTTTAATCAATCAACCGAATAGAATTGAACTGGCATGACAATCTCTTTTGGCTCAGCAAGACTTTCGGTAGGACTATCTTTTAGAACTAGCAAGACAATCAGAATGAACTAGCAAGACTTTCGGTATGACAATCAATTGTCATACCGATTATCATAGTAGTTCAAACTGATTGTTTTTGCTGAAAATAAATAGATTTAAATCCTATAATAATTCTGGTAAGACAATCCTTTTGAATTAGCATGACTTTCGGTATGACTATTGATTGTCATACCGATTGTCATACTAATACAATCAGTTGTCTTTGTTGAATTAAACAGATTTTTAAACCAATTTAAATTCTGAAAATTCTTAATATTAATTCAGAATTAATTAATCAATTAATTCAATTAATCAAATAATTCAATTAATCAAATAAATTAATCTTTGTAGATATAATTTATTCTCTTAATTAAATTATATGACTTAATTAATTAATAGAGAATTAATACTAATCTTGAGCAGCATCTATTCTTCTGTATATCTTCTGAAAATCACTGAAATATATGAATCAATTCCACCAATTCAATGTTGACACTCGATGTACTGTCTGGTTCATGAGTGACTAACTTTCGTGACGTTTCTTCATGTCTTGACTTTGATACTCTGATTTTCTTCAGATTAAATCCTTGTAATTAATGATACTCTGACGAGATCTCTGTCACTTGATTAAATCCACAATCTTGATTTGTATCACTGAGGCTTGATCAATTCCTTGAGCTTCTTCCAGTGAATTAACTCCTCAAGTCTGTAGATGAACCTTGTTTCTGAATCCTCTGAAAGATGTTACTTTGCGAGATCTCTCTGACGGTAGATCCACTATTTACTTATTACATTCTTATTTGAGTTGAGTTGAATCCTCGAATATACAAATAGGCCTATGACATATGCCTTACAATCTCCCCCTATTTGTTTGTTAGACAATAACACACAGATAACTAGAGGATAACTCAACTAACAAATAAGAAAAAGATATAACCAGAAATGCAAAGTAAATAGCAGAAAAGTTCTGGACTAGATTTAACATTTTCCAGATTCCAAGTAGATGTTCCTCTAGACTGAACATATCTTCAAGTAGTTTCATCTTCTTTTGTACAACCACATTTCCTGTTGAGAAGCGCATATCTGTCATGCTTCTCCCCCTTTGAGAATCAACTGATTAAAGAAGATCACCTCCGTTTACCACCTCTCCCGTACAATAGGATCCACAGATAAAAACCAATGGTACTCCCCTAACAGCTTCTTCCCTTACTAGAAAATCACCTTGTGTTTACCACCTCTCCCGTACAATAGGATCCGTAGCTACAAACAACAATGGTGTGGTGTAGTGTACATGTTCTTCATCTTTTTCTTACTCCCTGCAATTTCTCCCCCTTAGTTGAGGAATCCTCCAAACTATTACTTAAGCTTTTATCTCCCCCTTAGTGAAGGAATGTATGCCGTCGTCTGAAGGAGTTCTCATATTCCACTTGGTTGGAAAAGAAATACCAAGTAGTTTCTCTTTCTTCCTCACTGTGAGTGTGTGATTCTGTTTAGTGTACCTCACATGTGTTTCACTCTTCTCTCCACTCATGTTTACACTCTTTCTCACAAGTGTATCACTCCTCTCATAGCTCCAACATTCAGTTGTACCTACAAGGAAAATCACCTTAGCCATCCTTAAGGAGGTCACAGGTGGTGCAATGGGAGTTCGCAAAACCCCATCCTTGTTAAACTCGTCAGATGAATCTGAGTCATAATCTACAAGTTGCTAGTTTCCCTTTTAGGGTTCCAAATTTGAATTCTGGGAAGGTAAACAATGATCCAAAGAATTTAGCATAAAGATCAAGGTTCCCTTCTAATGTCTGTGAAGACATTTCCTTGTGACTCATCAGGTAATATCTGAATCATTGTCAACAAGTTGCCGATCTGCACTTATGTCAGATCCACTATCCGCAGATGCATCCAGGGGATTTAAGCCTGGGGAGGTAGACACTGACCACTGACATATGGCTTTTGGATCAGTATCCTCTCCTAACACCTGTAAAGGCAATTGGTCCATTAACGAACCTTGAACAATCGAATCTGACCTTAAAATGGTCAAAACTCTTGTTTCCGTCAACTCATCCTTTGTGTGTGTAACCTTTCCTTGTGCATCAAGAATTGTTTATATTTGAAGTGGTGACACTACATCGGATGCCTTGGCCGACAGGCAAATTTCAATAGACGCACCCTATTGAGAGAATGAATCTAGTAACTGTTTTTGTGCCTTTTCAGCCATTACATCTTTTTGAGAAGATGTATGGGGGCTAGCAGTTGTCTCAGTTTAAATACTACTCATCTATGTAGGAGACAGAGCTACTGGGTTGACTACAGAACCTTCCTTATGTGGTGCACTAAGGCACTATCTCCCTCACGCTCATCCATACTACATTTAGTGGTAAGAGAGTGTTGGTTAGATCTGTTTCTGTGTTTGTCTTTACAGTCTGGGATAGATGTTGTGGGTTTTCAACCTCATGACTGTCAATGAAAGAAAGTCATTGGAGACTGAACCTGTATTACAGAACATATGGTAATATAGAGAAAATGATTTATAATAGTGATTTCAAAAGATTTTACATGAAATAAGAAATCACTAATGTATAAAGAAGTTTGAGTTCAATGATAGCATTATCAATATATCACTGCACATATAAAACAATATGATTGTGCCTAGTGATAAGAGAGTTATAAATATGACGATTGCTTGACCAGTACACTAGTTCATACCATCCTGAAGTGAGATTGTGAAGAAGAGATTGCATAGTCCAATAGATCTGCAACTGCAAAGTCCATGAACTGAGGTGCATTGACTTCCTCTTTTGACTCACCAACCATGAGTACACTTGTACACATCTTACTAGAGTCCAATTCCAAGTGTAATGTGCATCAGGTGCCTGATATGTCATAATATTCTCAAGTCTCGTCACTGGTGTTATATGTTAGATACTGCTTCCTGATAATAACCTAGCACAATATACAAAATTTCACTGATAATATATCCAGCTTGCAAACAGCCATATCCCTCAGATAAACCTTTGCTGTTATCTCCAGAGGTAACCAGGGGGCCAGCTTTCTCAATCCACATTTGATAGCAGGGCTCTATCTCCGGTCATATGTCTTGATGATCCACTGTCAAGAATCCACACTACCGGTTACACCTGTTTAATGCCCTGCACTACAAATAGATTAGACCTTTTTCGGAACCCAAACTTGGTTGGGCCCGGCATACTTGTAGAATTGTCCTTTGTCAGGCAAAACAACATTTTTAATTTTAATGGTCTCAACTTTCTCAATGACTGAACATTTGACCTTGTAAACAGCCTTAACAAATTTTTGTTTAAGCTTAGGCACAAATGTCTCCTTTCTAGCCTTAGAAGGACTAGCAGTCTTAGACTTATCATGTTTCTTGTTATTCACATGCTGACGAGGAGTAATCGTATCATTAGAAACATGCTTACCATTAAAATAAGCATACATCATATTAAAAGCACAAGACATATAATTAGAAACACCACATGCTTTATGAGAGATATTAACAGTAGGTAATTTATGCATGGTAGACATGGCATTTTTGTTATCCAACTCATCTGTGTCTGAGTTAGTCTCAGTTGCTTTCACAACTTTGACTGGAACTTTCGACACACTTGACTTGGAAACAACCTTCTCATTAGCATGATCTTCAGCACATATTTCTTCTTGAATAACTGAAGAGGTCGCATCAAATGGTTCAGCAATTGATGCTTTATAGAGGGGTTCATTAACACCCTTAAGCACATGTGGTACTTCCCTTCCTTTAGCACAGACATGAGGAGGGGAGTTTATGACTAATTCTCCAATAGCAACATTGTAATCATAACATATTCCAGATGTTTGATTAACAGCTTGCTTACTGTAGAACTCTTTAGCCTTCGAACAAGAATTGAAGTAGGCTCTAACCTTAGTCTCAAGACCGGTGATCTTGTCTTTGAGAATAGTTTCGAGTTTTCTATAACAGTCAACTCTATTCTCTAGAAAAGATACTTGTTCTTTTAACTTGTCTTGATTAATGTGCACAAGTCTTAATTCATTGATGTCTTTCTCAAGGTCTTTGATCTGTAAACTTAACAGTTCATTATCACGACGAGCACAATCTAAGTTACCTCCTAGATGATAAACTAATTCAGCATCAGTATATTTTACCTCTTTTCTTGACGATGAAGCTTTTCCATCAATAGCCATAAGAGCAAGATTCCCTTCTTCTTCATATTCACTATCAGTATCATCCCAGCTTCTTCCCTTTGCCAGATAAGCCCTTTCAGAGTTACTCTTCTGATTTAAATCATAAGAGTTTTTCCTTACTTGATTTGGCTTCCTACATTCTGTGGCAAAGTGTCCCAACTCATTGTAGTTATAGCATCTAATGGTGCTCCGATCAACCATCCCTGTTTTATATCCACCACTACTGGTGTTAGAGGATGAAGATCCACCTGTCTGGAATCTGTTGTAGTTAGACTTGTACTTGAACTTGGGATTTCTCTTGAATCTGACATTGGAGAATCTCTTGACAATTTGGGCCATTGACTCATCTTCCAATTTCTCCATCTCTTCCAAGTAATAAAAATCATCACTGGATTGATTTGTAGTAGGAGGATCATATTCTGCTACTATCACATTTTCCTCAGCCTTGGAAAACTGTACCATTCTCTCCAACTGTTGAGATTGTTATTGTTGTTGACCTTCAGCTACAAGAGCAGTAGATGTGCTAATCATTCTATCTTTCCCGTAGACTTCCTTTTGATGAATCTGCTCCAACTCATAGGTTTTTAACACACCATAGAGTCTATCCAAAGAAATCTCACTCAGGTCTCTAGCTTCTCTAATGGCAGTGATTCTATGTTCAAGATGAGTTGGTAGTGTTAAAAGGAACTTTTTGTTGACCTCCCTGATTGAATAAAATTTTCCATTTATGTTCAGGTTGTTGATCAACGCATTGTACCTCTCAAACACTTCAGTAATTCCTTCTCCTGGATTTGATTTAAAATGTTTATACTCAGAGGTTAGGATCTCTAACTTGTTCTCCCTAACTTCCTCTGTGCCTTCATCAATTACCTCAATAGTTTCCCAGATGTGTTTGGAATTTTTACAGTTCATCACATGTCTGTTTATCAAGGGATCGAGGGAATCAACTTAACTGAAGGCTGACATCCAAGGAGGCTTCTTCTTTTTCAGCAGGAGAAAAATCCTCAAGCTCTTTTGGATAAGTTCTAGCTTTGGTAATCACAACATCATCTACTATCACCTCTGGTTCAATAACCATTGGAGTTGTTGGACCCTTCTTTAACAAGTTCAGATATTTGGGATTTGCAACTTGTAAAAACAAGAGCATCTTCTTCTTCCACATGATATAATTTTCTTTATCAAATAGTGGAATTTTAACGGTTCCAACTTTTTGTGAAGTCATTATGAATTTTTGAATAAATAAAAATTCAAGGAGTTGAAAAATCATAAAAGTCTAGGATCTTGATTTGTTCATTAATCAGAAGGCTCTGATACCAATTGTTAGGTCCCAATGTGTTTGTAGAAGGGGGGGTTGAATACAAACAGTACCGAATAATCGAATTAAATGCGGAATAAAAAATGTGAAACAAAATTCAAGTTAAATAAAAATATTAATAAACTTGAAAGGTGTTACAACAACTGTATCGATTACAAGGAATTAATCTCAAATTAATTATCACAAATTTAGAATAAATTCGACATGAACTTTTTCTATTTTTGCAATAATTAGAATCAAATGCTAAACACGATTTGAGATTAAGTTCTAGGGATTTTGATCCGCTAGATTGTTACACAAGAACAAGATAAAGATTTCTAGTGGTTTGGATCTAACTTTACAAACTAGAAATTATGATCTTGAAATATGCAGATGAAAAGATGAAATATTGCTGCTTGTTTTTCTTTTCTGCTTTGTTCTTGACATCTGTGTTCTGGATGAGATGATTGAACTGCTTCTGCTTCTTTTAATCAATCAACCGAATAGAATTGAACTGGCATGACAATCTCTTTTGGCTCAGCAAGACTTTCGGTAGGACTATCTTTTAGAACTAGCAAGACAATCAGAATGAACTAGCAAGACTTTCGGTATGATAATCAATTGTCATACTGATTGTCATAGTAGTTCAAACTGATTGTTTTTGCTGAAAATAAATAGATTTAAATCCTATAATAATTCTGGTAAGACAATCCTTTTGAATTAGCATGACTTTTGGTATGACTATTGATTGTCATACCGATTGTCATACTAATACAATCAGTTGTCTTTGTTGAATTAAACAGATTTTTAAACAAATTTAAATTCTGAAAATTCTTAATATTAATTCAGAATTAATTAAATAATTAATTCAATTAATCAAATAAATTAATCTTTGCAGATATAATTTATTCTCTTAATTAAATTATATGACTTAATTAATTAATAGAGAATTAATACTAATCTTGAGCAACATCTATTCTTCTGTATATCTTCTGAAAATCACTGAAATATATGAATCAATTCCACCACTTCAATGTTGACACTCGATGTACTGTCTGGTTCATGAGTGACTAACTTTCGTGACGTTTCTTCATGTCTTGACTTTGATACTCTGATTTTCTTCAGATTAAATCCTTGTAATTAATGATACTCTGACGAGATCTCTGTCACTTGATTAAATCCACAATCTTGATTTGTATCACTGAGGCTTGATCAATTCCTTGAGCTTCTTCCAATGAATTAACTCCTCAAGTCTGTAGATGAACCTTGTTTCTGAATCCTCTGACAGATGTTACTTTGCGAGATCTCCCTGACGGTAGATCCACTATTTACTTATTACATTCTTATTTGAGTTGAGTTGAATCCTCAAATATACAAATAGGCCTATGACATATGCCTTACAAGTTCTTAATCTCAAGGGACAATTATAAGGGCTCTACTGAGTATAGGAATTTGTACACGAAGATAGTGTATGATCAATAAAGGATCTACCCCTTGCAGTGTAGGAAGAGAATGTTCAATGCTGATCCACTTATGTGATAAGTTCAGGAATCTCTGGCCAGAGTGAATGAAATTAGAAAGGAGTTTCTAAATTAAATTAAATAAAACTAAGCATAGTGAATGGGAAAGCAAGTGATTAAATAAGATAGGCTTGACACAAGTTCCATGCCTTGTATTTAATCATGACATTTCAGGGTAGAAGGAATTAATTGTACGGTAACTACTCACTGAATAAGTTCTTGGTATTCTAAGCAATTAATTCGTATTATCCGGATAGTCGCGATATGCTGAGAAGTATCCCTCATGATATAGAATAAATATGATTAATTAATTAATCATATTTAATGAATTAGAGAATTTATATAAATAATGATAAAATAGTTTTATTATTCTTTAATTCTACTACCGGCTTAATATTGAACCTACAGGGTCACACCATAAAAGAAAATGATTTAATGGTGGAGGAATTAATTAATAATGGCTGATAATTATTTATTTATGAAATAAATAATTAATTGGAAAATTTAATAAATTGATTAAATGAGATTTAATTGATTATAAATTAATTAAGAAAAGGTTCTTAATATTATTAATTAAGAATTTAATTTTTGGAAATTAAATCGAGTGAGAGAATTATTTCTAAAGAGTTTAGAAAAAGGATTAATAATTAAAAGGTGTTTTAATTATTAGTGAGAATAATAAAGGGTTAATAATAATAATATTTTATGGGAAAATTGTCAGCTGAAAATTTTGCCTATAAATATACTATTATAAACCCTATTTTTGCCTTAACCAAAAAAGATTTACAAAACCCTAATTCTCTCCATCTCCTCCTCCTTCATTACATCGTTTTCTTGGTGGATACCGGTGGAGTGCTTCACACTTGAGGAGAAGCTGCTAAGGATCTCCGTTCATCGATCTTGGGTCGCTATTAAAGACCTCCATCTTTCCATTAACGTAAAGCTTCTTAAGGTAAACATACTAAACTACGAATTAAATATTATTTTTTCGCATGGATCCTGCGGAGGGTTTCGGTTTTTCTTAAGATTAAATGTACATTTTCGCTGCGTTTATGTGCTAAAAACCCTTCAATGGCCTCAGAGCTACTTGCAAAAAGTTTTTAATTCGTTTATGTGTTTAACTGTTTTCGATATATGAGCATGTACGTGATTCTCCATGATTTGATGTTGATATAATATGCTTATATATGTATGGTTTTGAATATGTGATATTCATGTGAGTTGTATAATCATAAGATGATTATGTAATCTGTATATATACTGATATATACATGATTTATGTTTGTTCTAATTATGAGAATCATATTAGATACGGATTCTGAATTGGCTGCTGCAGGATTTGCTGAAATCTGGGTCTGGTGTCCGATTTACGCAAACGAATACCCTATTCTATAGGTAAAGGAGCGTCTGAACAAAACTGGTAGCTAAAGCTATCAACGACTCGTCTGTAAGGCGTTTGACGTCGTTTACTGCCCGTAAACAGTGATTCTTGTTTTTCTGATTTAATTCTGATTTTTCTGAGTTTTGTCATATTTTCTTTTTATGATTAGATCATGGATAATATGATATGTTAAGATCAGATTATGTGTTTTAACATGCTTTTATGTGTTGTATGAGCATGGTGGATGGTTATGACCTTTCGACCTTAGTGTAATGATTTTTGTTTTGGTTTTAAATACGACTTGCATGTCGTCAATCTTTGTAATCATAAATCTCAAATGTAACTCGAGTTATTCTTGTAAGTTTATTAGATTAGTTTTACTTTCAATCATGTAATATAATTGAAGACTCAACAAGGTTATCCAACGGAGGTGATACAAAGAAGAAGATGAGGCATACAAGAAGTCTAAATAAAGAAGAAGACTTATGTAATAAGTAGTTGTATTTATTTCCATCATCATATTAGATTGACCTTGATCTTTATCATGTGCTTGATAAAGATCACATCGGATGGGACCATAATCAAAGACATTTACTTTATTGCACTTTACATTTACTTGTTTATTTAATTTTATATATGAGATATATGCCTATGTTTACCATGCGATGATAGATTTAGGTGAACTTAAATCAATATAGGGCGTGCTCTAGAAAATCTAGAATAGGAATCGTTTCTTTCCTTAACAATAAATATTATGAATACGATCATGAGATTCTTGTGTTTATGAAACACGTAATTGAATATGAATTTTCAATATTGAGAGAAAGCATGATTCTGTCAACAACATATTTCTATCTGTAAGAAAGGGTTATTAAGTGACGCCTCTTGACAATGCTCCACCCGATCTGGGAATCATCTAATTATTGATTATTGATTTGAAATATTTAATTTAAAAGGAAGAATCTCTTTATAATATGATTATGATTGTAACGTAATATAATCCCTCTAAAATTAAATAATATCAAGTAGTAATTGGCCAATGACACAATGGGCTTGTGTCGGTCATAGCCTTCTAACATGGTAGAAAGTGGTTCTTATTTTTAAATCATTGTCGTTTCGTGCTACAGCCGAGGGCTTTGATTTCGAAATAAGAAATACTTGTCTATTACATAGAGATGTGTACATTGAATTAGAATCTAAAGGTCGGTACGTGCTACAGCGGTGGGCTGTTGGAGACTGATTCAATTGTACGAAATGTTGGGTTAGACTTGACTTAGAATATTGAGTTTGTCGTGCCACAGCCGTGACTCAATTATTCAAGAGGCTAAACTTATATTAGGGAATAACATAAGATGTAATTGACAAGAGTTGTCTGCCTATTGAACATCACATGACGTTTCGTGCCACAGCCGAGGTTGTGTGATGGAATGTAGGATCCCTATTCCCACTAGCATTATGAATGCTTAATTTTCACTTAGGGGGTTGAAAAAATTAGATAAACTAGTGGGAGACACTTATGAATAAAGACCCGATTCATATAGTGTTTTGAAATGAAATTGAATATTTTCTAAGTGTTGTTATGTGTTTATCATTTACAGATTTACTATATTCGTCATGTCTTCTGCACTATCACTCCGGAGCATACTAGATGCTCACAAGTTGACTGGTCCTAATTTAGCTGTTTATTTTCACTGTAACAAGTTGGGGCACTGGAAGAGGAACTGAAAGGTTTACCTTGCAGAATTGAAGAAGAAAAAGGGTAGTAAGACTACCGCTTCTGATTCAGGCATGTTCATGATCGAAGTTAATATGTCACTAGGTCAAATTTCTACTTGGGTATTAGATACCGCCTGTGGTTCTCATATTTGCAATTCGTTGCAAGGACTAAAGGGAAGTAGGACTTTTAAAAAAGATGAGGTAATTCTACGTATGGGCAATGGAGCAAGGGTTGCAGCCATATCTGTAGGATCATTTAGTTTACGTATGCCTACGGGCAAGACTATTATTTTGAATAATTGTTATTACGTTCCCTCTATTGTGAGGAATATTGTTTCTATTCCTATGTTGGATGTGGATGGTTTTTCATTTATTATTAAGAATAATGAATATTCTATCCTTAGAGATAATGTTCTTTTTGGACGTGGCATTTTAAATAATGGTCTGTATGTATGTGACGTAGAGCATGATTTACTTCAGATTGAACAAACTAATAAAGGAAAACGAGATGATAAAAATTTGACCTATTTATGGCACTGTAGGCTAGGTCATATTAGTGAAAATAGACTGCGAACATTGCATAAGGAAGGGTTACTTGACCCCTTTGATTTTGAATCATATCCTACATGCGAGTCTTGTCTATTGGGTAAAATGACCAAATCTCCATTTAGTGGACATGGAGAGAGGGCTGCAGATTTGCTAGGATTGGTACACACAGATGTATGTGGACCAATGTGTACGCAAGCCATGGGTGGATTTTCGTACTTCATTACTTTCATAGATGATAGATCTAGATTCAGATAAGTGTATTTGATGAAACATAAGTCTGAAGCCTTTGAAAAGTTCAAAGAATATAAACATGAAGTGAAGAAACAAACCAAACACAGTATCATAACTCTTCGATCAGATCGAGGTGGTGAATACTTGAATGGAGAGTTTCTAGATTATCTCAAAGAAAATGGTATAGTCTCCCAGTGGACTCCTCCATATACTCCACATTTAAATGGGGTATCTGAAAGGAGAAATCGAACTTTGTTAGACATGGTTCGGTCCATGATGAGCTTTGCGAATCTTCCAGTATTCCTATGGGGTTATGCATTGGAAACCTCAGCATATTTACTGAATAAGGTGCCTTTCAAATCTGTTCCTCAAACACCATATGAGATATGGAAAGAAAGGAACCGAGTCTTAAACACGTTAAGATTTGGGGATGTCCAGCTTATGTCAAGAAAGTTGACCCAGATAAGCTGGAATTTCGATCCGTAAAATGTAATTTTGTGGGATATCCTAAAGAGACTTTGGGGTATTACTTTTACACCGATCATCGGGTGTTTGTCTCCAGACATGCTACCTTCTTGGAAAAGGAGTTTATTCTTGAAGGAAACAGTGGGAGCAAAATTGAACTTGATGAAGTTCAAGAAGCACAAACTACTACGGATCAAGTGGAAACACCTGTTTAGACTGAACAACCTTCTGTGGAACAGCCCATTCGTAGGACAGGGAGAATGTCTCGCCAACCTGAGAGGTATTATGGCCTTGTCATTGAGAATGACAATGAGTTGTCAATCATTGATGATGACAACCCTGTGACCTATAATGAGGCTAAGAGTAGTGTTGACTCAGAGAAATGGCATAGTGCGATGAAATCCGAAATGGAATCTATGTATACCAACCAAGTATGGACTCTGGTTGAGGCGCCTGAAGGTGTTAAGCCTATTGGGTGCAAGTGGGTATACAAAAGAAAGATTGGAGCAGATTGCCAGGTGGAGACCTATAAGGCCAGGCTCGTGGCAAAAGGATTCAAACAAAGGCAAGGGATTGACTTTGATGAAACTTTTTTGCCTGTAGCCCTGTTAAAATCAATTCGGATTTTGCTTGCGATTGCTGCTTACTACGACTATGAGATCTGGAAAATGGACGTGAAAACGGCCTTCCTCAATGGGGAACTTGAGGAGGAAGTGTATATGACACATCCAGAGGGTTTTCTTTCCAAGGGAAATGAACACCTAGTGTGTAAGCTGCTGTGAACCATATATGGTTTAAGGCAAGCTTCTCGTAGATGGAACATCCGTTTTGATGAGACAATCAAAGAGTTTGGTTTTATCAAAAACATAGATGAACCATGTGTCTACAAGAAGGTTAGTGGGAGCGCGGTAACATTTCTTGTATTGTATGTGGATGACATACTTCTTATAGGAAATGATATACCGATGCTACAATTAGTCAAAGTATGGCTATCAAAGAACTTCACCATGAAGGACTTGGGAGAAGCATCCTACATTCTCGATATGAAGATCTATAGAGATAGATCTAGAAGAATGATAGGTCTTACCCATGGTACATACATCCAGAAAGTGCTTAAAAGGTTTAGCATGGAAAACTCCAAAAGAGGTCTCATACCGATGAGCCATGGAGTGTCCCTTTCCGAAAAAATGTCTCCTAAGACACCTGAGAAAAGAAAGCGTATGAGTAAGATTCCTTATGCTTCAGCAATAGGATCTATCATGTACGCGATGTTGTGTACAAGGCCTGATGTTGCTTATTCAATTAGTGTGACGAGCAGATATCAGTCCAATCCAAGTGAAGACCACTGGAAAGCAGTGAAAAACATCCTTAAGTACTTGCGAAGGACTCAGGACATTTTTCTTGTTTTTGGTGGTGAATCTGAGTTGAAAATAGAGGGTTATACTGACTCTAATTTTCAATCAGAAAGTGATAGCAAATTCATGTCAGGGTACGTGTTTACTCTGAATGGTGGTGCAATTCAGATTGTTGAAAGAGGAGATGTCAACGTCGAGAGAGTTGACACACATAACAACGTAGCAGACCCACTCACAAAGCCACTTTCTCAGAGTCACTTTGATCGTCATAAAGACAAGATGGGTATTAGATACTAGAGTGATTGGCTTTAGTACAAGTGGGAGATTGAAAGAGATATGTCCTAAGTCCAATCATGTATGAGGATTTAGGAATAACTTTTATGTAATCTGTTTTGATTTCATTGATATTAATAAAAGGCTTGTTTTGTTTTTATTGCGGGCTCTATATATTTAAATGTTTAAATAAGATATACCACAGTTTAGAGTAAAGCTTTTTATAGATTGTGATGAGATCATAATAATGAGACCTAAAAGATGATAACTCTAAACTTAAATAGTTCTTGGTCGTAGGATTACTAACTGGTAATTAATAATCTGCAAAGATCGGTATATACTATGCTTGCTTCATTATGAAGGATGTCTGTTCTCATAGACATTTGTGTGGTGCCACTATAGCTAGTATGTAGGTGCTTATTATAGAATAAGTTCACTGAACATGACTCACACAGCTGAACAACTGATGGAGTTCACTCACGTGTCAGCAGTTGTTCACATAGTGATAGTTGTACAAGTATCCTTAGACTTGAGGTCATCATAGTCATCTTGTGTACACTGAACTATGCTTTGGTATAGTTCTTAGTCTCAAGGGACTATTATAAGGGCTCTACTAGGTATAGGAATTTGTACACGAAGATAGTGTATGATCAATAAAGGATCTACCCCTTCCAGTGTAGAAAGAGAATGTTCAATGTTGATCCACTTATGTTAGTTCAGGAATCTCTGGCCAGAGTGAATGAAATTAGAAAGGAGTTTCTAATTTACATTAAATAGAACTAAGCATAGTAAATGGGAAAGCAAGTGATTAAATAAGATAGGCTTGACACAAGTTCCATGCCTTATATTTAATCGTGACATTGCAGGGTAGAAGGAATTAATTGTACGGTAACTACTCACTGAATAGGTTCTTGGTATTCTAAGCAGTGAATTCGTATTATCCGGATAGTTGCGATATGCTGAGAAGTATCCCTCACGATGTAGAATAAATATGATTAATTAATTAATCATATTTAATGAATTAGAGAATTTATATAAATAATGATAAAATAGTTTTATTATTATTTATTTCTACTACCGGCTTAATATTGAACCTACAGGGTCACACCATAAAAGAGAATGATTTAATGGTGGAGGAATTAATTAATAATGGCTGATAATTATTTATTTATGAAATAAATAATTAATTGGCAAATTTAATAAATTTATTAAATGAGATTTAATTGATTATAAATTAATTAAGAAAAGGTTCTTAATATTATTAATTAAGAATTTAATATTTGGAAATTAAATCAAGTGAGAGAATTATTTCTAAAGAGTTTAGAAAAAGGATTAATAATTAAAAGGTGTTTTAATTATTAGTGAGAATAATAAAGGGTTAATAATAATAATATTTTATGGGAAAATTTTCAGCTGAAAATTTTGCCTATAAATATACTATTATAAACCATATTTTTGCCTCAACCAAAAAAGATTTACAAAACCCTAATTCTCTCCATCTCCTCCTCATTCATTACATCGTTTTCTTGGTGGATACCGGTGGAGTGCTTCACACTTGAGGAGCAGCTGCTAAGGATCTCCGTTCATCGTTCTTGGATCGCTATTAAAAACCTCCATCTTTCCATTAACGTAAAACTTCTTAAGGTAAACATACTGAACTACGAATTAAATATTATTTTTTCGCATGGATCCTGCGGAGAGTTTCGGTTTTTTTAAGATTAAATTTACATTTTCGCTGCGTTTATTTGCTAAAAACCCTTCATCATACGCATAGAAGGCATGACATTTATGTTGGGAAAAGAAGGTGGTACAAATATGGGAGTAGGCATGGCAAGTTTTTAATTAACAGACAAATGGTTAGCACTACCACACTTAACACATATTTTTCTTGGAGCATACTTATCAGGTGTGTAGTTGTTATGTTTGTTAATCACTACTTTCCCATTACTATTGTTTTTCTTTTTAGCCTCTGTTTTAACCTCAATCTTTTCTAATCCGTCATTCAATTGCTTGATGGGCAGATGACCAACATTCACTTTCTTCTCCTTCTTCACTTGACTTGATTCTCCTAAATAAAGTTTTTGGAAACTGATCCATATTTTTCATTTAACTTGGAAAGTTTGGCTTTACTCACAGGTTTGCTAATAGCCAACGGATGAGGATTTATGTCACCCGATGGAAATCATTTTGATTATCCGACGGATGACTCACATCATCCGTCGAGTCTACATCTGTTAGTAATCCTTCAACCAAATTGGATTCCAGCTTCTCTTTACTCTTTTTCCAGACTGCATCACAGAAGGACTCAATTCCTTGAACTTTGGTGATTTGAGCATGGACATCTCTAGATGATTTCCATGCCTTAATCACCTCCTGCTCTCGTTCAAGCTGCTTCTTCAAAATCTCTTCTTTTTTCAAGGACTCAGTTAATTCATCCTTAGCAATCTTACATTCTATTCTCAATTTTTCAAATTCAATAAACTGAGACTCTAGCACATAATTCCTCTCACTTAAAAACAAATTGTTTTCTTTGATTATAGCATTTTCCTTAGTGAGGGACTTAAGTGTAACACGCAAATGATATAATTCTGTAGACATGTCATTAATTGCATCATTACACTTAACTTTAGATAAATGTGCAAGGTTAATGGTGATTACCTGATTACTTGAAGAACTTGTCTCTGTTTCATCAGACTTGGCCATTAGGGCTAGATTGATATAGCTGACATCTTCATCCTCATCCATATCATCTACTTCCCAGTCATTTTCTTGTGTGATAAAAGCCATTTCCTTTTGTTTGAGCAACTCAAAATACTTCTGTTTATAATCCACAGGCTCAAACTTCTTCTTGCTGGAATCTGACTTTCTACACTCACTGGCAAAGTGCCCTGCCAAGCCACATTTGAAACATTTGAATTTTGATTTATCCACCATATTTCTATTTGGCTTAGCTGCTCTAAAGTTCTTCTTGAACTTGAGCTTGGAAAATCTTATGGAAAGGAATGCAAGATGTTCATCAATATCATCCATATCATCTTGGCTTAAAGAATCTTTATTTTCTGCTACCAGCCCCTTGCCCTTGTTTTCACAGACCTTTGAAGTAGACTCAACAGCTTCTACCTTCACCTCTTTCTCTTTCTCCAACTCAGCAACCAGTTCTATGGACCCTCCTTTCTACTTTCCTTTCTCCATCCTCTCATCTTGTTCTATTTCAAGCTCATAAGTTTTCAGGATGCCATACAGTCTCTCCAAGGTAAACTCCTTGTAATCCTGTGAATTTCTCAGTGAGACTGTCATTGGTTTCCATTCCTTTGGAAGAGATCTAAGGAACTTGAGATTGGAGTCTTTTGTCTGATAGACTCTTCCATGCAACTTCAGAGCATTTAGTAGTTTTTGAAACCTACTAAAAATGTCAGTGATAGACTCACTATCTTCACAATGAAAGTGCTCATATTGTTGAATTAGCAGCTGCATCTTATTTTCCCTTACTTGCTCAGTACCATCTCAGATAATCTGAATTGTATCCCAAACCTCCTTGGCAGTTTTGCACTTAATGATGTTATCAAACATATCACCATCAACTCCATTGAACAATATATTCGTGGCCTTCTTGTCTTTCCTGACTTGCTCAATATCAAGATCTGACCATTCATGCCTAGGCTTGGGAACCGATGGTTCATTCCCTGTTGTAGCTCTCATTCGTACATGAGGACCTCTTTCGATGCAATCCACCTAGGCCTCATCTTGAGAAAGAAGATGTAGGTGCATTTTCACCTTCCAGTGGTGATAGTTGTCTTTGTCCAGAAATGGAATCTTCAATCCAACATCCTTCTTGTTCATCTTGTTGTTTTGTTGTGATCTTTAAACTCTTTGTATTTCAAGAGCTTGCTCTGATACCAATTTTTATTCCCTAACAATACAACAGGAATTACAGAAGGGGGGTTGAATGTAATTTTGGCTTCTTTTTAAGATTTACGAAAAATGGTTCTAACTAAATAATATATGTGTTTAATTTGCAATGTGCGGAATGAAAGAATTATATAAATCAAAACACAAGTAATAAAAACACAAGTCTTTAAAACTTTCTGGTGGATTTGAATGTATCCACCAGATATATATATATATATATATATATATATATATATATATATATATATATATCGAGAGAACTCTGTGTAGCTCAAATAAGCTCACAGCTGCTTACAAGTATGAACAACCGAAACTTGCAGAGAAATGTTAATGGATACAGCTTACAAATGTTTCTCTGAGAATGTATTTTCTTAGTCTAGTTAGTTGTTGTTCTACTTGCTGCACTTGGTTTATATATCACCAAGTTTACATAGCAAAAAGACAAGATAATAAAACAAAACTATCAAGTCTAACTCTATGCTACTTCATTAGTCTATTCCAGCATCTTTGAAAACCTTCATAGCTTGCATGAAAATGGTAATGCTTCTTTGTTCTCATTTTCCTGCTAAACAGGCTACCATATTCTTTTTGCAAACACCCAACGCATGTGACTGTGTTGTCACTGTCAACAAATGTTTGAATTGATCATCTGTCGGGTTGCCTTGTTGATCGTCCGTCGGGTAGCTTTGTTAATCACCCGTCAGGTAGCTTTGTTAATCATCCGTCGGGTAGCCATTTATCACTTGACTCCATTTCATTTGTGCAGAATTACAAGACATCTTATATTTACATTTAATCAACCTATTCTGCATATCTACTAGTAGTCTCCATGACTCATAAGTTACTATAGAAACTATACAAAGTTGTTTGCCAAAATGTGCTACATGACTTATTGTTACATAAGCTACTCACCCGATATATATCAATTAGTCATCCGTTGGGACTATATTGAATCATTCATCGGGACTATAATTGATCATTCGTAGGGTGCTACAAAATTCACTAAGTTAAATCTACTAAGGTGTTTTGCTTATCATCAAGTACACAACATATTCCTAACATGTTGTGTCATAAGTAATTCTCACAATGATAATGATGTAATGTTCCTTAGACCTGAAGTCATTATATTTCTATACGAGAATTAATATACATTGATTCCATTAAAAGTTATCCTTGACCGGGTAATGATAAAAGTGGACATTGGGTATATTATGAATCGTATGAGAAATATGAATGATCTAGATGAGATTTAACTCTCCTATATAAGGAGTGATATTATTGGCCTCTTGTGTGAGCTAGACTATGAAATGCGTGGCCACGCTCAAAGGTTGATTTGATATGATAGTCTACTCATTGATCAAGGAAACTTGGATTAAACTATGATAAGGATGACACATTACATGCCTCTAGTTTAATCTATAATATTTGGTTAAAAGGATTATATTACATTTTACATTATTCACAAAAGGTTTAATCGATCACCGATTCAATTATTATTACTTGGGTAGCAATGGTGTATTACTAGATGTCGCTCATTGTTTACGATTTTAAATTAGATTTAAAACTCATTGCCAACGTAATAATAACCTATAGGGTCACACACTAAGAATGCTTGAAGGATTATTTAATTTAAATTGGATTTAAATTATATTAAAGTAATTCAAATTATTTATAATATAAATTAAGTATGACTTAAATAATTAGATAAATATTGATATTCGAATTTACTAATATTAATTATAAAATTCATTTATTAAATAATTAAGTGTGACTTAATTATTATACAAATAGGAATTTCGAATTAATAATAACTCCTAATTAGTTAAGAGTTATATTTCTTTTTCTACTCTCTATATAATATCTCTTGTGTGGCTGATTTTGTATGCAAGACTTTTACTAAAATCCTAGCCACCAAAGGGAGAAGATGGAGAGAGCAAGAAGAAATGTGTTTGTGCTAGTACACATTCAATCCTTGTGTTCAAGCATTCGTGTGGATACCGATAGAGCTAGATCGCGAGAGCGGGATGCGTGGTGATTGACCAAGCTTTGGATCTCCATTAGTCAACCAATTTGTAAAGCTTCTTAAGGTAAACAATCTAATCTATGAATTAAATATCTATTTTTCACATTAATCATGCGGTGGGTTTCAAAAAATCTGATTTTTTACATTTTTAATTATTGTTTCCGTTGCGTTTATGTGCTCGAAACCCAATACTAGGCACGCTGAGAAGCTAAAGCTGGAGATGGAAATGGATGCTCAAATTTCTGAGGAGGTCCGGCTCGCAGCTGAGCAGGCTTGGCTCGTGGCTGAGCAAGCTCGTAAGGAGGCAGAGGCTGACAAGCCTTAGTTTAATTTAATTTTTAAGATAGACTTTTGAATTGGTAAGCAGGCACCCTACTCGCCTCGCATATGTATTTGAAATATTTTGCCTTGGGGCGTAACTTATTTATAACTTGTTTGTATTAAATGTCAAGTCCCTTGTGCCCGTATTTACCTTTATTTTGCTAGATGATTTTCTTTATTTTTTATGAACTTACCGTGCCCCTACTGACCAAGAGCTATCATAACCCTGGACGCGTATGGTGGGTATTACACCTTGATAGTGAGCCGAGCCCACCAGCTCGCATCATTGTCCAACCAAGTAAAATTAATGATAATTTTAAGTAAAACAGGCTCACATCACTTCTACCTCACAAGTGTTGTATTTGTATTTGCATTAGCGAGCCGGGCCCAGGTGCCAGCATCTTGTTCCTGTATCCTCTCCTCGCATAATGCGACCCTGGCCGCGTATGGAAAATGTCCATATTTGATAGAGGGCTGGGCTCCCCGGCCCGCACCTTCTAACACATATCGCCTTGCTAACTTTGAACTAAGTAGAATGTACTCATGATACACTTAAAGAGGATAAACTCGCATCTCTACTGGCCTATCATTGTTATCTGACCGCGTAGGGCTAGTTTTTTCGTCTAGATACGGGCTGAAACCTTTCAACAAAGGGAACACGAGCCAGGGATATTGTCTCGCATAGCGGCCATTCCTAACTTTTAAGTCAGTTACGGGGGTTTGTGCGAGCCTCTTTCTACTTTCATAGTTTTATCTTCATCTTTAATCCGTTTTATGCTCATTATTTTTCCAAGCGGGCTGAGGCCCAGCTCTGTTCATAGACTTGCTCTAAATCGGGTCGGGGCCCAGCTTGACTTATGATTTTAACACGTTAATTAAATGACTGTTGTGTCCTCGCATGGGCTCCAAAGGATGGGCTCCACTGCTCGGTATTTTAATATATTAACAGGTGTTAAAATATCAAGGCACAAATAAATATCAATCGTTCATTCATAGATAATGGAAAGTGAAAAGATTACATGCTTGTGGTCTCAGGGAGGCACCTATATGGCACTACCCCCCCAGACTTAGGAATATTTTATGATAATACTAAGTCTGAGAAGAATAATATTACTGATAATACTTGCAGAGGTGTTCTGCGTTCCAGGCTCTCGGGATCAACTTGTCTTGCATATCATTGAGGTGCTAGGTTCCGTCCCAGGGCACTGATTTTATCTTATAGGGGCCCTCCTAATTTGCCCCAAAGACTCCGTGGCTCACCATCTTGGTGTTTGACATGACCCGGCGTAGGACCAAATCTCCCACCTTAAAAGTCCGGGCTTGAACCTTACTATTGTAGTGCTTGTTATCCTCTGTTGATATGCTGCTATCCTGATCTGAGCATCTTCCCGAGTTTCTTCGATCACGTCCAAGTAGAGTCGGTGGTTGACCTCATTTGTCTCTGAGTCATAGTTATCCATCTGAAAAGATCCTGCCCCTACTTCAACGGGCACCATGGCTTCACACCGATACACCAAAGAAAAATGGGTCTCTCCATTTGTAGTTCGGGGGGTCATGTTGTAAGACCACAGAACCTGTGCGAGCTCCTCTAGCCATGTCCCTTTCTTCTCTTCAAGCTTTTCCTTAAAGGTGTACTTAATTATTTTATTAACAGCCTCCGTCTGCCCATTGCTTTGGGGGTGGCAAACTGCACTAAAACTCTTCTTAATTTCCAGCTGCTCATAAAATTCTCGCATTTCCTTGCTATCGAACTGTTTCTCGTTATCAGATATTAACTTGTAAGGGATGCCATAGCGGCACACAATGGTCCTGTGCACAAATTCCTTGAGCTTTTTTGCCGTTAAGTGGCTAGAGGTTCGGCCTCTTCCCATTTAGTGAAGTAATCTACCGTAACAACCGCATACTTGACACCTCCCTTGGCCTTCAGGAGTTCTCCAATCAGATCAATTCCCCACATAACGAAGGGCCAAGGGCTTTTGAGGGATGTGAGAGGAGCCACGGGGCTGTTATAATAATTGGCATATCGTTGGCACTTATCACAGTCTCAAGAAAATTCAAAGGCATCTTTTTTCAGCGTTCGCCAATAGTAACCTTGACGGAGGATTTTATGGGCTAGAGAGCTACCCCCGAGTGATTGTCATAAATGCCTCCGTGTACTTCCCTTAGGATATAATTGCATTCATCCCCATCTATGCACTTGAGGAGGGGCACACTGAACCCTCTTCTGTATAGGATCTCATCATATATCACGTAGCGGGCTGCCTTGTATTTTATTCTTCTCATGTCATTCTTTTCATCTGGGAGTGATCCTTCTTTTATTTAAGCTAAGATAGGTGTCATCCACGTGGGGTCGAGGTCATCACTGAGGTTTCCCACCTCGTGCTCGGGCACACTAGGATACCTCTGTATATCAAGAGGCACGACCCCTAACAGAGTGGCCTCGCGGCATGAGCCAAGTTTGGCTAGCTCATCTGCGCCTTCATTTTGCCCGCGTGGAATCATTTCTAGCCTCACCTCGCTGAACCTCGCTATTATCCTCTGCGCAACTTAAGGTAAAGCTCCATTCTCGGCCCCTTAGCTTGATTCCGCCTGTTTATCTGATAGACCATAATTATGGAGTCACTGAATACATTCAAATTCTCCACCTTCATTTCCAAAGCTAGTTTGAGACCGTTGATCAAGGCTTCATATTCAGCATTATTGTTGGTTGCATGGAAGGCTAGATTGGTTGCGCGTCTGATCTTGTGAGCTTCTTGGCTGATTAGCTCAATTCCAGTTCCTGCCCCATCTCCATTGGAGGCCCCATCCACAAATAGGCTCCACCATGGGCACTATTTTGGCTTTCTAGCTCGACCTCTTCTGCACCAGGTATGATCACAAGGGCTCCCTGCTCCGATTCCGTATATGGAGGA
This sequence comes from Apium graveolens, assembly GCF_009905375.1. Taxonomy (NCBI): domain Eukaryota; kingdom Viridiplantae; phylum Streptophyta; class Magnoliopsida; order Apiales; family Apiaceae; genus Apium; species Apium graveolens. The sequence goes on along the minus strand of NC_133654.1, from coordinate 149,217,805 downwards.
AATTCGAGGACAAAATCGGCTAGGGATGGGCCTTTGATCACGGTCTATGGCTTATAATCCACCTCGAATTGACTGAGCTCAACTGCCCACTTCAACAATCGACCAAAGGTCTCTGAATTGTGCATTACCTTTCTGAGGGGATAAGAGGTTCGTACTTCAATCTTGTGTGCCTGAAAATAAGGCCTGAGCTTCCGGGAGGCCAATATCAAAGCTTATGCCAATTTCTCGAGACTTGTGTACCCAGTCTCTACGTCAGCTAGCCTCTTACTTATATAGTATACATGGAGCTGGATACCATCTTCCTCTCGGACCTACACAACACTTATTACAAAACTAGAGACGGCCAAGTATAAGATTAGGGTCTCTCCTACCTTTGGGTTGGACAATATTGGGGGCCTGCTGAGATGCTCCTTTATGCTCTGAAAGGCTTCCTCACACTTTTCTGTCCACTTGAAATTTCTCCCCACTCCTTTAATTGCTTTGAAGAACTCCTACCATTTGTCGGAGGATTTTGAGATAAATCAGTTTAGGGCAGCCACTCGCCCGGTTAAGCTCTGAATATCATTTACTCGTCGTGGGGATCTCATCTCGAGTAAAGCTCGTATCTTGGCGGGGTTGGCCTCAATGCCCCTATGGTTGACAATGAATCCTAAAAACTTCTTGACTCGACCTCGAATACACATTTCTGGGGGTTGAGCTTCAACATGTACTCCCTTAAGATCTGGAACATATCTGATAGGTGGCAGACATGATCTTTTGCTTTTTTTGACTTCACAAGCATATCATCTACATAGGCCTCCATGGTCTTCCCCAACTGATGTTTGAACATCTTGTTCACCAACCTTTAATAGGTTGCCCTAGCATTAAGGAGCCCGAAGGGTATCCCGATATAACAATAGAGGCCCCGATCAGTAATAAAGGAAGTGTGCTCCTAATCTGGCCCATACATTGGGATTTGGTTATATCCCAAATAAGCATCCATAAAGCTAAGTAGTGCGTGCCCAGCTGTGGAATCAACTAGCTGGTCGATTTGGGGTAGAGGAAAACTATCTTTCGGGCAAGCTTTGTTTAGGTCGGTGAAGTCCACACATGTCGTCTATTTGCCATTTGGCTTCTTGACAAGTACTGGGTTGGCCAGCCACATGGGGTAGAAGGCTTGCCTTACAAGCCCTGCCTCCATTAGTCTATCCACTTCTTCTTTGAGGGACTCTGCCCTCTCTCCACTAATCGGCCGCCTCTTCTGTCTGACCCCCTTCTTTTTTAGGTCCAAGTTGAGCCGGTGGCACATTCGGGTCAATCCCTATCATATCATTGTGTGACCACGCAAAGACATCCGAAGTTCTCCTCAAGAATTGGGCCAGGTCTTCCCTTAGGCCAGGGCTTAAGTTAGAGCCTATTCTGAGTATCTTGGAAGGATCATTCGGGTCTACCAAGATTGGGATTGTGTCATATGTGGCCCCAACCCTTTCAAACACTGGGGGCATTCTCGGGTCCAAGTCTGCTCGAGCCTCACTGGTTCCTCCTACTTCCGTGATTGTCAAACATTCTGTGTCCTCGAGCTCGGTCTGGTGAGATCAAACTGGATTTACCAAGCGTTTAGATGTCAAAGTGGCCGTGCGAGTAATTCCATTGGCCAGACTCATAGTTATTATTGTTTCTTCGTATGCCCACTTTCCTTTCCTAAGTCTTGCAGTGATTTATTCTGGGATCTCTTCTTCATCACTTGCCCTTCCACAATCCCCTCCTGTACCAACATGATGGGCTGAGAGGCCTTCATCAGCAGGGCCCCTGGGCGCGGTTCTACCTGAATCCCAATGTGTTCGAAATAGTCCTCGGTCAATTCTTCGATTGAAATCATGTTACAAGTCTCGTGTCCCTCAGGTCGTACTCTCTTCCTGCCCTCTGCCTCTTCCATGAGGACATCACCTTCACCCGGTTTGACCGTCTCCTTCATGCATTTTCTAACTCGGCTACCTTGAATGCCTGGTTGTAGAAGGCTCTCGATTTGTATTGACAGCTTTTCAGAAAGCCTACCCCCATGGGGGTTGGGAATTTTACTGTCATATGATGGATCGAGGTCACCATCCTCATCGCCCTCATAAGGGGCCTGCCCACTATAACATTGTAGGCACAAGGCTAATCTATAACTGTAAACATAGCGATCTGGGTGGACATATAAGGTTCTTCTCCTAAGGTCACTAGGAGCCAAATCGTCCCTTTTACTCCGATTGAGTTTCCCGTGAACCCGTATAAGTGCCTGCCTATCGAGGTCAGGTCTCTATCCAGTAATCCTAGTTTCTTGTAGGCATCATAGGTTAGAACGTCTGTTGATCTACCGGTATCCATCAATGCTCAATAGACATTCACCGTCCCAATCTTCATTTTTATGACTTGGGAATCAGTATGAGGGTAGTGCACCCATTTCACATCGTTCTTTCTAAACATAATGTCATCAGCCTCCTTTTCAAAGAGCTCCGGGGGCCTTTGGCTCAGATGGTTGACTTTGGTAAGGGGCTTATCCTTTGCTTCCCAGGCATATCTGTCCATTGCCTTCCGGCTGTCTCCACCAATGTGAGACCCGCCTAGAATAATATGAATGATGCCAGCCCGGGGTACCCTCTCTTTGTCTTCTGGGGGTGGAGGAGGGACGGTATGATAATCAGTCTTTTATTTTCGAACCTCCTTAACAACCCACTCTGTAAGCTTCCCTTGTCTTATCAGTGTCTCCATTTCATCTTTCAATTGTCTGCAATCAGCTGTATCATGCCTCGCGGCCTCGTGGTATGCACAATACTTTGAGATATCCCTTTTGTTGTAATCTATGAGAGGGGCTACCTTCTTGAATACTCCCTTCCCAGAATAAATAGCATATATATGGTCGATGGAGGCTACCAGAGGGGCGTGTGTCTGCCATTTGCTTGTATAAGGTCTCCCCGAATCTTTGGTGGTCTCTTTACCCCGGAAATACTTTTTTGGGCTCGAACTACATCGATATGTTTTCCTCCTCTCATCAGGGCTCGAGGATCGGTCCCTTTATCTCGATAGTTCTCGCTGATTTTCAGCTCCCTCATCGACTTCTCCACCCTCTTGAAGGGTTCGGCTTGCTCATAGAATTCGACCAAGGTTCTCGGCTCACTTGCCTGGAGGCTCTTCCAAAATTTCAACCCTTCTTTCAAGCCTGCAATCAAGAAGTTCTTGATGGTCTCCTCGGTGGCGCCTCTCACCTTGGGAACTTCGGTATTGAACCAGCGAAAGTACTCCGCCAGGGGCTCCCCCTCCCATTGCTTGATGTTGGCTAGCGTAGCCACATGAGGCGAGTAGTGGAGGGGGGACTAAAATTGTCTGATGAAAAGGTCCCCCAATTTCCGCCATGTCCTTATGCTAGCAGGTCCCAACTTGGAGAAAAATTGATGGGCACTACATCTGAGTGACGCTGCGATGCCTCTTTTTTTAGCTTGGACTCAGTCGCCGCATCATCAAAATCGTGGATCAGCCTTTTCTGAGGACCTTTGCCCTTCCAGCTACGATGAGAGGCCTTGAGGCGGCGTGCCTTACGCTTGGGGTTCCGGACCGAGCTTTTCTCTACCCTTGAAATCCGGGCGTTAATCTCGTTCATCTGATCAGCTAGTCCTTCGAGATTTATCATGACCGCCTGCCTGTCCATGGTTGTGATTGGTGGAGGTGGCGCCTGACTCTCTCGGGGCGTGTGCTCGACCTCGTTCTGGTCCTTCTTTTTGCCCCCACTTCCTGGTGTCGCCTGTTGTTTGCCTCCTTTGGTCATCTCTTCTCCCTAAGATGAAAAACCACACCCCTCCTTCTAGTGCCAATTGTTATAGGGAGAATTTCGTATAACAGTGTTGTGGAGGTTGATGGTCGGAACAAGGATCAAGGACGGTGTTTGAAGGCGGAGGAAGGTTGTTTTGTGGTGGATGAGCTTGTATGTTGACTCCTCAAGAAAGAATATGGTTTTATTATTCTCTATCAAGTGTCGACTTATATCTCATACAAATGCCTACGTACCCTATTTATAGGGACCAAGCCTCACGTAGTTCTTGGGGAACAAGTCACATAGGCTTGGGTTAGGGTTCTTCAACCCGTACAGCACAAACCCATGATAAAGTCAGGCCTTCATCCAATTAGTCATGGAAATGTCGACCGGCTCCATACGCTTCCTACAATCTCGCGGTATCTCCGCATTTCTTCCCGTAATTGTAGGAATAACCTGTGTCGGCCTTGAAATTTATGAGCAACTCAGTCATCTATGAGTCACTTTCCATGCTGCACATAAAATCCTTTAATGCGGACCGGCCTAGTCACCTCGGCACGCACCGCCTTCCTTTTTAATTAATAAATACAATGTTTCCTTCATTTTCATAAGATGTGGGCTCATGGGCCCAGCCCGCTTTTGGGCACCTGAGTCCAGCCCGCGTGTGGGCACCTGAGCCCAGCCCGCGTGTGGGCACCTGAGCCCAGCCCGCGTGTGGGCACCTGAGCCCAGCTCGCGTATGAGAGCCCAAATTACAAGTGTGAGCCCATCTTACACATGAGAGCCCAGCTCCCATGTGAGAGCCTACCGGCTCACACGTCACGAGCCCAGCTCGCATGTGCTGGCCTAAGTCGCATGAATCCACGATTCTAGCTCACACATGAGAGCCCAGCTATTCAATGTTCCCATAGGGACCTGTTTAGGGCCCCTGACCGGAAGCGGGCATAACACCTATATATTGGTCATTACTTTTTAAACAAAGAACATCTATACTTCTATATAATAACCGTAATGGGATCTATTTTACTTCAGTAGTTATCGGCATATTTTGATTATTAAAAATAAAAATAAATTTACATATATGTTAAATTACTAAATTACTAAACTACTAGATAAAATCTGCTTATTTCGCTAGACTACGACCAAAACTTATCCTACTAAATTACGATCATATCACAGCTTCTTCTTAATTCTTTTATTATTTTTACTATAAATATATAATTTACATATTTATATAAATATATTAAAATTATTATATAATTGTATAAATAAAATTTTAAATTTATTTGAAAATTAACGAACTTGTAAATTGCACCGGATTGAAGCCAGTTATTATTAAAATTCTAAGGCCGTGTTTATTAAATAGGGTCGGGGAAAATATTGGACTATAATCCGTTAAAAAATAATTATCCCTTGTTTGCTATGAAAATTGAACCTTAATCCCCCGATAACAAGTATACAGCTCAGCCAATGGATTAAAAATAGTACTTCCTTGATCCCAAATTAGTTGTTCCATTTGATTTTACGCGTATTTTAAGGTGACTTGACCATATACTTTCTTTGATTATTTTTTATTTTTTTTTGTGAATAAAAATTTAAATCTTAAATTTTTATTTACATAAATAAAATTTTAAAAATAATTAATGGAGATATGCTGCCAAGGCATCTTAAATTACGTGCAAACCTGCTGCATGCAGATATTGTATGGGATTAAAAATTGGTTGGACAAAATTACCCTTATTTAGTTAGAAGTACTACAACTTATACCAATAAACCTTATCTTTCACTCTTCTCATATGATATTTGTCTACATAGGGGGAGAATGTAAGTCCTTCGTTGTTACGACCGGTATTTTCGTGTAATATTATTCGTGAATTTGGTGCAATTTTAAAGCCGAATGCCAATATATTCAATTATTGTATGCTTGTGTGAATGAAAATTTCTGCATCCTAAATTTGCTTTATGTGGTATATGATTTTTCAAAGCAAAAGTTTATTTATTTCTTTTATTTTTGATTTATAAGGAATATTCTAAACCTTGAATAAATTTCGTTTTAAAAGTTATTTTGTTCACAAATTTCAAAAGTGGTTTTATAAAATTTCTAAAAATCCAAGTTATTTTATGGTATAAATTTTATAATTTTTGAACTGGTATTTTATTTTATAAAAATAAATCTTTATAAATTTTAGTTGTGATAATTAGCAAATTACAAGGAAGCCCTTGCATGCAAACCACCCTTCTATTCTTTTCATGGACAAAGAGGACATTTCCAAACCCACTAACTCATGAATTATTAGCCAAATTACCTCCTTGACCTTACATGCAAGATAGTCTAACTCTAGCTAGAAGGATACCCTTGTCATTTCTCAAACCCACTCATATTATAGTCAAATCAAGACATAAAAACATATCAAGGAAGTGATCACCACTTCACTTCACCCCACCACTTCACTCTCCTCTTCTTCCTCCCCCTCCCTCTCGGCTTTCTTCCCCTCCCCTCTCGGCAATTCCAAAAACCGAGCCCCATCCCCTTCTTTCTTCATTTATTCACTCAAACAATCATCCTATAATCAAGTAATCTTAATCCTTACATGTTGTTCTTGTATATCTTAAGAGTTTATAGTAGAAAACTTATGTGTTGACCTTGCATGGTAGTGTTTTTGTTAAACTCCAAGTGAATATCCTTGATTCTTGTGAATTCAAGGCTTTCACCATGAGTTATAGTATCAAAGGGTTGAGAATGGCTAGACATGAGTATGCTACACTCATTAAAATGTTGTTTTCACCCTAATCAATTCGGCCATGACTTGATAGGAGCCGAATGGATGGTATTTTGGTTGCCTTGTTTCATTTTGTGTGTTTTTGTGATGATAACATGAAAATCTTAATGAAATCTTGGTAAAAACCTTTGCATGCTAGGTGTTCATTTAGATATAATCCATGATAGGCTTGCATGTTGAATTAAAATGAAAATTTATTTGGAAAGCATGTTGTTGTGGTTTGTAAGACTCGAAGTCATGCATGCATGTAGATTACTCTTGAAAATTTTGGAAGTTCTTGATCATTCGGATGGTTATTTTGTTAGTGAACCTTAATGTTGGTTAAGTTAAGAAATTAAATAAGAATTGTACTTCTTAAGATGTGATTTTATTTCGTTTATATTTATCATGAAGGTTAAAATTGTTGTCCTTGGAAACATGATGACTTGTAATTTGTGTAATGTGATTTCCTTTGTTTTGTTATGTTGCACCCTAGGTTAGGATGGTCTCCACTAAGCCTATTTTGAGTTTAAGGGAGTTAGTTCAGTAGATCACCATAGTTAAGTCATGGTTTGGGTATTTGGGTTGTTGGTGGTTGAGTTTTTTAAGTGAGAACCTTGGAGAAAGGAGAGTCTTAGTTTCTGCAAAAAATCAGTTTGGTACCCTGAGGTTTAGAGTGAGTTTTGACCATGTCATTATTGTGCACTTTGAGGTCCAAGCCACCAGAAGCTAGCATTGGGAGTATATAAAAGGTTTTAGGGTTTTTTTGGAGGTTTAAAGGTCGTTTGGTTAGGTGCACGAGTGGAATCATAAAATCTGTCCAGTAGGGGACAGTTTTGTTGCAACTTAGAAATAGGAAGTTTTGACCATGTCATGGGTAGGCCCTCCTTAGGTCCTGTTGGGCCTTAGTTAGAGGGAGTGTCAGAGGAGATTTTCCAACCATAGTTCATAGGATATGAGTTAGAACCATGTGTCACAAGTTAGTTCAAGTCAGGGCGTTTTCTGCCCAGAAAAACAGGGGAACCATGGACTTTGAGCTTAGGCCCAAGGAGGCCCAAGCTAGGCCCTTGAGCCACATAAAGTTTGGGAGATGCCTTATGGTTAGAAGAGTCTAGTGTAGAAGTTTTGGAGGTAAAATTGTAGTTTAAGAGTGTCTAATGCGCTCAACAGATATCATTCTGAAATTTACTCCACTGAGCACTTTCACTTACCACATAGTTTTAGAGCACTCGACAGATAAGAATTATAGTCCCGACGGATAACTCAGTTTGAGTACCGACGGATGAGTAATTTATTATCCATCGAGTGAGTAGCTTATATAATGATAAGTTTGTAGCACAGTGTTGTATGCACCTTTGTATAGAATCTGTAGTAGCATATAAGTCATGTTGACTTTAACTAGATATGCAGAATAGGTTGATTAACTTTATATAAGCAATGTCTTGTAATTCTGTATAAGTGAAATGAAGTCAAGTGCCAAAATAGCTATCAACGGATGCTTAACAAAGCTTCGACGGATGATCAAATGACTTTCAACGGATGTTCAAAATAGCAGTCGACGGATGATCAAGTAAGTCATCGACGGATGATCTGAAAGTCGACGGATGATAATATCAAGATTCAAACATCAGTTGAACAGTGAAAGCTGACACACAGCCGTCGAGATTGGATACAAACACACTGTGGAAGCCCATTAACTGGGTAATAGAGGATGAAAAGCAGCAAAGATCAAGACTGTTAGATTTTATATTTATTCAGTTCTTTTGACTTTGTAATCTTGGTAATATATAAACCAAGAGAGTAGCAAATAGAAAAAGAACTAAGAAAACTAAGTGAGCTTAGAAACAAACACAGAGAAATCTTTGTAAGCACTATCTTTAGCATTTCCTGTGTTCTTAGTTGTTCTATCTTGTATAAGCAGCTGTGAGCATTTCTGCACACAGAGTTCTCTCGATATATTAATATATATCTCTGGTGGAATTGTTTAAATCCACCAGAAAGTTTTTAAAGACTCTTGTTTTTAATTACTCTTGTTTTGATTCATTAAAGTTTATATTCCGCATTGTGCTAATCAAAACAGATATATCTATAATCGAGTTGAACATTTTTATTTCAAGAAAAAGGTAAAGAATTCCATTCAACCCCCCTTCTGTAATTCTTGCTATATTGTTAAGGGACTAACAATTGGTATCAGAGCAAGCTCTTAATCTACAAAGAGTTTAAAGATCTAAACAATTCAGCAAGATGAACAAGAAAGATGTTGGAGTCAAGATTCCTTTTCTGGATAAAGATAATTACCATCATTGGAAGGTAAAGATGCACATTCATATGCTTTCTCAAGATGAGGCCTATGTGGACTGCATAGAAAGAGGCCCTCATGTTCCAATGAGAGCTGCAACAGGAAATGAACCATCAGTTCCAAAGCCAAGGCATGAATGGTCTGATCCTGATCTTGAACAAGTCAGGAAAGATAAAAAGGCCATGAACATTCTGTTCAATGGTGTTGATGCTGATATGTTTGATAACATCATCAACTGCAAGACTGCCAAGGAAGTTTGGGACACAATACAGATAATCTGTGATGGTACTGAGCAAGTAAGAGAAAATAAAATGCAGCTCCTGATTCAGCAATATGAGCATTTTCACAATGAAGAAAGTGAGTCACTCACTGACATTTTTAGTAGATTCCAAAAGCTACTAAATGCTCTTAAATTGCATGGAAGAGTCTATCAGACTAAAGACTCCAATCTGAAATTTCTCAGATCTCTTCCAAAGGAATGGAAACCAATGACAGTCTCATTGAGAAACTCACAAGATTATAAGGAGTTTACTTTGGAGAGACTGTATGGCATTCTGAAGACCTATGAGCTTGAAATAGAGCAGGATGAAAGAATGGAGAGAGGAAAGAAGAAAGGGGGATCCATTGCACTAGTTGCTGAACTGGAAAAGGAGAAGGAAGTGAAGATGGAAGCTATGGAATCAACTTCAAAGGCCTGTGAAAGCAAGGGTAAAGGGCTAGCTACAGAAAGTGAATATTCTTTGAGTCAAGATGACATGGAGGACATTGATGAGCACCTAGCATTCCTTTCAAGATGATTTGCCAAGCTCAAGTTCAAGAAGAACTTTGGAGCTGCTAAGCCAAATAGATACATGGTGGATAAGTCAAAATTCAAGTGTTTCAAATGTGGCTTGGCAGGGCATTTTGCAAATGAGTGTAGAAAGTCAGATTCCAGTAAGAAGAGATTTGAGTCTGTGGATTTTAAGCAAAAATACTTTGATCTACTCAAACAGAAGGAAAAGGCTTTTATTACACAAGAGAATGACTGGGCAGCTGATGGTTTGGATGAAGATGAGGATGTCAGCTATGTCAATCTAGCCCTTACGGCCAAGTCTGATGAAATAGAGATAAGTTCCTCAAGCAATCAGGTAATTACTACAAACCTTGTACATTTATCTAAAGCTGAGTGTAATGATGCAATAAATGACATGTCTACAGAATTGTATCATTTGCGTGTTACACTTAAGTCCCTCACTAAAGAAAATGCTAAAATCAAAGAAAACAACTTGTTTTTGAGTGAGAGGAATAATGTGCTTGAGTCTCAGTTTGTTGAGTTTGAGAAACTAAAAATTGAGTGTAGAATTGCTAAGGAGGAATTAACTGAGTCCTTGAAAAAGGAAGAAATTTTAAAGAAGCAGCTCGATCGTGAACAGGAGGTGATTAAATCATGGAAAACATCCAGAGATGTTCATGCTCAAATCACCAAGGTTCAAGGAATTGAGTCCTTTTATGATGAAGCCTGGAAAAAGAATAAGGAGAAACTAGAACCTATTTTGGTAGATGGATTGCTGATAGATGTAGACTCGACGGATGATGAGGACTATCCGTCGGATAACAAAATGTGTTATCCGTCGAATGATAAAAATCCTCATCCGTCGGCTGTGAACAAACCCATTAGTAAAGCCAAATTAACCAAGCTAAATGAAAAGTATGGGTCTGTTTCCAAGAACTTTGTTTCAGGGGAGTCAAGTCAAGACAAGAAAGGGAAGAAGGTTAATGTTGGTCACATGACTGTCAAACAGTTGAGTGACAGACTTGAGAAGATAGAGGTAAAAACAGAGACTAAAAGGAAAAACAATAGGAATGGTAAAGTAGGGATTAACAAACATAACAACTACACACCTGACAAATATGCTCCTAGAAAAATCTGTGTCAAATGTGGTAGTATAAATCATTTGTCTGTTAATTGCAAATCTGCCATGCCTACTCCCATGTCTGTTCAGCTTCAATTCTCTAACATGAATGTCATGCCTCCTATGCCTGTTAATGCTATGCCTACACAGAACATGAATGCACAGTTTGCTAATATGCCATTTGCACCTAATCCATATTATGCTGCATACAATATGCCTCAAATGCCATTTAGCATACCTTACTGGAATAACATGTTTGCACCAAGCATGCCATTTCCTTTTAGCCATAACATGCATAATAATTCTGTTGCATCTAGTGGTTTCAAAGGCCCAACCCAAATGACTAAGGAAGAATCTGAAATTCCTAAGTCAAATGAGTTAAGACCTAAGAAACAGAAGAAGAAAGCTAACAAGGCAGGACCCAAGGAAACTTGGGTACCAAAATCAACTTGATTTGATTTTGATGTGTGCAGGGAAACAGAAGGAATCTTTGGTACTTGGATAGTGGTTGTTCAAGACACATGACTGGTGATTCTACCCTGCTCACAGAGTTTGAAGAGAGAGCTGGCCCAAGTATCACTTTTGGAGATGACAGCAAAGGTTATACTATGGGATATGGCTTGATTTCAAAGGACAATGTCATCATTGAAGAGGTTGCCTTAGTGGATGGTCTCAAACACAATCTGTTGAGTATCAGCCAGCTTTGTGATAAAGGCAACTCAGTAACCTTCAACAAAGAAACCTGTGTTGTGATTAATAATCAAAACAACAAAGTGGTTCTCACTGGTGTGAGAAGAGGAAATGTGTATCTAGCTGACTTCAACTCGACTAAAGCGGAATCTGTAACTTGTCTTCTCAGTAAAGCAAGTCAAGATGAAAGTTGGCTATGGCGCAATAAGCTATCCCATTTGAACTTCAAGACCATGAATGAGCTGGTAAAGAAAGAGCTAGTTAGAGGCATTCCTCTGGTGGAGTTTACAAAGGATGGACTGTGTGATGCCTGCCAAAAAGGGAAGCAAATTAAAGCATCATTCAGGAAGAAACTTGATTCAGCAATTGAAGAACCTCTGCAACTGCTTCACATGGATTTGTTTGGACCAGTCAATGTATTGTCAATCTCAAAGAAAAGATTTTGCCTAGTAATTGTAGATGATTTCTCAAAGTTCTCTTGGACCTATTTCCTAAAGTCCAAAGATGAAGCTAGTGAAATCATCATCAATCACATAAGGCAAGTTAACAATCATCCTGATTTCAAAGTTAGAAGAATCAGGAGTGACAATGGAACTGAGTTCAAGAACTATGTCATGAGAGCATTATGTGAGGAAAATGGGATCCTGCATGAGTTTTCAGCAGCAAGGACTCCACAATATAATGGAGTAGTGGAAAGAAAGAATAGATCTCTTATTGAAGCTGCAAGGACAATGCTTGAAGAATCAAAATTACCAACATATTTCTGGGCTGAAGCTGTCAACACTGCATGCTACACTCAGAACATCTCTCTGATTAATCAAGCAAAATGCAAGACACCTTATCAATTGTTCAAAAACAAGAAGCCAACTCTTAACTTTCTTCATGTCTTTGGCTGTAAATGCTATATTCTGAGAAATCAAACTGATCAAAATGGGAAGTTTGATGCTAAAGCAGATGAAGGAATTTTTGTTGGATATGCTGTTGGTAAAGCATATAGAGTCTACAATCTAAGAACCAACATTGTTGTTGAATCTATACATGTTGTGTTTGATGATAAAAAGATTGAAGGACTAAAAGATGGAGATTACCATAAGAGCCTCAAATTCGACAATGTTGAGATGGTCAGTGATGAAAGTGATGATGAAAGTGATCAAGAAACAGTGTCTAAGGATAAAGCAGACAAATTTACTACAAATGAAGCATAAAACTCAACATCCGTCGAGTTACATAATGCTTCATCCGTCGGAAGGCAATTTGTATTATCCGTCGGAAGACAACCTGCCTCATCCGTCGGTACTCAAAATTCACCATCCGTCGGATTATCAAAAGGAGAAGGAAGTCAAGGCAGATCACCCATAGAAAGCACCCCAATCTCAAATCAAAGATCCAGAAACTCAGGGGGAGTTTCTAGCAATCAAAACTCAATCACACATCAAGACAACATTGAGGTCTCTTCATCTAGGGCTAATCTACCTCAACCAAGAAAATGGACAAAAGATCACCCCTTTGAACTGATTATTGGTGATGTTTCTTCCAGAGTTCAAACCAGGAGAGCAACTCAAGAAGAATGTCTATACATCAGCTTCCTGTCTAAGGAAGAACCAAAGAAGGTAGAAGAAGCCTTATTAGATCCTGATTGGATTTTAGCTATGCAGGAGGAGCTAAACCAATTTGAAAGGAATAAAGTATGGAAGCTGGTACCCAAGCCTAAAGGAAAGAATCCAATAGACACCAAATGGGTATTCAGAAACAAGATGGATGAAAATGGCATAGTAGTAAGGAACAAAGCAAGATTGGTTGCTAAAGGCTATTGTCAGCAAGAAGGGATAGATTTTGATGAAATATTTGTTCCTGTTGCAAGACTTGAAGCCATCAGAATCTTCTTAGCCTATGCAGCCCATGCCAATTTCAAGGTCTATCAAATGGATGTCAAAAGTGCCTTTCTGAATGGAGATTTGGAGGAAGAAGTGTATGTAAGTCAACCTCCTGGCTTTGAAGATCGAAATTTCCCAGAGTATGTCTACTATCTATTGAAAGCACTTTATGGACTGAAGCAAGCACCTAGAGCCTGGTATGACACTTTATCAAAGTTCCTTTTGGAAAATCACTTCACAAGAGGTACTGTAGATAAAACTTTATTTTTCAGAAATGTGAATGGCTCTAGCATATTTGTTCAAATTTATGTAGATGATATTATTTTTGGCTCTACAAATGAGAAACTTTGTAAAAAGTTTGCCAAACTGATGCAACGCAAGTATGAAATGAGTATGATGGGAGAACTAACTTACTTTCTTGGTTTACAAGTTAAACAAGTTAGTGATGGAATATTCATTAGTCAAACTAAATATATTTTTGATCTTTTAAAGAAGTTTGATCTAATGGATTGCATATTTGCAAAAACTCCCATGGCCACTGCAACTAAGCTTGAACTAAATACTACTGAAAAGTCTATGGATATTTCCAGTTATAGAGGCATGGTTGGCTCACTTCTGTACTTAACAGCCAGTAGGCCAGATATACTATTTGCTACATATTTTTGTGCTAGATTTCAGGCTGATCCTAGAGAGTGTCATTTAATAGCTATTAAAAGAATTTTCAGATATCTCAAAGGAACACCAAACCTTGGCATTTGGTATCCTAGAGATTCTGGTTTTGATCTAACTGGTTATTCAGATGCAGATTATGCAGGTTGCAGAATTGATAGAAAAAGCACAACAGGAACCTGTCAATTTTTAGGAGACAAGCTTGTGTCCTAGTTTAGTAAAAAGCAAAATTCAGTTTCTACTTCCACAGCTGAAGCTGAATATATTGCTGCTGGTAGTTGCTGTGCACAGATTTTATGGATGAAAAATCAATTGCTAGACTATGGTTTGCAAGTTGAAAGGATTCCTATTTTCTGTGACAACACAAGTGCAATTGCCATCACTAAAAATCCAGTGCAACATTCAAGGACAAAGCATATAGACATCAAGTACCATTTCATAAGGGAACATGTAATGAATGGTACTGTAGAGTTACATTTTGTTCTAAGTGAGAAGCAACTTGCAGATATTTTTACCAAGCCACTGGATGAATCCACCTTTTCTAGGTTGGTAAGTGAGTTAGGTATGCTTAATTACTCTTGAATTTATCTGAATTATTCTTGCAAGTTGAAAATGAGCCAGAAATTTAGTTGATTTTTAGTCTTGGATGAAATTTTGGCTAAGTCAAAATTTGTCTCTCGACAGATGACCATTATCCATCGGGTTGAGTCATCCGTCGATATACAAATTGTAAATAAAAATCAATTACTTTTATGGAATATTTTAAAGCTCGACGGATAACATTTTATCCTCATCCGTCGAAGTGTCTAAATCTTAACCGTTAATTCCCTAAACATTATCCATCGAGTATACTTACAGTTTATAAGCATTACACGACGGATAATGGGTGGAATTTTTAAAGTTTATTTTAAAACGGTAATTTTAGGCAGTTTCTATTGGGTAATTTATTTCTCTTTATTTTTTTTATCTGTTGAGTTTGAGCAAAGTATAAAAGCCTATTTCATTCTAATCATTTTCTTTTATCATCCTCAAATTCAACTGTCTTATTTCATTCTCTCTCAAGCAAAAATCCTCTTTCTCTTCAAGCTTTTCTTTCCTAACAATGGCACCCGTCGTAAAGATCATGTCATAGACTGGGTTCATCTATGAGAAGAACAACTTCACTGCCTTGGTCAATAAGGGGATTCAGCAATCTGAAGACTATCATAAGATGATGGACTTCGTGAAGAACTGCAAGTTAAGTTTTTCTATGCTGGAATCACCTACAATTTATTGTGAAGTTGTTGAGGAGATGTGGACAACAACAATCTACAACTCTACTGACAAAACCATCACTCTAACCATCAAAGGTAATGTTTTCTGTATCAATAGTGATGTCATAAAAGCATGTTTCAAGATTCCTGATGACAATGTTACTGCACCACACACTGACACTGATATTGTCAATATGCTAAATTCCATTCATTATGCACTTCCTACTGCAAAACTAAGTGAAATTAGAAGACTAGGTCTTAGGAAGGAATTGAGTTACTTGTGTGATGTAGTAACTAAGGTCTTTTCTGGAAAAATCAGTAATTTTGATTCTGTGAACATTTCCATGCTTAACATGCTATACATGCTAGTTACAGACAAATATTACAACTTTAGTGACCTGGTTGTGTATGAGTTAGGTTATAAACTAGGTGACTTAGCCAAAAGAGGAAAGAATATTTACTATGCTAGATTTTTTATGCTTTTGGCTAACCATCTTTGTGAAGATATTGTACTTGAGAACCCAACCAACAAATTAGCTTGTTGGGTTCAAGAGAGAAGAATCATTGCAGATTTGAACAGAGCCAACCATCACAAGGATGTGCCAATGTTCTATTTTCCTGTAATGCTGACACCTCAGGTAAGTGAGGTAAGTTCATCTACACTCTCAACTATTCCAATCCCTTCTATTTCTTTGACTTCAGGCATAGCTATGGCAACTGTGACAATGACCAAACAGTTGCCTACCAAAGCTGCCAAAACAACTGCAATTCTTAAATCCAAATCAAAGAAAACCCCCTCTGGTATCTCTCAAAAGGTACCAGTTGAAAAATCTACCAAACACAAAGAGGGGAGTGTGAAGGAGGGTAAGATAGGTGAGGGAAGGGGTGAACATCAAAGAAACCCCAAGGATAAGGTTGGAGAGATAAGTGAATCCCAGCCTAGCCACACTGCAGTTTCCCAACAAACTGCAGTGCTTAAAAAGGACAGAAGCTCACTTCTAGCTGCATCCTCCCAAAAGGATGTGGCTATTGAACAAAGCTCTCATCCAAGAGCATAGGCCAAGATGGTTAGGGACACAAGCCTACACCAAACTTACACTAGAAAGAAGAAATCCAGAACAACTGGGGATGCACAGGGTGCACACTTAGTGCAAACTGGTGCTAAAGACACAGTCCCTGCACCTTCTCAAATTCAGATTGATGTGGCTCCAATAAATGTGGAGTCACATCCAAAATCTCTCTTGATAGAAGCCACTGAAACACAATACTCACCAACCAACTCACTGGAAGTGGACATGATAAACACTTCAATTCCTGATTCCCCTTCTTTAACTCTGTTGGGGAAGCCAAAATCTAGTGCAAGTGAGCATCATCTTTTAAATGATTTGTTGGCTCACTTGCCAATTCTTTCTGATTCTATTGTGACATCTGTGCCTCAAATAACTTCAATCAACACAGAGTCAACAATAGTTTCTCTTCCCACCTCATTCATTTCTACTCTCTCGATGGATATTGCTCATCCGTCGAGTAGTGATTGTATCCCGATGGATAAGCTTAACAGCAGTTATCCGTCAGATAGCTTTACCACTCACCCGACGGATGTCACTTATCCGTCGAGTGTCTCTGCACAACTTCAAACTTCAATAATTTCAAGTGCAGAAGATTTGGCGGTAATACAATCACTCTTAGGACTGAGAGAGGAGAGTGTATTGAGTGAGAGGCTGGGTTGCTCCCAGGCAAAAGGAGAGGAAAAGAGTGAATCTCAGCAATCCATTCATTCAGGATTGGCAAAAGTGAGTGAGAGGAGTCCCACCTTAGTAGGTGAAGGTGAGGGTGTGAGGGTGGGGAGCCAGGGTGAGACCCTGATGCAACAAAAGAGAGAACATGAGAGAAAAGCAGGTACTGGAGCAATAAGGATGGAGCCAGCCATTGCTAGTGAGTCAATGATTGTGGATGATGCTGAAAAGGAAAGACAATTTCAGCAACATTACAAAGCTGTAATTGATAACATTTCCTTGGATGCTGATACTTTTACTCACCCTGTTTCAGCCTATCAACTGTTGGCTGCTCAGGGCAATGTGGAGGCAGAGCAGACTTTACACTTAGTGCACACCACAGAATCTCTTCAAAGAGATAAAGCTGTTGTCAACAGGATGCCTCCTCAAGCTGGAGAGCCATCTGAAGAATTTGGAGTAAATTCTGATGATGATGACTCTAGTTCTTTGAATGGAAGCATGAACTTAGGGGGAGCTGAAGGCCAAAGTTCTGCTTTAAGTTTACCTGAATGGGCATGGGCAAAGGACTTTACACCAGGACAATTTGAGGTGTCTTTGGTAAGACAAGTAACAGCTATTCAGCAAGCCCTTCAGGAAGTTTCAGATGCTGGTACCAAGGCTGTTCTTAAAGCTCATCTAGACTCCTTGCACTTAATGAAGATCCAACACTCCAGACAGAATATCAATGTGGATGAATTGAAAAAGGAGATAGCTGACTTAAAGACATACAACTCTGAGAAACTGGATTCAATAATGCCATATGGTACCATGCATGATTTATTACAAAGGTTGAGAAGAGAATCAGATTCTGAAAAGAAGATAGCCAAGCTGGAGACCAGAGTTCAAGTTATTGAGAATTCAGTGGCCCTACTTCTTCAAAATCAACAGACTCAGACAAATCTTCTCATGCAACTGGCTAAAGCACAAGGCCTAACTCCTTCACTTGATGATAACAAAAAGGGGGAGAGAGAATCAAGTAAGGGGGAGAAAGGACCAACTAAGGGGGAGAACATTATAGTTCAAATCAGCAAAGTAATTGTACCTTCAATTACTATCTCCAAGCCACCAGTTGCAGATGGTATAGATATTATAAATGCAGTAGCAGCAAGTTTGAAAGATGCTGATAAAGAAGAGTTGACTCTGATCAACTGGATAAAGATTGATGAGGAAATACAGAGAAAGTTTCAATTAGTCAAGGAACCAGATCAGTCAGTAATCCATCACTCTCATGTCAAGCCAATCAATGTGAATGAGATGAGCATGAACTATCTGGAGAAAGGACAATCTTCCTGCATCAAGACTACAAAGGTTGAGATAATTCTTAAACCAAGGGCAAACTATCCAAAGTGATCTTTGAAGAACCCTATGGATACTGTGTATGAGACACCCAAGCCTGATGAAAAGAAGCTTCTGTCAAGATCTATTCTTCTCTACAAAGATCCAGCTGATTCAGCCTCAAGAGAGAGAATTGCAAAGATATTCAGAAATGGGAAGGAAATTTGTGTGGTAGCTGGACATCCACAATTTGCTCAAGAAAAGGAAGAAGAAAAAGCCAGATTGAAGCAGGAAAAGAGGCAAGCTGCTCTAAATGCAAAGAAGTCTAAACAAAAGAAAGAACAGTTTGCCATCTTGACCAAGCTACAGGCTGTGAACTCTTCTCAACAAATTCCCTCTAAACCAACTCAAGCTACTGGATCAAAGAAGAAGATTGAAGAACAGAAGAAATCTCCAAGAAAGAAAGAATTGGCTAAAAGAACAAAAAGAAAGTTGGATATTGTTAACAAGGAATTGGAAGATCAATTTCCAATGGAATCCACTAAAGCTGAAACTCAAGCATCAAAGCCCTCTGTGGTATTTGAAGACATAAGGGTGGTGGACCCCTACATGAACATACATGGAGAGCCTATTATGCCAAAGGATGAGCCAATAGAGTGGGATAAATTACCAATTACTGACTTCAACTTGCCAATTCTCACCAAGCCAAGAAAGACAAAATCAAGGGCAGACAAGAAAGTGAAGATGTCACCTCTCAAATCCAAGGCAGTAGTCAAAGCTCAACCCAAGATCAACAAGGGAGACTACTTGTACTTGTGTGACATCAAGGAATTTTCAGACCTAAACCTTTATCTGGAGGAGCTGGATGAGGTAAGGGAAATTGATGCATACAGAAACCTACCTGAAAGGTTGGTATTCAAGTACAAAGGAGGAAGGGAGATTCAGTGGCCTCTTCACAGGATACTTCAAGAAAGCCAAGCTGTGTTGATCAAAGTCTATTCATCCTTCAAGAAAAACTTTGGGTTTAATGTAACTACAAGAAGATTAGTATTGAAGAAGATTGAAGAGCTAAGGAGTGTTAGAGCCAAAGATGCACTACCCAAAACTCTTATCATCCCATACACAGGGAGAAGAGTGCATCTAAGGCCCTACTGTCTGATGGAATTCATGGATGACAAGGGTGTGAGAAGATTCTTCAGACTAGAAGACCAATTGAGTATCTCTAGCAATGAGACTCTTTTGGAAATGCAAGAAATGTTAGAACTCTCAGAATCTGATGAATTAGAATTCCACAGACAGCTCCAGAATCAAATTGAAGAAAACAACAGAAAGCTTGGAAGAAGTTCCAGACCTTCAAGAAACTAGAAAAATCTGCTCAGGCTAGAGGAGCATCTTGAATTGACTGTGAGCCAAACCTTGTATACCTTGTTTAAATTGAAGCACTTTCAGTTTTATCTACTTATCTTTAAAAATATATGTTTAGGATGTTTTCTTATCATCAAGTGTCTCTTAATTTATGGCTACAATTCCAGTAGACATAAATTGGGGGAGATTGTTGTGAATATGTTGTGCACTTGATGATTACCTAAACAAAACATCTAAGTAGATTTTACTTAGTGAAATAATGTAGCACTCGACGGATAAGAATTATAGTCCCGACGGATAACTCAGTTTGAGTACCGACGGATGAGTAATTTATTATCCATCGAGTGAGTAGCTTATATAATGATAAGTTTGTAGCACAGTGTTGTATGCACCTTTGTATAGAATCTGTAGTAGCATATAAGTCATGTTAACTTTAACTAGATATGCAGAATAGGTTGATTAACTGTACATAAGCAATGTCTTGTAATTCTGTATAAGTGAAATGAAGTCAAGTGCCAAAATAGCTATCAACGGATGCTTAACAAAGCTTCGACGGATGATCAAATGACTTTCAACGGATGTTCAAAATAGCAGTCGACGGATGATCAAGTAAGTCATCGACGGATGATCTGAAAGTCGACGGATGATAATATCAAGATTCAAACATCAGTTGAACAGTGAAAGCTGACACACAGCCATCGAGATTGGATACAAACACACTGTGGAAGCCCATTAACTGGGTAATAGAGGACGAAAAGCAGCAAAGATCAAGACTGTTAGATTTTATATTTATTCAGTTCTTTTGACTTTGTAATCTTGGTAATATATAAACCAAGAGAGTAGAAAATAGAAAAAGAACTAAGAAAAGTAAGTGAGCTTAGAAACAAACACAGAGAAATCTTTGTAAGCACTATCTTTAGCATTTCCTGTGTTCTTAGTTATTCTATCTTGTATAAGCAGCTGTGAGCATTTCTGCACACAGAGTTCTCTCAATATATTAATATATATCTTTCGTGGAATTGTTTAAATCCACCAGAAAGTTTTTAAAGACTCTTGTTTTTAATTACTCTTGTTTTGATTCATTAAAGTTTATATTCCGCATTGTGCTAATCAAAACAGATATATCTATAATCGAGTTGAACATTTTTATTTCAAGAAAAAGGTAAAGAATTCCATTCAACCCCCCTTCTGTAATTATTGCTATATTGTTAAGGGACTAACATAAAGCCATTAGAGTAAAAGGACCAAGTGAGGGTCAATAGGTTTTGGATAGTTTAGTAAAGGCACATCGAGTTAGGAGGCCAAAATTTGGAGACTTTGTCTAGTTTAGCAATCAAGTGACTTAAGTTGTGGATCGAGATCATCCAAGCCAAGTGTGCAATATGGTATGCGTGATATTATTTGATATTAAAATATGATATGTGAGTATATGTGGCTATGTGTACTATTATATTTATAAGGTGAATATAAATTGCGTGCATATAGGCCTAAGTGCCCTTTGTGTTGTAAATAGTAATGAGTTGGTGAGAATATATTATAATGAGGATATTATTATTTAAGTAGGATCTCGAGACGAGGGTAAACTTGCCATAAAGGTCGAGTAAAGCTTCCAGTTGCTCCTACCAGCCAGACCAGACCAGCATTTCTCAAGGCAAGTGATTCAACCTGTTTTTCATTTACACTGCAAATGTGTGTTAATTAGTTCATATATTGATGCGAGTATCCTGAGTAATCTTGATATACTAGAACCAAGTGATTCTTAAGTCTATTTTCGTATTATATAAAAATGCCATGAACCCTCAATTTCATATTGCAAGTAGATCGAGGGTCGTATCATGCTAGTACATCAAAGTAATTGGAATGCCATGATAAAAATAAAGATTTGTTATAATTCTTGTTTGATCCTCTTGAACAATAGACTATTGATTCCTAAAATCTTGACATCTCACTCTAATGCTTGAACCCCAATAGAAACCTTACCCTGATACTTAAAAACCAGATATTCTTTGGAGTTGTTCATGATTGTTTGATAACCCTGTCCTTACCCTAAAGTTTGACATCCTGATATACCTTAAGCTAATGATCATTTTCTTTATACCTTAACCCTTGATGCTTATCTTCTTGATGTTATAATACCTATACCTTGTCTACAATCCTTGCTTTAAGCCTAGTTCGGCATTATTCTTTCATATTATCCAATATCCTTGCTAGAACACCTTGTCAAAGTTCTTGTATATGAAAACTTTTCAATTACCCTAATAAAGTAAAGTCTAGTGGATCATGGCCCTGGCATTTTGTGACATATTTCCAGTGTTCAAATTTGATCTATAATCCAAAGATAAAATGTTTACTGTTTAGGAGATTTTATTATCAATCGACATCAGTTTTTGAAATGATTAAAATGTGGATTTTCAATCCCAAAGGGGGATAAATGTTTTCTTGAATAGTGGATCTGGACTGAGACGCGAGTCCTTTCCACATTTATATTGTAGGCTTAAAAGTTGCCTAGGGATCCCATTAATATTTTAGAACCCAACGAGGTTCGGGATTACTTCGCGGCTGGTCATCGACTGTAATCCATAGCGTCATAAAATGATTTTGTTTAAGTTATGATTTTGAAAATGTTTTGATTTAAGCAAATGATGCCATCACCCAAAGTTTTATCTCTTGTTAGTATTGGTTATGTCTTCACATTGTCATTCTTTTATATATATCTCGATTTATGCTTGTACCGTATTGTTTAGCACTTGTTGAGCATTTGGCTCACTCCTTTCTTCACCCAGATATTACAGCTAGCAGCTATGGTTAGATTCAAGCAGACAACACGTAAGATCTGTGACGCCGATGCGTATGTCCGAGCTCAGGTAGAATAATAGATAGTTTGGTGTGAGGACTCGATATTAAAATCAGTTGTAATAGATGGTAGTGTTGGGCTGTTCCAAACCCTAAACTGTAAGATCTTGGATTCCATTATTATTACTTTCTTTTAAATATTGTAATAGTTATATTTATTTTGTTTGTTAAGTTAGGGGTGTGACAGGTTTTAGTATCAGAGCTACGGTTTAGAGTCCCTGGACAGCCCAAATAGGTTATAGGATTTATGTATAGGCTATAGATAATATGCGAGAGAGTAGGTTGAGTAAAAATTTATTATTAATACTCCTCGTATTGGTTTGTCAGCAAAGGGCACATTCCTCGGCACTCTCTGGGTCGGACGACACTATTGCTTTCTCCGTGTATACAGAGTTGAGGAGCGAGTTTGACATACTTCAGGGCAAGTATGACCGACTGATAGACCCACTGAAGAACGTGTACCCGGACAGCCGAAACTATGAAGGGAAGCCTAAGGAGCAGATGACTGCGAGACTTGAGACCTTGGTTCAATACGTCAACACTAAGCTTGAGGAGATGCCATCACACCGAGACCGCACCAGCTAGTATATCATCCAGATGGTGGCGGATGAGCTCCAGAGCACTTTGAAGACGCTTCGAGAGGAGAAGACTACCAAGCCCCATGAGCCTTAGTTCTTTCCATTATATACCTTCCATGTTGTTGTATTATCAGACTTCGTAGAATTCCCAGTTGTTTCCTTTAAATAAGCATATTGTTCCTAGAAACAGACTTTATCCTGATCTTGATGTATTGTGACCTTTAAATTTCAATTATTATGCACTCTCATTCCATTTGCTCTCAACTGTTATTTTACGCTTTTATATGCATCACCATATCTGTTTAATTTGAAACTTGACTTCATATAAAAATAAGAATGCCATGTGATACCCTCGAATTATTTCATCATTCATACCTGTTTTGACATAACTCTTATTTCAGGATCATGCCACCCAAAAAGAAGAACCCAACAACCACATCAACCACAGACCCAAATATTCTTCGATTATTGGAAACTTTGCAATAGCAAACCAATGCTATAGCTCAACAACAACTAACTCTTCAACAATGAATTGAAAACCAAGATAACCGTGAACCACACCAACCACCCGAACCACCAGTACCACCTCGACAGGTTGTCACTTTCAAGGCTTTTCAGAATGTGAATCCACCTACATTTCATGATACCACTGATCCAATAATAGCTAACACATGGATTAAGGAAATGGAAAAAGCTTTTGAGTTGGTACAGTTAGGGGACGAGCAGAAGATGCCATATGCTACTTACTTCTTGAAGGGCGAAGTCATCTATTGGTGGGAATCAGTAAAAGCTATGGAAGCAACACAGCAAGTTTCTTGGGAAAGATTTAAGAAGTTATTTCTGGAAAAGTACTACCCTAAGTACATGCAGAATCAGATAGAGCTTAAATATCTTGAGTTGAAGCGAGGGAATATGTCTGTACTGGAGTATGAGAAGAAGTTTACAGAGTTGTCAAGGTTTGTGACAAAGTATACCAGCACTGAGGAGGAAAAAGCGAAGAGATTTTAACAAGGATTGGAGCCTTGGATCAGAGATAGAGTGGCTATGTTTGAGCTTGATACTTATGCGGGAGTAGTACAAAATGCTGCTCTGATTGAGAATAATGGGATGCAGTCAAGAAAGGAAAGGGATAACAAGAAGAGAAAGGTTCCATTTTATGGAGAGAAGTCTGAAGCCGGAAATTCACAGGATCAAAATGTAAAGAGGATTGGTTTCCATAAGGGCGGAAATTTTCAAAAGAAGGGAAATTTGGGCAAAAGACAAGAATCAAAGTTGGGAGAGTTCGATATAATTTTAGGTATGGATTGGTTAGGGAAGAATAACGCCCAGATTAATTGTAAGACCAAGAAAGTGTATTTAAAGACACAGAGTGGAGAGAAGGTAGTATTTAAGGGACAGAGGCAAGAGCAATTGTTTCTTACAATCGTTCAGCTAAGAAGCTACTTAGAAAAGGCTGTGAGTCGTTCCTAGCTTATATAGTGGATTCATAAAAAGGCAGTCCCGGTATAGAAAATATCCCCGTAGTTAACGAGTTTCCAGATGTGTTTCCAGACGAACTACCAGGCTTATCACCAGATCGACAAATCGAGTTTGAGATCAACCTTGCTCCAGGCACAGAACCAGTATCAAAGGCCCCATATAGGATGGCACCAGCAGAAATCAAGGAGTTGGCGAGCCAGCTACAAGAATTGTTGGATAAAGGAGTGATTCGGCCAAGTACGTCGCCATGGGGAGCACCTGTTCTGTTTGTAAAGAAGAAAGATGGAAGTATGCGGTTATGCATAGATTATCGGGAGTTGAACAAGGTAACGATCAAGAACCGCTACCCACTACCAAGAATAGATGACCTATTTGATCGGCTAAAGGGAGCAAAGTGCTTTTCAAAGATTGACTTGAGATCAGGATATCATCAATTAAAGATCAAGGAAGAAGATATTCCCAAGACAGCATTCAGGACCAGATACGGACATTATGAATTCTTAGTAATGCCGTTTGGATTGACTAATGCCCCGACCGCATTTATGGATCTGATGAATCGGGTATTTAAAAAGTATTTGGACAAGTTCGTAGTAGTATTCATTGATGACATTCTTATTTATTCTAAGTCGGAAGAAGAACATAAGCAGCACCTATGGATAACATTGGAGATACTTCGGCAAGAGAAGTTTTATGCCAAGTTTTCTAAATGTGAGTTTTGGTTAAAGGAAGTTCAATTTTTGGGGCATGTCATTGGAAATGAAGGAGTTAAAGTAGATCAGGCAAAGATTGAGGTGGTTATCAGTTGGGAGAGGCCAAAGTCACCTTCAGAAGTGCGAAGTTTTCTAGGATTGGCAGGGTACTATAGAAGGTTTGTCAAGGATTTTTCGAAAATTGCCACGCCATTGACTAAGTTAACCAGGAAGAATCAGAAGTTCGAATGGAGTGCAGAATGTGAGGATAGCTTTCAAGAGTTGAAACAGAGATTGGTAACGGCTCCGATGTTAGTACTACCAGATGACCAAGGAAACTTTGTGATATTCAGCGACGCTTCACATAAGGGATTAGGTTGTGTGCTAATGCAACACAGTAAGGTGATCGCGTATGCGTTAAGACAATTAAAACCGCATGAGTTGAATTACCCGACGCATGATTTGGAACTAGCCGCCATAGTGTTCGCACTTAAGATTTGGAGACATTACCTCTACGGAGAAAAGTTTGAAATCTACACAGATCACAAGAGTTAAAAGTACATTTTCACTCAGAAAGAGCTCAATATGAGGCAAATGAGATGGTTGGAATTGATCAAAGACTACGATTGCTCGATACATTACCATCCTGGAAAGGCGAATGTCGTAGCCGATGCTTTAAGTAGGAAGGAGAGATTGAATATGATAGCAACACCAAAAGAATTGTCTAACGAGATCAAGCGATTTGGACTGGAACTTTGTGATTGTGGAAAAGTTGAAGAAGTTTGTCGTGCAATGACTTTTCAGCCAACCCTAGTGGAAAGGATAAGGAAATGTCAGGAAGAAGTAATGGAAAAAGAGAAGAATCAGCTAACTGGAGAAGAGATTGGCACTCAAAAGGATGAGCAAGGTATACTAAGGTTTTCCTCAAGAATTTGGATTCCTCATGTACCTGAATTGAAGAATGAGATCCTACAAGAAGCCCACAATTCAAGATTTTCAATCCACCCGAGAAGCACCAAGATGTATCGGGACTTAAAGAAGAACTTTTGGTGGCCAAATCTGAAACGAGACGTGGCAGAATGGGTTGCAAAGTGTTATACTTGTCAGAAAGTGAAGGCAGAACATCAACGACCAAACGGATTAATTCAGCCCCTGAAGATTCCAGAATGGAAATGGGAAAATATTGCTCTGGACTTTATAGTGGGACTACCGCGAACGAAATCCGGACATGACGCTATATGGGTTATAGTTGATCGCCTTACGAAGTCGGCGCATTTCCTTCCAATTAATGTGAAGTCGTCATTGGACAAATTGGTTCATCTGTACATGCGTGAAATCATACTAAGATATGGAGTACCCGTATCGATAGTTTCAGATAGAGATCCCCGATTTAACTCGAGATTCTGGAAGCAATTTCAAGAAAGTCTTGGCACAAAGTTGAACATGAGTACGGCGTACCACCCGCAGACTGATGGTCAGAGTGAAAGGACAATTCAAATAATCGAAGACATGTTGCGCAGTTGTGCAATTGATTTTGCAGGAAGTTGGGACGATCACTTGCCATTGATAGAATTCTCTTACAATAACAGCTATCACTCCAGTATTGGCATGCCACCATACGAAGCTTTGTACGGACGAAAATATAGATCACCGACAAGTTGGGATGAAGTAGGAGAAGGAAGGATTCTAAGCTCGGAATTGGTACAACAGCTGCATGAGACAGTCAAGTTAATTCAGAGAAGGTTGTTTGCTGCTCAAGATAGACAGAGGAAGTATGCGGATCCAGCGCGTAAGGACGTCCGATTCCAAGTAGGCGAAGCCGTTTTGTTGAAGGTGTCACCTAGAAAAGGGTTGTCTAGATTTGGCAAGAAAGGGAAGTTAGCACCTAGATATATAGGTCCTTTTGAAATTTTGAGACAAGTGGGGAAGGTAGCCTACGAGTTAGCCTTACCACCTCAGTATCAGCATGTGCATAATATGTTCCATGTGTCGTTGCTTAAAAAGTACAATCCTGACGCCAGCCATATGATAGAATATGAACCTGTAGAAATTCAGGCAGACCTATCATTTATGGAGCAACCTGTCAAAATACTCAACTAGCAAGTAAAGAGTCTTAGGAATAAGTCGGTAAAGTTAGTGAAACTACTTTGGAGGAACCTCAAGGTCGAAGAATCAACTTGGGAGTTAGATTCTGATATGCGTTCCCTGTATCCTCATCTGCTCTCTTAGATTCTGGGGACAGAATCCCTTAAGGGGGAGAGGATGTTACGACCGGTATTTTCGTGTAATATTATTTGTGAATTTGGTGCAATTTTAAAGCCGAATGCCAATATATTCAATTATTGTATGCTTGTGTGAATGAAAATTTCTGCGTCCTAAATTTGCTTTATGTGGTATATGATTTTTCAAAGCAAAAGTTTATTTATTTCTTTTATTTTTGATTTATAAGGAATATTCTAAACCTTGAATAAATTTCGTCTTAAAAGTTATTTTGTTCACAAATTTCAAAAGTGGTTTTATAAAATTTCTAAAAATCCAAGTTATTTTATGGTATAAATTTTATAATTTTTGAACTTGTATTTTATTTTATAAAAATAAATCTTTATAAATTTTAGTTGTGATAATTAGCAAATTACAAGGAAGCCCTTGCATGCAAACCACCCTTCTATTCTTTTCAAGGACAAAGAGGACATTTCCAAACCCACTAACTCATGAATTATTAGCCAAATTACCTCCTTGACCTTGCATGCAAGATAGCCTAACTCTAGTTAGAAGGATACCCTTGTCAATTCTCAAACCCACTCACATTATAGTCAAATCAAGACATAAAAATAAATCAAGGAAGTGATCACCACTTCACTTCACCCCACCACTTCACTCTCCTCTTCTTCCTCTCCCTCCCTCTCGGCTTTCTTCCCCTCCCCTCTCGGCAATTCCAAAAACCGAGCCCCATCCCCTTCTTTCTTCATTTCTTCACTCAAACAATCATCCTATAATCAAGTAATCTTACTCCTTACATGTTGTTCTTGTATATCTTAAGAGTTTAGAGTAGAAAACTTATGTGTTGACCTTGCATGGTAGTGTTTTTTTTAACTCCAAGTGAATATCCTTGATTCTTGTGAATTCAAGGCTTTCACCATGAGTTATAGTATCAAAGAGTTGAGAATGGCTAGACATGAGTATGCTACACTCATGCAAATGTTGTTTTCACCCTAATCCATTCGTCCATGACTTGATAGGAGCCGAATGGATGGTGTTTTTGTTTCCTTGTTTCATTTTGTGTGTTTTTGTGATGATAACATGAAAATCTTAGTGAAATCTTGGTAAAAACCTTTGCATGCTAGGTGGTCATTTAGATATAATCCATGATAGGCTTGCATGTTGAATTAAAATGAAAATTTATTTGGAAAGCATGTTGTTGTGGTTTGTAAGACTCGAAGTCATGCATGCATGTAGATTACTCTTGAAAATTTTGGAAGTTCTTGATCATTCGGATGGTTATTTTGTTAGTGAACCTTAATGTTGGTTAAGTTAAGAAATTAATTAAGAATTTTACTTCTTATGATGTGATTTTATTTCATTTATATTTATCATGAAGGTTAAAATTGTTTTCCTTGGAAACATGATGACTTGTAATTTGTGTAATGTGATTTCCTTTGTTTTGTTATGTTACACCCTAGGTAAGGATGGTCTCCACTAAGACTATTTTGAGTGTAAGGGAGTTAGTTCAGTAGATCACCATAGTTAAGTCATGGTTTGGGTATTTGGGTTGTTGGTGGTTGAGTTTGTTAAGTGAGAACCTTGGAGAAAGGAGAGTCTTAGTTTCTGCAGAAAATCAGTTTAGTACCCTGAGGTTTAGAGTGAGTTTTCACCATGTCATTGTTGTAAAATTTGAGGCCCAAGCCACCAGAAGCTAGAATTGGGAGTATATAAAAGGTTTTAGGTGTTTGTTGGAGGTTTAAAGGTCGTTTGGTTAGGTGCACGAGTGGAATCACAAAATCTGTCCAATCTGTCCAGCAGAGAACAGTTTTATTGTAACTTAGAAATTGGAAGTTTTGACCATGTCATGGGTAGGCCCTCCTTATGCACTGTTGGGCCTTAGTTAGAGGGAGTGTCAGAGGAGATTTTCCAACCATAGTTCATAGGATATGAGTTAGAACCATGTATCACAAGTTAGTTCAAGTCAGGGCATTTTCTGCCCAGAAAAACAGGGGAACTATGGACTTTGAGCTTAGGCCCAAGGAGGCCCAAGCTAGGCCCTTGAGCCACATCAAGTTTGGGAGATTCCTTATGGTCAGAAGAGTCTAGTGTAGAAGTTTTGGAGGTAAACTTGTAGTTTAAGACTGTCTAATGCGCTCAAGAAACCATAGATGTCATTCTGAAATTTACTCCAGTGAGCACTTTCACTTACCACATAGTTTTAGAGCACTTATGAGTGAGACCTAGGTTGACCATTATGATTGCAAGATAGTATAAATCCATTAGAGTAAAAGGCCCAAGTGAGGGTCAATAGGTTTTGGATAGTTTAGTAAAGGCACATCGAGTTAGGAGACCAAAATTTGGAGACTTTCTCTAGTTTAGCGATAAAGTGACTTAAGTTGTGGGTTGAGATCATCCAAGCCAAGTGTGCAATATGGTATGTGTGGTATTATTTAATATTAAAATATGATATATGAGTATATGTGGCTATGTGTAACACCCCCAAATTCGGGGTCGGGGATTCGGGTTGTCACGAGTTCCATTTCCCTTATCAATACTTAATCTTAACAGTAACCAACTACTGAGTACTGTGACCCCACAATATACACACACACACCACAAGTTATAGTCTCACAGATGAATACCAAAAATAACACAAGTCATTTTATTCCACAATTATAAACCGTTACACCTTAAAAGGGTTTCTGAATAAATTTATATTTCTTTGCCATTATTAAAATTCATATAGATACATAAGTCTGGTACATCAGAAGTTGAAAGTCTAGCCTATTGGTAATTTCTACCTCAGCTACAGTGGCATCAACGCTTCCAGAAAACTGCGAAACGTTTCCTAACCGCTTGCGAATTGGAAGCTTGGTCCTGTTCATCTTTTCTATCTGTTGTTGTGTGATGAAAGAAGAAAGCAAGGGTGAGCAACAAGCCCACCGAAATAATATGTATAATAATTAACAATATATGAGCATTCTCATAGTACTCATGAAAGTCGTGGTCAAGAAGAAATGAACCAAGCTGATATCTTAACGTGACCAAGTCGCAAAATATTCAGTATATATATACATATATATTTTTCACAATCTTTGAAATCCTCTGACATGTATAATGTACACAGAATTCCACTTTATAACTATATAAAAATATCATTGCAAGGTGACCTCATATATCTAACCTTGTCTCAACGTTTTTCTGAAAATCTTTGACATGCACAAGATAATCATTTACTAGATATAAGTTTAAAAGATGAAGTTACAAGATACTCCAATATACTTATATCTTTTCCGAATACTACTTGAACTACCACCGTTCAATGTATAAATAGTTCATCCCATAGATTAAGCTACAAGACAAAACTTGTATAGAATCAATCTTTAAAATATCATCAAAATAAAATAAAGTTACGAGATACTTCATTTGATGCAAACATCATTTTGAAAACTCGACCGTGCCAACACTCAACAATCGCCCAACCGTAGCCTTTCTATTGAAGTGCTCTGGGTAGTGTTGCAGAAATATCCAATTGGATGATGAACTCATTACGGGAGTTTGTCGTGCCAGGAAGACCACTTACGATGATCAGTCGTAGTAGTGCAACCCCACCATTTTCTACATGTAGAGGAGAACCTGTCGGATTTACTTGTCAACCGAACACTGGACTCCTAAGGAATGGACCGTCTTAGCGGAACTTCCGGGCCATTTGGGCCAATATAATAAGGCTGGGTCGGCGCCACTCGACCACTTACGCCACTCCTAGTTCAGATGAAATCCATGACCTTGAAACGTAAAGCTCGTTCTCCCTTTCCCCAAGTAGAAACTTATTGATACGGCTCCACTAAGAAGTCGTATCTAGTTGGAAAGGAAAACTCACTGATATTTCCCAGGCGATGCCTATTAATGGATTAACTTGCTCCCAAAATTTTACTTCCCGAGAGTTGGGTAAGTAATCAAAAACTCTTTTGTCAACGCAGCAACCTTGTTGCGAATATAAAACACACCACAGAGCCGGATCCCTCAGGTTTTGAATGAGTATTTAAATCCCCTTCGAAAGGAAGATCTTAAATATAAAAATGGGTTTTGGGATCTGCCCTAACTTTTAAAAATCATTTTGAAGACTCGAAAACATTTTTTTAAGAATGTTTGGAGTGATGCTGATTTAATAAAATAAATCAGTCCCAATATATTAGAAAATATCTGAATATTATTATTTAAATAATATTACCATAAAGAATAATCTTTATAAAAATAATTGAAGTAGAAGTTTTAAAACTTATACTTGAAATGAATATTAAATAACCAAAGATATACTTATACGAAAGTACTATCTTTATTTGAATAAATCAAAAGTGAGTTTGATTATCGACACATTATTCTTTAATAAAATAAAGAATAATAATTAGTAAATAATCGGAGTCATAAGTCCTGGAGTAAATATTCAAATAATAATATTCATTAAATAAAATAAAAGGAGTTATATGTCCTCGAATGAATATTAAATAATAGTCATTAATAAAATAAAGTTATCGAATAAACCTTATTCGATTCATAGTTTTGAAAACTATATATATATATAAATATATATATAATATACTCGGGAACATCGACTCCCGGTTTTTAGAAAATGTTCACCTTTGGGTTCCCTATACTAAGGGTATACGCAACTACTGCTTATCTCTAGCATATGTATTATGCAACTTATAAGCAATTGAATCAACAATATATATCAAGATTACGAAACAGACATGCATATATACCATATCACATGCTCCAATATATCGCAAGATTTGCTAATTAACCACCATGCATCTATCACAAGATAATGCATATACATATGTATACATCACAACAATAGTATAACGGGTAGAAAACTTGCCTGAGCGACTGGGGGTGGTAAAAGTCCTGGGATGAGTCTGGTAACCTATAAACCACATATAAGTTGGAATTAAACCAAAGTCGCTTAAGAATCTATACTTTAACCAATTAGACTCTAACGCTCGCTTTGCGCTTAATGATTCTCTTAAGTCGCTCGAGTACCCTCGGCTCCACCATTTTTAATAAATAATCATTAAGAGTTTTAAGGAGATTCTTTCGCGAGTGCCTTACCAACTGCCTGATACACTTTACATAAATGTTTCATACTCCAATTAGTCATTTAAGGTCTTTAACCAATGTTTCAAAGTAAGGCGAGGGTAATGGTTCGTTCGCGAAACGCCGTTACTTAAAACAGTCGTTTCTCCTAAACCGTACATCGGATTCAAACGAACCACATATCAAAACGAAGCTCGTAACATGAAATATCTAATCATGGCAGTGGTCAAAACCTAACAGTGAGTTCTCGGGTCCTGATGTTAAGAACAAAAACAGTCTAAAGTAAATCGGACATTACGACGGCTATGTTTACGCGATTACCAATTTTTATTCTACTCCAAATCAACCACAAACCAACCACAATTCAACCATACAACCAAACTACATCCATACATCACTGCAACAGCCCCAACACCTCAAGTTTTCCAATTTATATTAATCTCAAACATGAACTAAAACTATTTTTAAGTTCATTAACTAATAACCAAGATTTACAACTCCAAAAACATCACAAAACCAACTAATCTCTACATATTCAAACACCATGCTTCTCATGAACTATAATACTCATATTAAGCTCTTAACATTCAATAACAAAGCTAGGTTAAGAGATTATACCTTCCTTGGTGAGTAAAAGTAATTAAGGAGCTTGGAATCACCCTTCAAAGTCCTTACCAAAGCTTAATCTAAACAAAAACTCAAGAACAAAATTTTAAGTTCTTGAAAAACACTATTCACCCTCTTCTTTCATGAATTTTAGGAAGAGATTGTTAAGGAAATTGAAGCTTAAACTTATAGGATATCTATATCTATGCATAAGGAGTCTTAGATAATTACCTCACTAATTAATGAAGCTTGGAACTTGGATTTTGGATTTTTCCTCTTTGAAAAAGAAGAAAAACCGAGAGCTTTGTTGCTTGAAATGAAGTCAAGATGTGTTTTTGTGTTTGTGATTTGTTTTTCTTGGTTGTTTTTCTTTGGTTTTGTTTAATTATCTTTTAACCATGTAAAATTGTGTGGTTAATAATCAACCACACTTCCTTCCTTTTTGGTCATGCTTAGGTCATCAATCTTATGTCATCTTCCCATGCTTGTCCTCTTCTTATTGGTTTGATGAAATCATCCTCACTAACCTCTTTGATTAGCTTCTAATTACTTGGCTAATGACCGTTGATCTGTTATACGGTTCGCTTAACTTTCGTTCTCGTTTATCGTTTGAGGGATCATACCCGGGATCTCATTACTTGGGTTCCCTTAACCTTTCTCAATACATTATATTCCTTTTATGATCCTCTATTATAATCCTTGAATTTAAATTCTTTTTATCATGTTCCCTTATACTCAATTCTTTCGGTATCTGGTGGATTTTCGGGAAAAATCAAAGTGTTCGAATTTGGATTCTGACGATCTTTACATACACTTATATCCCATATAAAGTACTAATAAGATCCCAGAATAACAATAGAAGAACCCCTACATAGTGTGGCATGGAAAGTTTTCTTATTCAGCATAATCAGCAAAATACTATTCATAAGGGTTATTAAAAGTTCAAAAATTTTGGGGTTATTACACTATGTGTACTATTATATTTATAAGGTGAATATAAAATGCGTGCATATAGGCCTAAGTGCCCTTTGTGTTGTAAATAGTAATGAGTTGGTGAGAATATATTATAATGAGGATATTATTATTTATGTAGGATCTCGAGACGAGGGTAAACTTGCCATAAAGGTCGAGTAAAGCTTCCAGTTGCTCCTATCAGCCAGACCAGACCAGCCTTTCTCAAGGCAAGTGATTCAACCTGTTTTTCGTTTACACTGCAAATGTGTGTTAATTAGTTCATATATTGATGCGAGTATCCTGAGTAATCTTGATATACTAGAACCAAGTGATTCTTAAGTCTATTTTCGTATTATATAAAAATGCCATGAACCCTCAATTTCATATTCCAAGTAGATCGAGGGTCGTATCATGCTAGTACATCAAAGTAATTGGAATGCCATGATAAAAATAAAGATTTGTTATAATTCTTGTTTGATCCTCTTGATCAACATACTATTGATTCCTAAAATCTTGACATCTCACCATAATGCTTGAACCCCAATAGAAACCTTACCCTGATACTTAAAAACCAGATATTCTTTGGAGTTGTTCATGATTGTTTGATAACCCTGTCCTTACCCTAAAGTTTGACATCCTGATATACCTTAAGCTAATGATCACTTTCTTTATACCTTAACCCTTGATGCTTATCTTCTTGATTTTATAATACCTATACCTTGTCTACAATCCTTGCTTTAAGCCTAGTTCGGCATTATTCTTTAATATTATCCAATATCCTTGCTAGAACACCTTGTCAAAGTTCTTGTATATGGAAACTTTTCAATTACCCTAATAAAGTAAAGTCTAGTGGATCATGGCCCTGGCATTTTGTGACATATTTCCAGTGTTCAAATTTGATCTATAATCCCCTGATAAAATGTTTACTGTTTAAGAGATTTTATTATCAATCAGCATCAGTTTTTGAAATGATTAAAATGTGAATTTTCAATCCCAAAGGGGGATAAATGTTTTCTTGAATAGTGGATCTGGACTGAGACGCGAGTCCTTTCCACTTTTATATTGTAGGCTTAAAAGTTGCCTAGGGATCCCATTAATATTTTAGAACCCAGCGAGGTTCGGGATTACTTCGCGGTTGATCACCGACTGTAATCCGTAGCATCATAAAATGATTTTGTTTAAGTTATGATTTTGAAAATTTTTTGATTCAAGCAAATGATGCCATCACC
Source organism: Apium graveolens (assembly GCF_009905375.1). Taxonomy (NCBI): domain Eukaryota; kingdom Viridiplantae; phylum Streptophyta; class Magnoliopsida; order Apiales; family Apiaceae; genus Apium; species Apium graveolens. The sequence continues at coordinate 149,182,501 of NC_133654.1, read as the reverse complement.
CAAAGTTTTATCTCTTGTTAGTATTGGTTATGTCTTCACATTGTCATTCTTTTATATATATCTCGATTTATGCTTGTACCGTATTGTTTAGCACTTGTTGAGTATTTGGCTCACTCCTTGCTTCACCCTGATATTACAGCTAGCAGCTATGGTTAGATTCAAGCAGACAGCACGTAAGACCTGTGACACCGATGCGTATGTCCGAGCTCAGGTAGAATAATAGATAGTTTTGTGTGAGGACTCGATATTAAAATCAGTTGTAATAGATGGTAGTGTTGGGCTGTTCTAAACCCGAAACTGTAAGATTTTGGATTCCGTTATGATTACTTTCTTTTAAATATTGTAATAGTTATATTAATTTTGTTTGTTAAGTTGGGGGTGTGACAGGTTTTGGTATCAGAGCTACGGTTTAGAGTCCCTGGAAAGCCCAGATAGGTTATAGGATTTATGTATAGGCTATAAATAATATGTGAGAGAGTAGGTTAAGTAAATATTTATTATTAATACTCCTCGTATTGGTGTGGCAGCAAAGGGCGCATTCATCGACACCCTCTGGGTCGGACAACACTATTGCTTTCTTCGTGTATGCTGAGTTGAGGCGCGAGTTTGACATGCTTCAGGGCAAGTACGACCGACTGATAGACCGACTGAAGAACGTGTACCCGGACAGCCGAAACTATGAAGGGAAGCCTAGGGATCAGATGACTGTGAGACTTGAGACCTTTGTTCAGTACGTCAACACTAAGCTTGAGGAGATGCCATCACACCGAGACCACACCAGCCAGTATATCATCCAGATGGTGGCGGATGAGCTCCAGAGCATTGTGAAGACGCTTCGAGAGGAGAAGACTACCAAGCCCCGTTCTGATGGAGTGGAGCCTTAGTTCTTTCCATTATCTACCTTCCATGTTGTTGTATTATCAGACTTCGTAGAATTCCCAGTTGTTTCTTTTAAATAAGCATGTTGTTCCTAGAATCAGACTTTATCCTGATCTTGATGTATTGTGACCTTTAAATTTCAATTATTATGCACTCTGAAAAGAATATCTCCTAAGTCCAATCATGTATTAGGATTTAGGAATAACTTTTTATGTAATCTGTTTTGATTTAATTGATATTAATAAAAAAACTTGTTTTGTTAATATTACGGGCTCTATCTATTTAAGTGTTTAAATAAGATATACCATAGTTTAGAGTAAAGCTTTTTATGGATTATGATGAGATCATAATAGTGAGACCTAAAAGATGATAACTCTAAACTTAAATAGTTCCTGGTCGTAGGATTACTAACTGGTAATTAATAATCTGCAGAGATCGGTACATACTATGCTTGCTTCATAATGAAGGATGTTTGTTCTCATAGACATTTGTGTGGTGACACTATAGCCAGTATGTAGGTGCTTATTATAGAATAAGTTCACTGAACATGGCTCGCCCAGCTGAACAACTGATGGAGTTCACTCACGTGTCAGCAGTTGTTTACATAGTGATAGTTGTACAAGTATCCTTAGGCTTGAGGTCATCATAGTCATCTTGTGTACACTGAACTATGCTTTGGTTTAGTTCTTAGTCTCCAGGGACAATTATTAGGGCTCTACTTGGTATAGGAATTTGTACACGAAGATAGTGTATGATCAATAAAGGATCTACCCCTTCCAGTGAAGGAAGCGAATGTTCAAGGCTGATCCACTTATGCTAGTTCAGGAATCTCTGGCCAGAGTAAATGAAATTAGAAAGGAATTTCTAATTTGTATAGAACTAAGCATAGTAAATGGTAAGCAAGTGATTGAATTAGATAGGCTTGACACGAGATCCATGCCTTGTATTTAATCAGGACATTGTAGGGTAGAAGGAGTTTATTGTACGGTAACTATTCATTGAATATGGTGTTGGTATTCTAAGCAGTGAATTCGTATTATCCGGATAGTCGCGATATGCTGAGAAGTATCCCTCACGATGTAGAATAAATGTAATTAATTAATTAATCATATTTAATAAATTAGAAAATTTATATAAATAATGATAAAATAGTTTTATTATTATTTATTTCTACTACCGGCTTAATATTGAACCTATAGGGTCACACCATAAAAAGAGAATGATTTAATGGTGGAGGAATTAATTAATAATGGCTAATAATTATTTATTTATGAAATAAATAATTAATTGGCAAATTTAATAATTGATTAAATGAGATTTAATTGATTATAAATTAATTAAGAAAAGTTCTTAATATTATTAATTAAATGATTTAATTTTTGGAAATTAAATCGAGAGAGAGAATTATTTCTAAAGTGTTTAGAAAAAGGATTAATAATTAAAAGGTATTTTAATTATTAATAAGAATAATAAATGGGTTAATTATAATAATATTTTATGGGAAAATTCCAGCTGAAAATTTTTCCTATAAATATACTATTATAAACCCTATTTTCATTCTAACCCCAAAATTTTTATAAAACCTAATTCTCTCCACCTCCTCCTCCTCCTTAACGTCGTTTTCTTGGTGGATACCAGTGGAGTGCTAAGGATCTCTGATCGTTGCTTTTGGATCGCATATTAAAGGTTAGTAATCGATCCCTATATTTTTACCATGATTTATATGTTTTTATTTGGATTTTGTATGTGTAAAAGTGCTTTTACATGCTTCCACTGCGATTAAAATCCAACACTATTTATGTGCTTGTATGAATTAATTATGATTTTTACAAGTTATATCATGGATTAATTTTGTCAGATGAGAAATCGTTTCTCTGAATAATTTTGAATGTTGATCTGGGTTCTACAAGTGTTGTAGATCGTCTGGGTATTTTTTCATAATTTTATGATGTATAGATTTTTTATTATGAATTTTTGAAGATCTTGCAATTAAATTCGTAATTAAATAAAGATATATATATATATATATATATGATATTGTAAGTATGTATATATTTGTATATCTGCATCTGCTGTGGCTGTCTGTGCTGCACGGAGAAAGACTATGTTGACAGGGACGGCGGCACGGAATTCCGTGCGAGAAAAGACGGCGACTGCTGAAAAAGGGGGGAGGACCGCGCGTCGACCACGCGCGCGTGGGGCTCACGCGCTAGCGTGCCACGCGCGACGCGTGGTAGACACGCGCTGATGAAGTCGTGCTGACGTCAGCATGACGTCAGATGGCGTCAGCATAGGGGGTTAGGCGCGTGACGCGCGTGTGCGCGTGGGGGCGCGTGGAAGACAGTCACACACGCGCCTGACAGCGCGTGTGCGCGTGGGGGCGCGTGGGGAAGCTTCTTTTGGCGCGTGAGGGCGCGTGGGAGCTCAGAATTGGGTGATTTTGGTGCCGTTGGATTCGTCTTTTCGAGACGCTTCTAATGGTATATTATATGATATTTTATGAAATTGTTTCGAACTGTTTATAGCTAACAGAAGTGTTTTAAAACTGTTTTTGATCGTTTGAATTGATTTTAAATGCTTCATATGATACATAGAGATGTATGATGCCTAGACCTATATGCTAGATGATGTAACATGCCTACCTTGATGTTTATTCATGTTTATATATGTGATATATGCTTAGTTTATCATGCTATGATAGATTTAGGTGAACTTAAATGAACATAAGGCGCTTGTTAGACAATCTAGTATAGTGAAATTGTTTCATAACCTTAAGAATAATATTATGAATACAATCATGAGATTCTTGTGTTTATGAAACACGTAATTGAATATGAATTTTCAATATTGAGAGAAAGGATGATTCTGTCAATAACAGATTTCTATCTGTAAGAAAGGGTTATTAAGTGACGCCTCTTGACAATGTTCCACCCGATCTGGGAATCATCTTATTATTGATTATTGATTTGAAATATTTAATTTAAAAGGAAGAATCTCTTTATAATATGATTATGATTGTAATGTAATATAATCCCTCTAAAATTAAATAATATCAAGTAGTAATTGGCCAATGACACAACGGGCTTGTGTCGGTCATAGCCTTCCAACATGATAGAAAAGTAGTTCTTATTTTTGAATTATTGCCAGTTCGTGCTACAGCCGAGGGCTTTGATTTTGAAATAAGAAATACTTGTCTATTACATAGAGATGTGTACATTGAATAAGAATCTAAAGGTCGGTACGTGCCACAGCCGTGGGCCTTTGGGGACTGATTCAACTGTACGAAATGTTGGGTTAGACTTGACTTAGAATATTGAGTTTGTCGTGCCACAGCCGAGACTCAATAATTCAAGAGGCTAAAGTTTGATTAGGGAATAACATAAGATGTAATTGACAAGAGTTGTCTGCCTATTGAACATTACATGGCGGTTCGTGCTACAGCCGGGGTTGTGTAATGGAATGTAGGATCCCTATTCCCACTAGCATTATGAATGCTTAATTTTTCACGTAGGGGGTTGAATAAATTAGATAAACTAGTGGGAGCCACTTATGAATAAAGACTCGATTCATATAGTGTTTTGAAATGAAATTGAATATTTGCTAAGTGGTGTTATGTGTTTATCATTTACAGATTTACTATATTATGTCTTCTACACTATCACTCGGGAGCATACTAGATGCTCACAAGTTGACTGATCCTAATTTAGCTGTATGCTTTCACTGTAACAAGTTAGGGCACTGGAAGAGAAACTGCAAGGTTTACCTTGCAGAATTGAAGAAGAGGAAGGGTAGTAAGACTATCGCTTCTGATTCAGGCATGTTCATGATCAAAGTTAATATGTCACTAGGTCAAATTTCTACTTGGGTATTAGATACCGCCTGTGGTTCTCATATTTGCAATTCGTTGCGAGGACTAAAGGTAAGTAGGAATCTTGAAAAAGATGAGGTGATTCTACGTATGGGCAATGGAGCAAGGGTTGCGGCCATAGCTGTAGGATCATTTAGTTTACATATGCCTACGGGCAAGACTATTATTTTGAATAATTGTTATTACGTTCCCTCTATTGTGAGGAATATTGTTTCTATCCCTATGTTGGATTTGGATGGTTTTTCATTTATTATTAAGAATAATGAATGTTCTATCCTTAGAGATAATGTTCTTTATGGACGTGGAATTTTAAATAATGGTCTGTATGTATGTGACGTAGAGCATGATTTACTTCAGATTGAACAAACTAATAAAAGAAAACGAGATGATGAAAATCTGACCTATTTATGGCACTGTAGGCTAGGTCATATTAGTGAAAATAGACTTCGGACATTGCATAAGGAAGGGTTACTAGACCCCTTTGATTTTGAATCATATCCTACATGCGAGTCTTGTCTATTGGGTAAAATGACCAAATCTCCATTTAGTGGACATGGAGAGAGGGCTGCAGATTTGCTAGGATTGGTACACACAGATGTATGTGGACCAATGTCTACGCAAGCCATGGGAGGATTTTCATACTTCATTACTTTCATAGATGATAGATCTAGATTCGGATATGTGTATTTGATGAAACACAAGTCTGAAGCCTTTGAAAAGTTCAAGGAATATAAACATGAAGTGGAGAAACAAACCAAACACAGTATTATAACTCTTCGATCAGATCGAGGTGGTGAATACTTGAATGGAGAGTTTCTAGATTATCTCAAAGAAAATGGTATAGTCTCCCAGTGGACTCCTCCATATACTCCACAGTTGAATGGGGTATCTGAAAGGAGAAATCGAACTCTGTTAGACATGGTTCGGTCCATGATGAGCTATGCGAATCTTCCAGTATTCCTATGAGGTTATGCATTGGAAACCTCAGCATATTTACTGAATAAGGTGCCTTCCAAATCTGTTCCTCAAACTCCATATGAGATATGGAAAGAAAGGAAACCGAGTCTTAAACACGTTAAGATTTGGGGATGTCCAGCTTATGTCAAGAAAGTTGACCCAGATAAGTTGGAATCTCGATCCGTAAAATGTAGTTTTGTGGGATATCCTAAAGAGACTTTAGGGTATTACTTTTACACCGATCATCGGGTGTTTGTCTCCAGACATGCTACCTTCTTGGAAAAGGAGTTTATCCTTGAAGGAAACAGTGGGAGCAAAATTGAACTTGATGAAGTTCAAGAAGCACAAACTACTACGGATCAAGTGGAAACACCTGTTCAGACTGAACAACCTTCTGTGGAACAGCCCATTCGTAGGTCAGAGAGAGTGTCTCGCCAACCTGAGAGGTATTTTGGCCTTGTCATTGAGAATGACAATGAGTTGTCAATCATTAATGAAGATGACCCTAAGACCTATAATGAGGCTATGAGTAGTGTTGACTCAGAGAAATGGCATAGTGCCATGAAATTCGAAATGGAATCTATATATACCAACCAAGTATGGACTCTGGTTGAAGAGCCTGAAGGTGTTAAGCCTATTGGGTGCAAGTGGGTATATAAGAGAAAGATTGGAGCAGATGGCCAGGTGGAGACCTATAAGGCTAGGCTAGTGGCAAAAGGATTTAATCAAAGACAAGGGATTGACTTTGATGAAACCTATTCTCCTGTAGCCCTGTTAAAATCAATTCGGATTTTGCTTGCGATTGCTGCTTACTACGACTATGAGATCTGGCAAATGGACGTGAAAACGGCCTTCCTCAATGGGGAACTTGAGGAGGAAGTGTATATGACACAACCGGAAGGTTTTCTTTCCAAGGGAAATGAACACCTAGTGTGTAAGCTGCTGCGAACCATATATGGTTTAAGGCAAGCTTCTCGTAGATGGAACACCCGTTTTGATGAGACAATCAAAGAGTTTGATTTTATCAAAAACATGGATGAACCATGTGTCTACAAGAAGGTTAGTGGGAGCGCGGTAACATTTCTTGTATTGTATGTGGATGACATACTTCTTATAGGAAATGATATACCGATGATGCAATCAGTCAAAGTATGGCTATCAAAGAACTTCACCATGAAGGACTTAGGAGAAGCATCCTACATTCTCGGTATGAAGATCTATAGAGATAGATCTAGAAGAATGATAGGTCTTACCCAAGGTACATACATCCAGAAAGTGCTTAAAAGGTTTAGCAAGGAAAACTCTAAAAGAGGTCTCATACCGATGAGTCATGGAGTGTCCCTTTCCGAAAAATGTCTCCTAAGACACCTGAGGAAAGATAGCGTATGAGTAAGATTCCTTATGCTTCATTAATAGGATCTATCATGTACGCGATGTTGTGTACAAGGCCTGATGTTGCTTATTCAATTAGTGTGACGAGCAGATATCAGTCCAATCCAGGTGAAGACCACTAGAAAGCAGTGAAAAACATCCTTAAGTACTTGCGAAGGACTCAGGACATTTTTCTTGTTTTTGGCGGTGAATCTGAGTTGAAAATAGAGGGTTATAGTGACTCTAGTTTTCAATCAGAGAGTGATAGCAAATCCATGTCAGGGTACATGTTTACTCTAAACGGTGGTGCGATAAGTTGGAAAAGTTCCAAACAGTTGACAATGGCTGACTCCACAGCGGAAGCAGAATATATAGCTGCAAGTGAGGCTGCAAAAGAAGCTGTTTGGATGAGGAAAGTTTTTTCTGAGTTAGGAGTTGTTCCTAGCGTCGAAGAGCCTATTGTGTTGTATTGTGATAACAACGCAGCAATAGCACAAGCCAAGGAACCTAGGTCTCATAAAAATTCTAAACATGTCCTGCGGCGCTTTCATCTGATTAGGGAGATTGTTGAAAGAGGAGATATCAATGTTGAGAGAGTTGACACACATAACAACGTAGCAGACCCACTCACAAAGCCACTTTCTCAGAGTCACTTTGATCGTCATAAAGACAAGATGGGTATTAGATACCAGAGTGATTGGCTTTAGTACAAGTGGGATATTGAAAGGAATATGTCCTAAGTCCAATCATGTATTAGGATTTAGGAATAACTCTTTATGTAATCTGTTTTGATTTCATTGATATTAATAAAAAAAACTTGTTTTGTTTTTATTACGGGCTCTATCTATTTAAGTGTTTAAATAAGATATACCATAGTTTAGAGTAAAGCTTTTTATGGATTATGATGAGATCATAATAGTGAGACCTAAAAGATGATAACTCTAAACTTAAATAGTTCCTGGTCGTAGGATTACTAACTGGTAATTAATAATTCGCAGAGATCGGTATATACTATGTTTGCTTCATAATGAAGGATGTCTGTTCTCATAGACATTGTGTGGTGACACTATAGCTAGTATGTAGGTGGTTATTATAGAATAATTCACTGAACATGACTCGCCCAGCTGAACAACTGATGGAGTTCACTCACGTGTCAGCAATTGTTCACATAGTGATAGTTGTACAAGTATCCTTAGACTTGAGGTCATCATAGTCATCTTGTGTACACTGAACTATGCTTTGGTTTAGTTCTTAGTCTCCAGGGACAATTATTAGGGCTCTACTGGGTATAGGAATTTGTACACGAAGATAGTGTATGATCAATAAAGGATCTACCCCTTCCAGTGAAGGAAGCGAATGTTCAAGGCTGATCCACTTATGCTAGTTCAGGAATCTTTGGCCAGAGTAAATGAAATTAGAAAGGAGTTTCTAATTTGCATAGAACTAAACATAGTAAATGGTAAGCAAGTGATTGAATTAGATAGGCTTGACACGAGATCCATGCTTTGTATTTAATCGGGACATTGTAGGGTAGAAGGAGTTTATTGTACGGTAACTATTCATTGAATAGGTTCTTGGTATTCTAAGCAGTGAATTCGTATTATCCGGATAGTCGCGATATGCTGAGAAGTATCCCTCACGATGTAGAATAAATGTGATTAATTAATTAATCATATTTAATAAATTAGAGAATTTATATAAATAATGATAAAATAGTTTTATTATTATTTATTTCTACTACCGGCTTAATATTGAACCTACAGGGTCATACCATAAAAAGAGAATGATTTAATGGTGGAGGAATTAATTAATAATGGCTAATAATTATTTATTTATGAAATAAATAATTAATTGGCAAATTTAATAATTGATTAAATGAGATTTAATTGATTATAAATTAATTAAGAAAAGTTCTTAATATTATTAATTAAAGGATTTAATTTTTGGAAATTAAATCGAGAGAGAGAATTATTTCTAAAGTGTTTAGAAAAAGGATTAATAATTAAAAGGTGTTTTAATTATTAATAAGAATAATAAATGGGTTAATAATAATAATATTTTATGGGAAAATTTCAGCTGAAAATTTTTCCTATAAATATACTATTATAAACCCTATTTTCATTCTAACCCCAAAATTTTTATAAAACCTAATTCTCTCCACCTCCTCCTCCTCCTTAACGTCGTTTTCTTGGTGGATACCGGTGGAGTGTTTCACATTTGAGGAGCAGCTGCTAAGGATCTTCGATCGTTGCTTTTGGATCGCATATTAAAGGTTAGTAATCGATCCCTATGTTTTTACCACGATTTATATGCTTTTATTTGGATTTTGTATGTGTAAAAGTGCTTTTACATGCTTCCGCTGCGATTAAAATCCAACACACTCTTGTTCCATTTTCTCTCAACTGTTATTTTACGCTTTTATATGCATCACCATATCTGTTTAATTTGAAACTTGACTTCATATGAAAATAAGAATGCCATGTGATACCCTCAAATTATTTCATCATTCATACCTGTTTTGACATAACTCTTATTTTAGGATCATGCCACCCAAAAAGAAGAACCCAACAACCACATCCACCACAGACCCAAATATTCTTCGATTACTGGAAACTTTGCAACAGTAAACCAATGCTATAGTTCAACAACAACTAACTTTTCAACAACGAATTGAAAACCAAGATAACCGTGAACCACACCAACCACCCGAACCACCAGTACCACGTCGACAGGTTGTCACTTTCAAGGCTTTTCAGAATGTGAATCCACCTACATTTCATGATACCACTGATCCAATAATAGCTAACACATGGATTAAGGAAATGGAAAAGGCTTTTGAGTTGGTAAAGTTAGGGGACGAGCAGAAGACGCCATATGCTACTTACTTCTTGAAGGGCGAAGTCATCTATTGGTGGGAATCAGTAAAAGCTATGAAAGCAACTCAGCAAGTTTCTTGGGAAAGATTTAAGAAGTTATTTCTGGAAAAGTACTACCCTAAGTACATGCAGAATTAGATGGAGCTTAAATTTCTTGAGTTGAAGTAAGGGAATATGTCTGTACTGGAGTATGAGAAGAAGTTTACAGAGTTGTCAAGGTTTGTGACAAAGTATACCTGCACTGAGGAGGAAAAAGCGAAGAGATTTCAACAAGGATTGGAGCCTTGGATCAGAGATAGAGTGGCTATGTTTGAGCTTGATACTTATGCGGGAGTAGTACAGAAAGCTGCTCTGATTGAGAATAATGGGATACAGTCAAGGAAGGAAAGGGATAACAAGAAGAGAAAGGTTCCATTTTATGGAGAGAAGTCTAAAGCCGAAAATTCACAGGATCGGAATGTAAAGAGGATTGGTTTCCATAAGGGCGGAAATTTTCAAAAGAAGGGAAATTTGGGCAAAAGACAAGAATCGAAGGGGAACAACCAGGAAAGCCAAGGACAAGTTGGAGAAAATAGGTTCCAGAGACCGGAATGCAAGCACTGTGGAAGAAGGCACCCCGGAGTGTGTAATAAGCTGAGCATGACATGCTATAGGTGCAACCAGAAGGGACATTTGGCAAATGAGTGCAAGATGCCAAAGCCAGGAGTTACATGTTACAAGTGTGGGAAGACTGAACACATAGCTAGGGAGTGCAAGATAACCGGACCAGTCAAAGCTCTAATGAATGTGGCAAGTACCAGTACAAGCGTACCAGCCGAGGTATTGGCATTACCTCCACCACCTACAACAACTCCGCAAGCAACAACAAGGACATTCGACCTGAAAATGAAGGACGCTGTTCAGAACTCTGAGGTGATAGCAGGTACAGTTTTACTCAATAATGTCAAAGCTAAAGTATTGATTGATTCGGGAGCAACAAGATCTTTCATATCAGAAACTTTTGTTGATAAAATTCAATGTGATAAAATGATTATGAGCGAGGTAGTAAATATGGTAATTGCGAACCAAGAGAAGATTCCTGTGAATCAATTATCTCCGAAGTGTGAGATCGATATTTCGGGGCATACGTTTTCAGCCGACTTGATACTCTTCAAGTTGGGAGAGTTCGATATAATTTTAGGTATGGATTGGTTAGGGAAGAATAACGCCCAAATTAATTGTAAGACCAAGAAAGTGTATGTAAAGACAAAGAGTGGGGAGAAGTTAGTATTTAAGGGACAGAGGCAAGAGCAATTGTTTCTTACAATCGTTCAGGCTAAGAAGCTACTTAGAAAAGGTTGTGAGTCGTTCCTAGCTTATGTAGTGGATTCAGAAAAAGGTAGTCCCAGTAGAGAGGATATCCCCGTAGTTAACGAGTTTCCAGATGTGTTTCCAGATGAACTACCAGGCTTACCACCAGATCAACAAATCGAGTTTGAGATCAACCTTGCTCCGGGCACAGAACCAGTATCAAAGGCCCCATTAGGATGGCACCAGCAGAAATGAAGGAGTTGGTGAGCCAGCTACAAGAATTGTTGGATAAAGGAGTGATTCGGCCAAGTACGTCGCCATGGGGAGCACCTGTTCTGTTTGTAAAGAAGAAAGATGGAAGTATGCGGCTATGCATAGATTATCGGGAGTTGAACAAGGTAACGATCAAGAACCGCTACCCACTACCAAGAATAGATGACCTATTTGATCAGCTGAAGGGAGCAAAGTGCTTTTCAAAGATTGACTTGAGATCAAGATACCATCAATTAAAGATCAAGGAAGAAGATATTCCCAAGACAGCATTCAGGACCAGATACGGACATTATGAATTCTTAGTAATGCCGTTTGGATTGACTAATGCCCCGGCCGCATTTATGGATCTGATGAATCGGGTATTTAAAAAGTATTTGGACAAGTTCGTAGTAGTATTCATTGATGACATTCTTATTTATTCTAAGTCGGAAGAAGAACATAAGCAACACCTATGGATAGTATTGGAGATACTTCGGCAAGAGAAGTTGTATGCCAATTTTTCTAAATGTGATTTTTGGTTAAAGGAAGTTCAATTTTTGGGGCATGTCATTGGAAATGAAGGAATTAAAGTAGATCCGGCAAAGATTGAGGCGGTTATGAGCTGGGAGAGGCCAAAGACACCTTCAGAAGTGCGAAGTTTTCTAGGATTGGCAGGGTACTATAGAAGGTTTGTCAAGGATTTTTCGAAAATCGCCACGCCATTGAATAAGTTAACCAGGAAGAATCATAAGTTTGAATGGAGTGCAGAATGTGAGGATAACTTTCAAGAGTTGAAACAGAGATTGGTAACGGCTCCGGTGTTAGTACTACCAGATGACCAAGGAAACTTTGTGATATTCAGCGACGCTTCACATAAGGGATTGGGTTGTGTGCTAATGCAACACAGTAAGGTGATCGCGTATGTGTCAAGACAGTTAAAACCGCATGAGTTGAAGTACCCGACGCATGATTTGGAACTAGCCGTCATAGTGTTCGCACTTAAGATTTGGAGACATTACCTCTACGGAGAAAAGTGTGAAATCTACACAGATCACAAGAGTTTAAAGTACATTTTCACTCAGAAGGAGCTCAATATGAGGCAAAGGAGATGGTTGGAATTGATCAAGGACTACGATTGCTCGATACATTACCATCCTGAAAAGGAGAATGTCGTAGCCGATACTTTAAGTAGGAAGGAGAGATTGAATATGATAACAACACCAAAAGAATTGTCTGAAGAGATTAAGAGATTTGGACTGGAACTTTGTGATTGTGGAAAGGTTGAAGAAGTTTATCGTGCAATGACTTTTCAGCCAACCCTAGTGGAAAAGATAAGGAAATGTCAGGAAGAAGTAATGGAGAAAGAGAAGAATCAGCTAAGTGGAGAAGAGATTGGCACTCAAAAGGATGAGCAAGGTATACTAAGGTTTTCCTCAAGAATTTGGATTCCTCATGTACCTGAATTGAAAAATGAGATCCTACAAGAAGCCCACAATTCAAGATTTTCAATCCACCCGGGAAGCACCAAGATGTATCGGGACTTAAAGCAGAACTTTTGGTGGCCAAATATGAAACGAGACGTGGCAGAATGGGTTACAAAGTGTTATACTTGTCAGAAAGTGAAGGCAGAACATCAACGACCAAGCGGATTAATTCAGCACCTGAAGATTCCAGAATGGAAATGGGAAAATATTGCTATGGACTTTATAGTGGGACTACCGCAAACAAAATCCGGACATGACGCTATATGGGTTATAGTTGATCGCCTTACGAAGTCGGCGCATTTCCTTCCAATTAATGAGAAGCCGTCATTGGACAAATTGGTTCATCTGTACGTATGTGAAATCGTACTAAGACATGGAGTACCCGTATCGATAGTTTCAGACAGAGATCCCCGATTTAACTCGAGATTCTGGAGGCAATTTCAAGAAAGTCTTGGCACAAAGTTGAACATGAGTACAGCGTACCACCCGCAGACTGATGGTCAGAGCGAAAGGACAATTCAAACAATCGAAGACATGTTGCACAGTTGTGCAATTGATTTTGCAGGAAGTTGGGACGATCACTTGCCATTGATAGAATTCTCTTACAACAACAGCTATCACTCCAGTATTGGCATGCCACCATACGAAGCTTTGTACGGACGAAAATGTAGATCACCGATAAGTTGGGATGAAGTAGGAGAAGGAAGGATTCTAGGCTCAGAATTGGTACAAAAACTGCATGAGATAGTCAAGTTAATTCAGAGAAGGTTGTTTGCTGCTCAAGATACACAGAGGAAGTATGCGGATCCAGCGCGTAAGGACGTCCGATTCCAAGTAGGCGAAGCCGTTTTGTTGAAGGTGTCACCTAGAAAAGGGTTGTCTAGATTTGGCAAGAAAGGGAAGTTAGCACCTAGATATATAGGTCCTTTTGAAATTTTGAGTCAAGTGGGGAAGGTAGCCTACGAGTTAGCCTTACCACCTCAGTATCAGCATGTGCATAATGTGTTCCATGTGTCGTTGCTTAAAAACTACAATCCTGACGCCAACCATGTAATAGAATATGAACCTGTAGAAATTCAGGCAGACCTGTCATTTGTGGAGCAACCTGTCAAAATACTCGACTGGCAAGTAAAGAGTCTTAGGAATAAGTCGGTAAAGTTAGTGAAAGTACTTTGGAGGAACCTCAAGGTCGAAGAATCAACTTAGGAGTTAGATTCTGATATGCGTTCCCGGTATCCTCATATGTTCTCTTAGATTATGGGGACAGAATCCCTTAAGGGGGAGAGGATGTTACCACCGGTATTTTTGTGTAATATTATTTGTGAATTTGGTGCAATTTTAAAGCCGAATGCCAATATATTCAATTATTGTATGCTTGTGTGAATGAAAATTTATGCGTCCTAAATTTGCTTTATGTGGTATATGATTTTTCAAAGCCAAAGTTTATTTATTTCTTTTATTTTTGATTTATAAGGAATATTCTAAACCTTGAATAAATTTCGTTTTAAAAGTTATTTTGTTCACAAATTTCAAAAGTGTTTTATAAAATTTCTAAAAATCCAAGTTATTTTATGGTATAAATTTTATAAATTTTGAACTTGTATTTTATTTTATAAAAATAAATCTTTATAAATTTTAGTTGTAATAATTAGCAAATTATAAGGAAGCCCTTGCATGCAAACCACCCTTCTATTCTTTTCAAGAACAAAGAGGACATTTCCAAACCTACTAACTCATGAATTATTAGCCAAATTACCTCCTTGACCTTGCATGCAAGATAGCCTAACTCTAGCTAGAAGGATACCCTTGTCATTTCTCAAACCCACTCACATTATAGTCAAATCAAGACATAAAAACAAATCAAGGAAGTGATCACCACTTCACTTCACCCCACCACTTCACTCTCCTCTTCTTCCTCCCCATCCCTCTCGGCTTTCTTCCCCTCCCCTCCCGGCAATTCCAAAAACCGAGCCCCATCCCCTTCTTTCTTCATTTCTTCACTCAAACAATCATCCTATAATCAAGTAATCTTACTCCTTACATGTTGTTCTTGTATATCTTAAGAGTTTAGAGTAGAAAACTTATGTGTTGACCTTGCATGGTAGTGTTTTTGTTAAAGTCCAAGTGAATATCCTTGATTCTTGTGAATTCAAGGCTTTCACCATGAGTTATAGTATCAAAGGGTTGAGAATGGCTAGACATGAGTATGCTACACTCATGCAAATTTTGTTTTCACCCTAATCCATTCAGCCATGACTTGATAGGAGCCGAATGGATGGTGTTTTGGTTGCCTTGTTTCATTTTGTGTGTTTTTGTGATGATAACATGAAAATCTTAGTGAAATCTTGGTAAAAACCTTTGCATGCTAGGTGGTCATTTAGATATAATCCATGATAGGCTTGCATGTTGAATTAAAATGAAAATTTATTTGGAAAGCATGTTGTTGTGGTTTGTAAGACTCGAAGTCATGCATGCATGTAGATTACTCTTGAAAATTTTAGAAGTTCTTGATCAGTCGGATGGTTATTTTGTTAGTGAACCTTAATGTTGGCTAAGTTAAGAAATTAATTAAGAATTTTACTTCTTAAGATGTGATTTTATTTCATTTATATTTATCATGAAGGTTAAAATTGTTGTCCTTGGAAACATGATGACTTGTAATTTGTGTAATGTGATTTCCTTTGTTTTGTTATGTTGCACCCTAGGTAAGGATGGTCTCCACTAAGCCTGTTTTGAGTGTAAGGGAGTTAGTTCAGTAGATCACCATAGTTAAGTCATGTTTTGGGTATTTGGGTTGTTGGTGGTTGAGTTTGTTAAGTGAGAACCTTGGAGAAAGGAGAGTCTTAGTTTCTGCAGAAAATCAGTTTAGTACCCTGAGGTTTAGAGTGAGTTTTGACCATGTCATTGTTGTGCACTTTGAGGTCCAAGTGACCAGAAGCTAGAATTGGGAGTATATAAAAAGTTTTAGGTGTTTTTTGGAGGTTTAAAGGTCGTTTGGTTAGGTGCACGAGTGGAATCACAAAATCTGTCCAGCAGGGGACAGTTTTGTTGCAACTTAGAAATAGGAAGTTTTGACCATGTCATGGGTAGGCCCTCCTTTGGCCCTGTTGGGCCTTAGTTAGAGGGAGTGTCAGAGGAGATTTTCCAACCATAGTTCATAGGATATGAGTTAGAACCATGTGTCACAAGTTAGGTCAAGTCAGGGCGTTTTCTGCCCAGAAAAACAGGGGAACCGTGGACTTTGAGCTTAGGTCCAAGGAGGCCCAAGCTAGGCCTTTGAGCCACATCAAGTTTGGGAGATGCCTTATGGTCAGAAGAGTCTAGTGTAGAAGTTTTGGAGGTAAACTTGTAGCTTAAGAGTGTCTATTGCGCTCAAGAAACCATATATGTCATTCTGAAATTTACTCCAGTGAGTACTTTCACTTACCACATAGTTTTAGAGCACTTATGAGTGAGACCTAGGTTGACCATTATGATTGCAAGATAGGATAAAGACATTAGAGTAAAAGTCCCAAGTGAGGGTCAATAGGTTTTGGATAGTTTAGTAAAGGCACATCGAGTTAGGAGGCCAAAATTTGGAGACTTTGTCTAGTTTAGCGATCAAGTGACTTAAGTTGTGGGTCGAGATCATCCAAGCCAAGTGTGCAATATGGTATGTGTGATATTATTTGATATTAAAATATGATATGTGAGTATATGTGGCTATGTGTACTATTATATTTATAAGGTGAATATAAATTGCGTGTGTAATAACCCCCAAAATTTTCAACTTTTTGTAACCCTGGTGAATAGTGTTTTAGCTGAATGAGAAAACTTTTCATGCCACACTATGTAGGGGTTCTGTTATGGATATTCTGGGATATTATTAGTACTCTATGTGGTATATAAGTGTATGTAAAGATCGTCGGAATCCAATTTTCGAACACTTGGATTTTTTCCGGAAATCCACTAGATACGGAGAGAATTGAGTATAAGGTAACAGGATAAAAAGGATTTAAATTAAAGGATTATAATAGAGGATCATAAAAAGGAATATAATGTATTGAGAAAGGTTAAGGGAACCTAAGTAATAAGATCCCGGGTATGATCCTTCAAACGATAAACGAAAATGAAAGTTAAGCGAACCGTATAACAGATCAGCGGTCATTAGGCAAACAATTAGGAAGTTAATCAAAGGGATTAGTGGGGATGATTTCATCCAACCAATAGAAAGAGGACAAGGAGGGGAGGATGACATCATGAGGATGACACAAGCATGACATGGGAAGGAAGGAGGTGTGGTGGCTTTTTAACCACACAAATTCAAGGGCAACAAGGTAATTGACTAAATCAAACACAAAAACAAATCAACCAAGCCAAGCAAAATCATTTTTTCATCAAAATCAAAAAGAACCAAGGCTTGTTCTTGAAGAGCTCTCGGCTTTTTACTATTCAAAAGAGCAAGAAATTCAAAATCAAAGATCCAAGCTTCCTAAATTGGTGAGTTAATTCCCTAATCATCTTCATGCTTAGTTAGGGCTATATCATGAGTTTAAGCCATCAATTCCTTCTCCATCTTCTTCATTTAATCAAAGAAGAAGACTATGAATAGTGTTTTCAAGTTTTTAACTTGAAGTTTTTCTTGTTTTCCTTGAAGATCCAAGCATTACTAAGACTTCTCAAAGCTTCTTAAGGCTTCCTAGCTCCTCCCACCACTTCAAGGAAGGTATACCATCTCCAAACTCTAGATTCCTATGTATTATAAGATGATTTTGAATAGTAGGATGATATTGTAGCTTGTTGTTATGATTAGAGTTTGAGAATTGAAATGGTAGTGAAATGGAATGGTAAATGTTGTTGTTTTGATTAAAAGAACTTAAGTATGGTTAAAGTTAAGCTTAGGCATAAGTATGAATGTTAAAATTGAATTGGTTGGGGTTGTTATGATGTGATAAGGATGGATGTTGGTTGTATGTTGGATTTGAGGTTGAATTGGGAGGGTTTTGAATGGTTTAAAATATTGGAAATCGCGTAAACATAGCCGTCGTAACGTCCGATTTTCTTTGGACTTTTTTTGTGCATAGCATTAGGACCCGAGATCCCCCTGCTAGATTATGACCACTGCCATGTTTAGATAGCTCATGTTACGAGCTTCGTTTTGATATGTACTTCGTTCGATTCCGATGCACGGTTTAGGAGAAACGACCGTTTCAAGTAACGGCGTTTCGCGAACGAAACTTTTCCCCTCGCCTTACTTTGAAACATAGGTTAAAGACCAAAAAGGGTTAATTAATGCATGAAACATTTATGGTAAGTGTGTTAGGCAGTTGGTAAGACACTCGCGAAGGAATCGCCTTAAAACTCATAAAGGTTAAATTATTAAAAATGGTGGAGCCGAGGGTACCCGGGTGACTTAAGCAAATCAGTAAGCGCAAAACAAGCGTTAGAGTCTAAGTTAGTTAAAGAATAGATTTACAAGTGACTTTGGTTTAATTCCAACTTACTTGTTGTTTATAGGTTACCAGACTCGTCCCGAGCCTTTTATCACCCCAAGTCGCTCAGGCAAGTTTTCTACCCGTTATACTGTTGTTGTGATGTATATCTGTATATGCATGATCTTGTGATAAATGCATATTTGTTATTAGCAAATTCTTGCGATATATTGTAGCATGTGATATGGTATATATGCATGCCTGTTTCATATTCTTGATTTATATATCTGTTGGTTCAAATGCTTATAGTTGCATAATACCTATGCTAGAGATAAGCGGTATTTGAGTTTACCCTTAGTATAGGGGATAAAAAGGTGAACATATTTCTAAACCGGGAGTCGATGTTCCCGAGAATATTATATATATTTTATATATATATGGTTATAGTTTTCAAAACTATTAATCGAATAAGGTTTATTCGATAACTTTATTTTATTATTGAATATTATTTCGAATATTCATCCGAGGACTTATGACTCCTTTATTTTATCATTGAATATTATTTCGAATATTCATTCGAGGGCTTATGACTCAGTTATATTATTAATGATTATTAATTGAATATTCATTTGAGGATGTATGACTCCGTTATTTTATTTAATGAATATTATTTATAATATTCATTCGAGGTATTATGACTCCGCTTATTATTTAATAATATTCTTTATTTTATTAAAGAATAACGTTTCGATAATCAAACTTATTTTTGATTATTCAAATAAAGATAGTACTTTCATATAAGTATATCTTTGTTTATTTAATATTCATTTCAAGTATAAGTTTTAAAACTTCTACTTCAATTATTTTTATAAAGATTATTCTTTATGGAAATATTATTTAAATAATAATATTCAGATATTTTCTAATATATTGGGACTGATTTATTTTGTTAAATCAGCATCACTCCAAACATTCTTAAAAAATGTTTTGCGAGTCTTCAAAATGATTTTTAAAAGTTAGAGCGGATCCCAAAACTCATTTTTATATTTAAGATCCTCATTTCGAAGGGGATTTAAATACTCGCTCAAAACCTGAGGGATCCGGCTCTGTGGTGTGTTTTATATTCGCAACAAGGTTGCTGTTTTGATAAATGAATTGATTACTTACCCAACACTCGGGAAGTAAAATTCTTGGAACAAGTTAATCCATTAACAGGCATCGCCTGGGAAATATCGGTGAGTTCTCCTTTCCAACTAGATACGACTTCTTGGTGGAGCCGTATCAACAAGTTTCTACTTGGGGAAAGGGGGAACGAGCTTTACGTTTCAGAGTCATGGATTTCATCTGAACTAGGAGTGGCGTAAGTGGTCGAGTGGCGCCGGCCCAGCCTTATTATATTGGCCCAAATGGCCTGGAAGTTCCGCTAAGGCGGTCCATTCCTTAGGAATTCAGT
Source organism: Apium graveolens (assembly GCF_009905375.1). Taxonomy (NCBI): domain Eukaryota; kingdom Viridiplantae; phylum Streptophyta; class Magnoliopsida; order Apiales; family Apiaceae; genus Apium; species Apium graveolens. The sequence goes on along the minus strand of NC_133654.1, from coordinate 149,162,660 downwards.
GTTCGGTTGACAAGTAAATCCGACAGGTTCTCCTCTATATGTTGAAAATGGTGGGGTTGCACTACTACGACTGATCATCGTAAGTGCTCTGCCTGGCGCGGCAAACTCCCGTAATGAGTTCATCATCCATTTGGATAATTCTGCAACACTACCCATAGCATTTCGATCGAAAGGCTACTAATGGGTGGTTGCCGAAGCATTGACAGGGTCAAACATTTTTATTGGTGTATCCATTGAATGAAGTATCTCGTAACTTCATTTCTTTTCAAAATATTTCAAAGATCAAATATTTTCGAGTTTTATTTGTGGTCTCATCTATGGGATGACCTCGTGAATCTTATTATACTTCGAACAGTAGTAGTTCAAGTAGATTTCTAAAAAAAAATGGTATAAGTATAGTGAAGTAATTGGTAACTTCATCTTCTTTTAAAACTTATATCCAGTAAGTAATTACCTTACTCATGATAAAGAATTCTAGTAAGTATCCATTTAGATACTTGTATTATTGTTATCACTATATATTATCTTGCGAGCTGTAAGGCTCACTCTTGCTTTATTTCTTCATCACACAACAACAGTTAGGAAAGATGGCCAGACTCCAGCAGACCCAGCACAAGCGCGTGGGAAGCGTCCCGCGTCTTCCCGATGATGTTGTAGCTGCTATAGCTGCAGAGGTAGATCTATTGTGGATCAGACCATCTACTTTTGAGAATCAATTATGTATAATTATAACTTGTGGCAGATAATGGCAATTAACTGTAAATTTATCAAGTAATCATTTTGGGTTGTAATAACTTTTAAATTGTGGATTCAAAGGCTTGTACTTATTTTCATCTCTGAGACTATAACGGGTTGTGGTGTGTGTGTTAGTGTGGGGTCACAACATAAGGTTATTATTATTAATTAAGTGAAGTGATATTGTGGAAAGAAAGACCGTGATGACCCGGATCCCCGACCCCGGATCTGGGGGTGTTACAGTAATGGTATCAGAGCTAAGCGTTATAAACCTCAGAGATGATGCGTCGATATAATAACAAACTCACAAAGATAATAAGAACTTTTGCCAAGTTCATGGTCGGACTACTTAAAGTAGTGCTGACAGTTAAAACCCTTACGGGGACCCTTATAAGTATCATGATAGTAACTTAGCTCGTTTAATGTGTAGGCGCCTGAGATAGAGGACCTTGAGATGTTCGAGCGTGAGCATGATGAGGCACTGCTAGATGTTGAGGATCAGGAGGAGCCTGAGATGGAGGAGGATGAGGAGGACCCCTCCGAGGAGTCAGAGACGGAGGTCATTGCTATTTCAGATGAGGAGGACCCCTCGGAGGAGTCAGAGACAGAGGTCATTGCTATTCTAGATGAGGAGGACCCAGATGAGGTCCCAGTAGCTGAGGAGCGTGTCGGACCTATAGTAGTGTATGCTGGTACCCCTTTACCCACACTTCCGGTGGTCAGAGCTCCTACCCCTCCACCATTATCCTGGATTCCCGATGATGACAGCTCAGAGACCCATACTTCCGAGCCTAGGCAGACCGAAGAGGCACCCTCAACGGCTCCGGATTCACCACCTCTTGACCCTGCCCACAGGCAGTCTTCGTTAGCTCATGGATATGTTCAGGATGTTCTGAGGACCCGAGTGGCTGTTGCCGAGGGCCGACTGGATGAGGCCAGGAGGGAGCTGGATGCAGAGAGGGCGGGTAGGCGTACCCGAGCTTATGAGACTAGGGCTTCTATACCCCGATCCTTGAGGAGGGAGCTTACGGGGATAGAGCTCACATCCCGAGCGAGGCTCAGATCGCTCCGGAGGGACATGCATGGTAGGATCTCTAGGCGGCAGGCCGACTATATCTTCCGTCGTGTGATGGAAAGGGTATGGGAGCTGACCCGCTCCGGTGTGTGATTCAGGATTGATGATGGAATAGTCTAGTTGTCTAGTTAGCCGAGGCCTTAGTAAGAGCCAATTTTCCGGGATAGTTGACTTGTATATAGCATCCCTTTTTCTGACTAGACAGATAGACTCTTGTGTATCACTTTTGGGGCAGATGACTGTAGCACTGTTGTACTTTTGACCAGATCAAACTATGTATGGCTCGCATTATGTATATATTTGTTTCCTTTGGTTCAGTTCATTAGTGACGGGATCACTGTTTTTATCATTATTATTACTGCACTTCGTATTAGAACTTTCTTAAAATAATAGAATTGCGACATACGTTCTCCCCATTATAAGAGTTGTGCAAGGCACAATGTTGTATATGATTGTGACCTAACGTTGATTTTTCCCAATAATTTTTTTTATTATCAGTATCATGCCGCCAAGAAAGATTGGAACTAGGGCGAACCCTGGATCTGAGGACCAGGGAAGCCATAACCAGGATGATAGGAACCCGGAACGCAGTGAAGAGGAAGATGAGGATTATGTGGAACAGGATGACTCCCTGTATGAAGAGGAAGAGGAAACATATGATGTTGAGGGATTTGAGATAGAGGCTGAAGAAGGAGAAACTGAGGTTGAGCAACCAGTACCAAACCCAGGCATGGATCCCATGGGCCAGTTCATGCAACTCCTAAGGCAGAACTTGGAACGTCAACCCAACCCACCCCCTCAAGGAAATAACAATACTGGGGCAAACTCTTTCAGGGATTTTAAGTCCCTTAATCCCCCTGAGTTCCACGGATCAGCCGACCCAGTTGAGGCAAGGGCATGGTTAAAGGAAATGGAGAAATCCTTTGAGATTTTGAGTACCGATGAGGCACAGAAGACTGTATTTGCTACCTACCTTCTGAAAGGAGAAGCTAACTACTGGTGGGAGGCCAAGAAAAACATGGAGACAGATGCTATCATAACCTGGGAGAGGTTCAGTCAGTTATTTCTGGGAAAGTATTTTCCGAGGTTTATGGAAAACCAGATGGAGCTTAAGTTCTTGGAACTAAAGCAGAATAATTTATCTGTAGCAGAGTATGAAGCAAAATTTACTGAGTTATCAAGGTTTGTGCCGGAGTTCGTGAGCACCGAGGAAAAGAAAGCTAGGAGGTTTCAGCAGGGACTGAAACCGTGGATTCAGAATAGGGTGGCAATCCTTGAGCTTACGGATTATGCCACTCTAGTGCAAAAGGCAACGATTGTAGAAGCCGGAAGTGAACAGATGCAGAAGGAAAGAGAGAAGAAGGGAATAAAGAGGAAAAGTATGAGCATGGGTGGGGGTTCAGCAGGAAGGAGCTTCCCAACTAGATTTAATCGAGGAGCAGTGTCCCTACCGGGAAAGAACACTGGGTTTAAGCGGCCAATGAGCATGAATGTGAGCCAGAGCGGCCAGAAGTCAAGAATGTCTTATTCCAACCAGTCTCGACCCCCATTGCCAACCTGTAACACTTGTGGAAGAATGCATTCTGGGGAATATAAGGGAAAGCCAGTAACCTGCTTTAAGTGTGGGCAAGTGGGCCACTATTCTCACAAATGCCCTTCGTCAGCCCCTGCCGTCATTCCAACCACCAATTGTCATCTGTGTGGACGCCCGGGTCATTGGAAGAGGGAATGCCCAATGAACAAACCAGCAACTTCGGGAGCAAGCAGGGCTGCTTCCAATAAGCCACCTACTGCAAGGACTTTCAACATGACAGTCCAGGATGCTATGAAAGATTCAGATGTGAGCAGGTACCCTTTCTCTAAATTCAGTTAGTGCAAACGTTTTATTTGATTCGGGAGCAACTAAATCTTTTATATCAAGGGACTTTGCGCGTAAATTAAGACTTAAAGCTGAACCCTTGATAGAACCCTTACAAGTAGAAATAGCCAATCATGAAATTATTCCTGTTAACGAGATTCACCCCGCCTGTGAGATAGGCATAGGGGAGCAATCTTTTAGTGTTGATCTGATTCCTTTTAAATTAGGGGAGTTTGATGTGATTTTAGGAATGGACTGGCTATCTAGCAATGATGCTCAGATAGACTGTAAAGGGAAGAAAGTTAAGTTAAATATCCCCGGGAAGAAAGAAGTTATATTTAGAGGAAAGAGGCAGACGCAGAAATTTTTGACTATGGCCCAGGCCAGAAGGATGCTATGAAAAGGAAATGAGGCCTACCTAGCCTATGTGGTGGACACGCAGAAGGAGGTGCCCAACTTACAAGATATTCCAGTAGTCAACGAATTTGAAGATGTATTCCCACAAGACCTTCCGGGATTACCACCCGATAGAGTGATTGAATTTGCTATTGAGTTGGCCCCAGGGACGGCGCCAGTTTCAAAAGCACCTTACCGGTTAGCCCCGTTAGAAATGAAGGAATTAGCTATCCAATTGCAGGAACTCTTGGATAAGGGTATGATAAGACCCAGTGTGTCTCCATGGGGAGCACCAGTTTTATTTGTTAAGAAGAAAGATGGGAGCATGAGGCTGTGCATAGACTATCAAGAGTTGAATAAGCTAACCATAAAGAACAGGTACCCATTACCTAGAATAGACGATCTGTTCGACCAGCTAAAGGATGCTGTTTATTTTTCCAAGATCGACCTGAGAACTGGATATCACCAACTAAAGATTAAACCTGAAGATATTTCCAAGACAGTGTTCTGTACCAGGTATGGGCATTATGAGTTCTTGGTAATGTCCTTTGGATTAACCAACGCCTCAGCGGCTTTCATGGATTTAATGAATAGAGTATTTAAGAAGTACTTTGACAAATGTGTGATAGTTTTTATCGATGATATTTTGATATACTCAAGGACTGAGACAGAACATGCAGAGCATTTGAGGATAGCTCTAGGAATACTCAGAGAGGAGCAGTTGTATGCCAAATTCTCGAAGTGTGAATTCTGGCGGAATGAAGTACAGTTTTTAGGACATGTGATCAATAAAGAAGGAGTATTGGTCGACCCCTCCAAGATAGAGGCGGTCTCAAATTGGGAAAGGCCAACCACACCCACAGAGGTAAGGAGTTTCATAGGATTGGCCGTCTACTATCGTAGATTTATACAGGACTTTGCGAAGATCGCAGCCCCTTTGACACGACTTACTCGTAAGACAGAGAAGTTTGAATGGACGGAGAAATGCGAGAACAGTTTTCAGGAATTAAAGAAAAGGTTGATAACGGCTCCGGTATTGGCATTGCCGGACGGAAAAGGAGATTTTGTGATATATAGTGACGCGTCGCACAAAGGATTAGGATGTGTGCTTATGCAGCACAGTAAGGTGATTGCGTATGCGTCGAGACAATTGAAGGAATACGAGGTTAGATATCCTACTCATGACCTTGAGCTCGCGGCAATAGTATTCGCCTTAAAAATTTGGAGGCACTACTTGTATGAAGAGAAGTGCGAGATTTTCACAGACCATAAGAGCCTCAAGTACATATTTACGCAGAAAGAGCTCAACATGCGCCAGAGAAGATGGTTAGAATTAATCAAGGACTATGATTGTGAGATTCTTTATCATCCAGGGAAAGCCAATGTGGTGGCTGATGCCCTTAGTAGAAAGGAAAGACTCAGAATGATAACGACTTCGGAAGAATTGATAAGGGATTTTGAGAGAATGGAAATAGAAGTAAAGGTAACCAGAACCGGAACTGAAAAGCTTTTTGAGATCTCAATGCAGCCAGAGTTATTGGAAAAGATTAGATTGTGCCAGGAGAAAATAATGAATGAAGGCAGAGAGTCAATGACTGGAGAGGAGATCCATACTGAGAAAGATGATAAAGGGATAATGAGGTACTCCTACCGGATTTGGGTTCCGAATGTTCAAGAGCTTAAAGATGAGATATTGGATGAAAGCCATAGTTCAAGGTATTCCATTCACCCGGGAAGTACCAAGATGTATAGGGATTTGAAGGAATATTACTGGTGGCCCAATATGAAGAGGGACGTAGCAGAATGGGTAAGCAAATGTTTGACTTGCCAAAGGGTAAAGGCAGAGCACCAGAGACCCAGTGGACTCTTACGACCCCTGGAGATTCCCGAATGGAAATGGGAACAGATAGCAATGGATTTTATTGTAGGCTTGCCAAGGACGAAAGCCAATCACGACGCCATTTGGGTAATTATAGACCGACTGACAAAGTCAGCTCATTTCATTCCTATCAATGAGAGATACACAGTCGATAGACTGGTGGACATTTACCTTAAGGAAATAGTAACGCGACATGGAGTCCCAGCGTCTATTGTCTCAGACCGAGACCCCAGGTTCAACTCCAGATTTTGGAGGAGCTTTCAGGAATTTGCGGGGACCAAGTTAAATATGAGTACCGCGTACCATCCCCAGACGGATGGGCAGAGTGAAAGGACCATCCAGACACTAGAGGATATGTTGAGAGTCTGTGCAATAGACTTTAAAGGAAGTTGGGATGATCACTTGCCGTTGATCGAGTTTTCTTATAACAATAGCTTTCATGCTAGCATCGGAATGCCGCCTTATGAGGCCCTGTACGGAAGAAGGTGTCGATCTCCCTTATACTGGGATGAAGTAGGAGAGCGGAAGATGCTCGGACCCGAAGTGGTCCAAAGGACCAAAGATATAGTGGATCTTATCAGAGGGCGACTTGTAGCAGTCCAAGACAGACAGAAGAAATATGCAGACCTAGCCCGAAAGGACAAGGAATATGAAGCAGGGGACTTAGTACTGTTGAAAGTATCCCCTTGGAAGGGATTAATGAGGTTCGGAAAGAAAGGAAAACTAAGCCCAAGATACATTGGACCTTTTGAGATATTAAGACGGATTGGAAAGTTAGCTTACGAGCTAGCCTTACCCCCTAACTTGCAATAAGTTCATAATGTGTTCCATGTGTCAATGCTAAGGAGGTATCATCGGGATGCCAGACACATAGTGGAGTACGAGCAGGTGGATATGTTGCCAGATCTAACTTACGTGGAGAAGCCAGTAAGGATTATAGATAAGAAGGAGCAGGTGATTCGGAACAAAGTGATCAAGCTAGTCAGAGTACTATGGCAGAATCATAATGTGGAAGAATCAACTTGGGAACTAGAGAGCGCAATGCTAGAAAAGTACCCCCATTTGTTTTCTGTTTGATTCCGGGATGGAATCCTTTTGAGGAGGGGAGACTGTAATAACCCCCAAAATTTTCAACTTTTTGTAACCCTGGTGAATAGTGTTTTAGCTGAATGAGAAAACTTTTCATGCCACACTATGTAGGGGTTCTGTTATGGATATTCTGGGATATTATTAGTACTCTATGTGGTATATAAGTGTATGTAAAGATCGTCGGAATCCAATTTCCGAACACTTGGATTTTTCCCGGAAATCCACTAGATACGGAGAGAATTGAGTATAAGGTAACAGGATAAAAAGGATTTAAATTAAAGGATTATAATAGAGGATCATAAAAAGGAATATAATGTATTGAGAAAGGTTAAGGGAACCTAAGTAATAAGATCCCGGGTATGATCCTTCAAACGATAAACGAAAACGAAAGTTAAGCGAACCGTATAACAGATCAGCTGTCATTAGGCAAACAATTAGGAAGTTAATCAAAGGGATTAGTGGGGATGATGTCATCCAACAAATAGAAAGAGGACAAGGAGGGGAGGATGACATCATGAGGATGACACAAGCATGACATGGGAAAGAAGGAGGTGTGGTGGCTTTTTAACCACACAAATTCAAGGGCAACAAGGTAATTGACTAAATCAAACACAAAAACAAATCAACCAAGCCAAGCAAAATCATTTTTTCATCAAAATCAAAAAGAACCAAGGCTTGTTCTTGAAGAGCTCTCGGCTTTTTACTATTCAAAAGAGCAAGAAATTCAAAATCAAAGATCCAAGCTTCCTAAATTGGTGAGTTAATTCCCTAATCATCTTCATGCTTAGTTAGGGCTATATCATGAGTTTAAGCCATCAATTCCTTCTCCATCTTCTTTATTTAATCAAAGAAGAAGACAATGAATAGTGTTTTCAAGTTTTTAACTTGAAGTTTTTCTTGTTTTCCTTGAAGATCCAAGCATTACTAAGACTTCTCAAAGCTTCTTAAGGCTTCCTAGCTCCTCCCACCACTTCAAGGAAGGTATACCATCTCCAAACTCTAGATTCCTATGTATTATAAGATGATTTTGATTAGTAGGATGATATTGTAGCTTGTTGTTGTGATTAGAGTTTGGGAATTGAAATGGTAGTGAAATGGAATGGTAAATGTTGTGGTTTTGATTAAAAGAACTTAAGTATGGTTAAAGTTAAGCTTAGGCATAAGTATGAATGTTAAAATTGAATTGGTTGGGGTTGTTATGATGTGATAAGGATGGATGTTGGTTGTATGTTGGATTTGAGGTTGAATTGGGAGGGTTTTGAATGGTTTAAAATATTGGCAATCGCGTAAACATAGCCATCGTAACGTCCGATTTTCTTTGGACTGTTTTTGTGCATAGAATTAGGACCTGAGATCCCCCTGCTAGATTATGACCACTGCCATGTTTAGATAGCTCATGTTACGAGCTTCGTTTTGATATGTAGTTCGTTCGATTCCGATGCACGGTTTAGGAGAAACGACCGTTTCAAGTAACGGCGTTTCGTGAACGAAACTTTTCCCCTCGCCTTACTTTGAAACATAGGTTAAAGACCAAAAAGGGTTAATTAATGCATGAAACATTTATGGTAAGTGTGTTAGGCAGTTGGTAAGACACTCGCGAAGGAATCGCCTTAAAACTCGTAAAGGTTAAATTATTAAAAATGGTGGAGCCGAGGGTACCCGGGTGACTTAAGCAAATCAGTAAGCGCAAAACAAGCGTTAGAGTCTAAGTTAGTTAAAGAATAGATTTACAAGTGACTTTGGTTTAATTCCAACTTACTTGTTGTTTATAGGTTACCAGACTCGTCCCGAGCCTTTTATCACCCCAAGTCGCTCAGGCAAGTTTTCTACCCGTTATACTGTTGTTGTGATGTATATCTGTATATGCATGATCTTGTGATAAATGCATATTTGTTATTAGCAAATTCTTGCGATATATTGTAGCATGTGATATGGTATATATGCATGCCTGTTTCATATTCTTGATTTATATATCTGTTGGTTCAAATGCTTATAGTTTCATAATACCTATGCTAGAGATAAGCGGTATTTGAGTTTACCCTTAGTATAGGGGATAAAAAGGTGAACATATTTCTAAACCGGGAGTCGATGTTCCCGAGAATATTATATATATTTTATATATATATGGTTATAGTTTTCAAAACTATTAATCGAATAAGGTTTATTCGATAACTTTATTTTATTATTGAATATTATTTCGAATATTCATCCGAAGACTTATGACTCCTTTATTTTATCATTGAATATTATTTCGAATATTCATTCGAGGGCTTATGACTCAGTTATATTATTAATGATTATTAATTGAATATTCATTTGAGGATGTATGAATCCGTTATTTTATTTAATGAATATTATTTATAATATTCATTCGAGGTATTATGACTCCGCTTATTATTTAATAATATTCTTTATTTTATTAAAGAATAACGTTTCGATAATCAAACTTATTTTCGATTATTCAAATAAAGATAGTACTTTCATATAAGTATATCTTTGGTTATTTAATATTCATTTCAAGTATAAGTTTTAAAACTTCTACTTCAATTATTTTTATAAAGATTATTCTTTATGGGAATATTATTTAAATAATAATATTCAGATATTTTCTAATATATTGGGACTGATTTATTTTGTTAAATCAGCATCACTCCAAACATTCTTAAAAAATGTTTTGCGAGTCTTCAAAATGATTTTTAAAAGTTAGAGCGGATCCCAAAACTCATTTTTATATTTAAGATCCTCCTTTCGAAGGGGATTTAAATACTCGCTCAAAACCTGAGGGATCCGGCTCTGTGGTGTGTTTTATATTCGCAACAAGGTTGTTGTTTTGATAAATGAATTGATTACTTACCCAACACTCGGGAAGTAAAATTCTTGGAACAAGTTAATCCATTAACAGGCATCGCCTGGGAAATATCGGTGAGTTCTCCTTTCCAACTAGATACGACTTCTTGGTGGAGCCGTATCAACAAGTTTCTACTTGGGGAAAGGGGGAACGAGCTTTACGTTTCAGAGTCATGGATTTCATCTGAACTAGGAGTGGCGTAAGTGGTCGAGTGGCGCCGGCCCAGCCTTATTATATTGGCCCAAATGGCCTGGAAGTTCCGCTAAGGCGGTCCATTCCTTAGGAGTTCAGTGTTCGGTTGACAAGTAAATCCGACAGGTTCTCCTCTACATGTAGAAAATGGTGGGGTTGCACTACTATGACTGATCATCATAAGTGGTCTTCCTGGCGCGGCAAACTCCCGTAATGAGTTCATCATCCATTTGGATAATTCTGCAACACTACCCATAGCATTTTGATCGAAAGGCTACTAATGGGTGGTTGCTGAAGCATTGACAGGGTCAAACATTTTTATTGGTGTATCCATTGAATGAAGTATCTCGTAACTTCATTTCTTTTCAAAATATTTCAAAGATCAAATATTTTCGAGTTTTATTTGTGGTCTCATCTATGGGATGACCTCGTGAATCTTATTATACTTCGAACAGTAGTAGTTCAAGTAGATTTCTAAAAAAAAAATGGTATAAGTATAGTGAAGTAATTGGTAACTTCATCTTCTTTTAAAACTTATATCCAGTAAGTAATTACCTTACTCATGATAAGGAATTCTAGTAAGTATCCATTTAGATACTTGTATTATTGTTATCACTATATATTATCTTGCGAGCTGTAAGGCTCACTCTTGCTTTATTTCTTCATCACACAACAACAGTTAGGAAAGATGGCCAGACTCCAGCAGACCCAGCGCAAGCGCGTGGGAAGCGTCCCGTGTCTTCCCGATGATGTTGTAACTGCTATAGCTGCAGAGGTAGATCTATTGTGGATCAGACCATCTACTTTTGAGAATCAATTATGTATAATTATAACTTGTGGCAGATAATGGCAATTAACTGTAAATTTATCAAGTAATCATTTTGGGTTGTAATAACTTTTAAATTGTGGATTCAAAGGCTTGTACTTATTTTCATCTCTGAGACTATAACGGGTTGTGGTGTGTGTGTTAGTGTGGGGTCACAGCATAAGGTTATTATTATTAATTAAGTGAAGTGATATTGTGGAAAGAAAGACCGTGACGACCCGGATCCCCGACCCCGGATCTGGGGGTGTTACAGCGTGCATATAGGCCTAAGTGCCCTTTGTGTTGTAAATAGTAATGAGTTGGTGAGAATATATTATAATGAGGATATTATTATTTATGTAGGATCTCGAGACGAGGGTAAACTTTCCATAAAGGTCGAGTAAAGCTTCCAGTTTCTCCTACCAGCCAGACCAGACCAGCCTTTCTCAAGGCAAGTGATTCAACCTGTTTTTCGTTTACACTGCAAATGTATGTTAATTAGTTCATATATTGATGCGAGTATCCTGAATAATCTTGATATACTAGAACCAAGTGATTCTTAAGTCTATTTTCGTATTATATAAAAATGCCATGAACCCTCAATTTCATATTGCAAGTAGATCGAGGGTCGGATCATGCTAGTACATCAAAGTAATTGGAGTGCCATGATAAAAATAAAGATTTTTTATAATTCTTGTTTGATCCTCTTGATCAACATACTATTGATTCCTAAAATCTTGACATCTCACCTTAATGCTTGAACCCCAATAGAAACCTTACCCTGATACTTAAAAACCAGATATTCTTTGGAGTTGTTCATGATTGTTTGATAACCCTGTCCTTACCCTAAAGTTTGACATCCTGATATACCTTAAGCTAATGATCACTTTCTTTATACCTTAACCCTTGATGCTTATCTTCTTGATGTTATAATACCTATACCTTGTCTACAATCCTTGCTTTAAGCCTAGTTCGGCATTATTCTTTCATATTATCCAATATCCTTGCTAGAACACCTTGTCAAAGTTCTTGTATATGGAAACTTTTCAATTACCCTAATAAAGTAAAGTCTAGTGGATCATGGCCCTGGCGTTTTGTGACATATTTCCAGTGTTCAAATTTGATCTATAAACCCTTGATAAAATGTTTACTGTTTAAGAGATTTTATTATCAATCGGCATCAGTTTTTGAAATGATTAAAATGTGGATTTTCAATCCCAAAGGGGGATAAATGTTTTCTTTAATAGTGGATCTGGACTGAGACACGAGTCCTTTCCACATTTATATTGTAGGCTTAAAAGTTGCCTAGGGATCCCATTAATGTTTTAGAATCCAACGAGGTTCGGGATTACTTCGCGGCTGATGACCGACTGTAATCCGTAGCGTCATAAAATGATTTTGTTTAAGTTATGATTTTGAAAATGTTTTGATTCAAGTAAATGATGCCATCACCCAAAGTTTTATCTCTTGTTAGTATTGGTTATGTCTTCACATTGTCATTCTTTTATATATATCTCAATTTATGCTTGTACCGTATTGTTTAGCACTTGTTGAGCATTTGGCTCACTCCTTGCTTCACCCTAATATTACAGCTAGCAGCTATGGTTAGATTCAAGTAGACAGCACGTAAGACCTGTGACGCCGATGCGTATGTCCGAGCTCAGTTAGAATAATAGATAGTTTTGTGTGAGGACTCGATATTAAAATCAGTTGTAATAGATGGTAGTGTTGGGCTGTTCCAAACCCTAAACTGTAAGATCTTGGATTCTGTTATGATTACTTTCTTTTAAATATTGTAATAGTTATATTTATTTTGTTTGTTAAGTTGGGTGTGTGACATTCGTTTTTACTCTTTAAATGCAACATATATCATAATTATAAAATGAAATAAACAAATACAAAGATTTATGGGTAAATATTCTTTTATTCAAAGTATAAATACCTAGAGAGTTTACTTATAACTCCAAATACAAATGATTCAAAGCAACAAGTATAAAAAGAACCAATACAATAGGCTATCACTCTATAGTTCTTTTTATCACTCTAAAGATCTATAACTCTTATCAAAAGATAATCAATAGACATAAAGTAGCTATAAATGATGAGTGTATCAAGATGTAAGTCTTTAATAGTGTGAAAACAATTGGGCATCAATTCTCTCCTTAATTTCAATAAATAAAATTGAACTATATCCGATAATTAAATTCTGCAGAGATTCGCTTGTAATATTGCTGAGAAGTTATTTTTTCAATCTGCTTCTTAATTGATTATATAGCTAGTAGGTAGGAGAGAGAGATAGAACATGTGGCTGCCTTAGAACCAAGTATTTTGAATATTACAACTAGCAATCTGATGTTACTTGCATCCATGGAGCCTTATTCTTCTTTAACATGGGACTATAAGTGAATTTTCCTTGGTTTAATATGAAGTTCCATTTAAGTGTCGACCAGAGGGCTTCTGGGAGTCCTAGCTTACGAGTAGAAGAGGCCATAGAAGCTTACCTTAGGCAAATCAAGTAAGTGGCAAGTACAGGGATGCTAAGTCGCGACTCATTCTATTAGTCATGGTAAGTTGTGACTCCAAGGGCCTTCTTGAAGGCTAAGTTGTGATTGTAAACCTCCCTTAGAGTTCTTGGAATGCTAACTTGTGGGCTATAGTCACATGGAGACACATTTCCTTTCAAAACATTATAAGTTGCGACTTGTAGCTTGTAGGAATTCTTACTTGCGACCCGACTAGCTAGAGGAAGCTTCTCTCTTGATTTATAATGCTAAGTTGCGACCACATATAGCTAGGAGTGTTCCTTGTAATAACCACTCATGCCTTAGAAACTTTTTGGACTTAGTCTTCCTTGTGTGCATAACTTAGTGCCTTAGAATTATTTTTGTCTTGAAAAGTATCTAAGTGGTGACTCCTTGTAGCTCTAGGATTACTAGTATTAGAAACTTAATGCCTTAGAATTTTTTAACATGGAAATAATTCTAAGTTTTTCCAAGAGAATATACAAGCACATTTGGAGAGAGTTTCTGCTCTGGTTTCTTCTCAGATACTCCTACTAAGTCAAGACCAATTCCTGTACTGAGATATTGAATTTTACTTCAAGGTTATTGCTTCTGATAATCAATAAATTGGCCATGGTGACTCCTACTACAAGGTAGTGATCACTCTGACTTAGTTTCTGTAGAGGATAGTGTCAGATATAATTGACGATATCAGGATATAAACTATCAGGACTTAATATCGTTATTTACTAAAGGTGACGTCATCAGTACTTGTCTATCAGTACTTGATGATCAGCATTTGATGTCATCAGGACTTAGTCACTTCAGTAGATATTCAAGAAGGAAAAGGATTGCAGAATTCAAGGCGGTGAAGGAATTTATATCAGAAGCAATCATACATGGATGTGTATTAGGTTTCCTTATTATAATAGAATATGATTACTTATTGATTGTGTAATTGTGCACTATATAAGCATATATTAGGTTTAGTCTTTAAGAGTTGCGTTAGCGAATTGTAATATCTTTTAGATAACCTAGAAGCTCTCAAGGATAATTGTTCATCCTTTGAAAAAGTATGTGTGTAACAATTTTTATCAGATTAATATAACAACTATTGATTCTGTTAAAACTTTATCGAACTGTTTGCATAAACTGTATTTACCAATCTCTACAGTTGATTAAAGACCTAACAATTGGTATCAGATCTTGTTTTTGATATACAAACAGTTTAAGGTATGAAAATCAATCTTTAATGGAAGACAAAGAAGCTCCACAGAATCCACCTCCACCACCTCAGTCACACCGCATATTAGAAATAATATGAGTAGGTATGAAGCTCTCAAGGTTCCAATCCTAAAGATACATGAATATCCAATCTGAAAAGTGGGACTTTAAGGTCACATCAATAAGGGATAATTATGAACTTGATGAAACATCTCTAGATGAGATCTATGAAATATTGAAGACTTATGAACTAGAGATGGAGCAAAGAAGCAAGAGAAAAGGATCAAAGTCAAGACCAATTGCACTTAGAGTTGAAGAGAAGCCAAAGGAGAAAGCTAGGAGTAAAAGTCACTGCAAAGGAAAATCTATGATTACAAAGTCTGATACTGAGTCATCAAACTCTGATGATGACTCAAATACAGATAGTGAATCAGATACTGATAGTGATCATGACAACAATAAAGACATGGAAAAAATGGCTGCTTTATTGGTTAAAAGCTTCAAGAAGTTGGTCTACAAGAACTTCAAGAAAGGGAAAATGTTTTCCAGAAAGGGTTCCAATTCCTCAAACTCTGATAAGAGGAATGACAGAAGAAATATTGATTGGAAGGAATCAAAGTCTAGAAAATTTGGCAAGTGAAAGGAAAGATGTTATAACTGTGATGGAATTGGACACTTTGTAGCTGACTCCAGAAACCCAAAAGCTGAGAAAAAACAAGCCTTCATCACAATGAAGAAAAACTGGGATGATTCATCAGAGTCAGATGATGGTGTTAACTATGCTCTCATAGAAAATGACGAGGCTGATAATTCTCAATTAAAGGTTCCTCAAACCACCATTGCTTTTGAGACTGATGATATCTATGGATTAAGATTGTTTCTTAGATCTCTGCATATTAGTTATAGGGATCAAACCTTAGAGAATAATAGATTTAAGAGTGAAAACTCTGAGTTAAAGAAAAGGCATGATCACCTAGAAATTGAGTTGCTTTCCATGCTAGAAATTCAAAAAGTAAGTGTTATTCCCAGTGGACTAACAATGAGATTTACAGAAGGGGGGTTGAATGTAAATCTCAAAACTTTTTCAAGTTTTGAGCAGTTTCTAAGGCTAAGTGTTTTTGAGAACAACTGTGTGAATTGCTTGAAGCTAATACAGACAGATATATATATTCAAACACAAATGTAAAGAACACAAAGAACTTAAAAACTTTTCTGGTGGATTTGTTGTTCCACCAGAGATGTGTTATTTCAGAAAATCTGTGATTCAAAGAATTAAATTACAGCTGCTTCCTAGTACAAACTAGATGATTTTCTCTCTGGATTTTTCTAAACAGCTCTGGAAAATTCTCATCTAATTACTAGCTGCTACTTGGTTCATATATCACCAAGTTTACAAGTGAAGACAAAACTGTAAAATATAATTAAAAAGATTCTTCACATGTTTCTTCTTCATTTCTCTATCAAATGCAATTTAGGCTTGGCTGTAGATCTTTGAATACTTCCTTGTTTGCATCAGAATGGAAATGCTGCATTTTCTTGATTCCTCCTAGAGGCTTCCACATTCCAGTTTGTCTCTGTCAACCCGTGTGCCTCTGTCAGCTTGTGAATTGTCACTATCAACTGCTAATGAACTAAGCATCCGTTGAAGCTTTCATCCGTTGATGCCTTATCCGTTGAGGCTTTATCCGTTGAAGCTTTATCCGTTGATGCATTATCAGTTGAAGTCTTTATCTGTTGAAGCACTTATCCGTTGATGGATATTATCCGTTGAAGCATTAGAGACATCCGTTGAAGCTTTGTTTCTTATCCGTTGAAGGTCTTCAATATCAGTTGATACTTCTTCACTTATACAAAATTACAAGGCATGAAATATTTACAATTAGCCCTCCTATTTGCATATCCACTAGTAGTCAACATGACTGATAATTTCCTACAACATCTAAGAATTACAACTTGAATCCAGAGAATGAAATCTAAACTTATTGCTAAGTAAAGCTACTCCTTCAACGGATAGCCAAGATGGTCTTATCCGTTGAGGCTACAAACACTAGATTTCTACTTAAGTGTTTTGTTTAACTTATCATCAAACTAATACACATATTCCTAACAATCTCCCCCTATTTATGTCTACTAGAACTGTAGGCATAAATTTGAGTTTAGCTTGATGATAACAAAACACTAGACAAATATATAAACTGTAATAAAGCAGAAATTCAAAAGTGCTGCAAAAATATGTATGCTGAGATGGAATTGAAGAATTACATTGTTTCCAAGGGTGCTCCTTTAGCCTGAGCAGATTAGTTTCTTTTCCTTTGATTCCTTGTTTTCTTTCCTAGCCTCCTGTCATTCTCCTCTAATTGAAGTTGAAGTTGTCTGTAGAATTCAGCTTCATCTTCTTCATTGATGTCTAACTTAGATTGCATATCCTTGAGAGTTTCATTACGGGCAATCTTGAGCTGATCTTTAATTCTGAAAAATCTTCTGACTCCTTTGTTGTCTCTGAACTCCATCAACCAATGAGGTGATTTGTGAATTGTAATTCCTCTTTCTTGAATGAGTAATGTTCTAGGCAAGGCATTGGGCTCCCTCCAAGTTTTCCTTATGTTGGCAATCTTGTTGAGAATCTCAGTCTTGGCAGTCCTGGTAAAGCCAGAATCCCTTTGTATGGCTGAGTAGACTCTAATCAAGGTAGAGTAGCCTTCATTCAGAATCCTGTAAAGAGGCCAAGTTCTTTCCCCATCTCCTTTATATTTGAACACTAGTCTTTCTGGTAGCTGTCTGTAGGCAGCTATTCCCCTTACTTCCTCCAGCTCATCCAGATAGAGTTCAATGTCTGAAAATTCTTTTATGTCACAGATATGAACATAATCATCCTTAGAGGCTTGAGGCTTAGGCTTAGGCTTCTGTGTGAATTTGATTGAGGCTTTAGAGGGTGTTGATTTGATTTTTCTTTTCTGCTTCTTTGATGGTGGAGAAGAGGTTAGGAAGCTGGGCAATTTGATGGTGTCCCAATCAATCGGTTCCTCCTTGGGAATGATTGTTTCACCATGAATGTTCATGAAGGGGTCAGGCACAATGGGTTCAAGAATAGAGGGTAGTGGTTTGGATATTGATTGGGTTTCTTCAGTCTTATCTACCATCTTTCTCTTTGCATTGGCCTTCTTTCTGTTCCCTTTCTTCCATTCTTCTCTTTCCATACTTCTCTCTTCCATATCAGTATCAACCATGTCCCCCATAGCTTCATCTTCACTTTTGTCTTCAATTTCTTTCTGTTCTTCAGCCTGACTTGACTTTAGCTGTTTTTCAAGCTTTGCTTGTGCTATTTTATCAGCCTTTAGCAGTTTGGCTTCTTCCTTCAACCTTCTAGTTTCTTCCCTCTTGGCTATTGAGAATTTGGGATGTCCTTGCATCACACATATGCTCTTTCCCTCTCTGAAGATAATAGCCATGTTCCTCCTTACAACCACATCCATGATCTCTTTGAGCTTTGTGATACTTCTACCCAAAAGCTTGTCCTCATCAGCCTTTGGAAGAGGAAAATCCACTTCTTTCAGAGGATTCTTTGTAGAGTCCTTAATGGATCTGTTGTTGGGCTTGAGAACCATAGGTTTCAGATCCTTGGAAGAAGTCTCTCCAACCTTATTCCTCCCTACTGGCTTGAGCTCCATAATAATTGATTCCACTTTTATGCTATGCTTCACAGATTGTGATTGAGAAGTTGTAGAACCAAAAATTTGTTGCATCTTTTCATCAATCTTCTTCCTTTGCTCTTTGACTTGTAATTCAGCTGCTGCTATCTGGATTAGATCAATTCCATCAAGCTTTCCTTTGATTTGAACAATTGGAGAAGTGGTGATGGCAGGAACTAGCACTTGAGAAATTTGAACTGTTGTTGATGGCTCTCCTTCCCCTTCCCCTTTATTCTCCCCCTTTTTGTTATCATCAAGGGTAGGGGTCAAGCCTTGTGCTTTTGCCAGCTGCATGAGTAGATTTGTTTGAGTTTGTTGATTCTGAAGAATAGTGACCATAGAGTCTTCAATGATCTGAACTCTGGTTTCCAATCTGGCCAGCCTCTTGTCAGCATCAGATTCTTTCCTCAGTCTCCCCAACAAATCTTGCATAGTACCATAAGGTATAACTGAATCCAACTTCTCAGCATTGTAGGATTTCAGATCAGCAATGTCCTGCTTAAGCTCATCCACACTTAGATTCTGTTTGAAATGCTGCAACTGCAAGAGATGCAGAGATTCCAGATGAGCTTGAAGTATTGCCTTGGTACCAGCATCTGTAGTCTCCTGAAGGGCCTTCTGAATTATCATGACTTGTCTGACCAAAGTGAGACCAAACTCTCCAGGTGTTGATGCTTTAGCCCATGCCCATTCAGGAAGATCTGGAACAGAACTTGGGCCTGCTACTCCCCCTAAGTTCATGCTCTCATTCAAAGAATCAGAGTCATCATCATTAGAATTTACTCCAAATTCTTCAGATGGCTCACCAGCTTGAGAAGGCAGCCTGCTAACAACAACTTTGTCTCTGAGAAGAGATTCTGAAGTGTGTACAATGTTTAAAGTCTATTCTTCCTCCACATTGCCCTGAGCAGCCAATAATTGATAGGCTGAAACAGGATGAATAAAAGTGTCAGCATCCAAGGAAATGTTATCAATTACAGCTTTGTAATGTTGCTGAAATTGTCTTTCCTTTTCTGCATCATCCACTTTCATTGACTCACTAGCAATGGCTGGATCCACCCTTATAGCTTATGTACCTGCCTTTCTCTCATTTTCTCTATTTTCTTGCATCAGGGGCTCCCCCTGGCTCACACACACCCTCACACCCTCACCCTCACCTTCTAAGGTGGCACTCCCCTCACTCACTTTTGCCATGCTGGAAGAAATAGCATGCATATGGTGACTCTCAACCTCTCCTTTTGCCTGGGAGCAACCCAGCCTCTCACTCAAAAGATCACTCCCTTCCCTCAAACCTAAAAGTGATTGTACAGTAACCATGTCCTCTACAGTTGGAATTGTTTATGTTAAGTG
Organism: Apium graveolens; assembly: GCF_009905375.1. Lineage (NCBI taxonomy): Eukaryota > Viridiplantae > Streptophyta > Magnoliopsida > Apiales > Apiaceae > Apium > Apium graveolens. The sequence continues at coordinate 149,143,019 of NC_133654.1, read as the reverse complement.
TGTAGAGACCATCAACGGATAGGGAGTATCTGTTGAAGTGGAAACTGATGGTATCAACGGATAACTGCTGTTAAGCTTATCCGTTGAAGAACAACCACTTGTCAACGGATGAGAGATATCCGTTGAAGAAGGAAAAGATGTAGATATAGAAAGTGACATAATTGTTGAATCTGTGTGAATTGATTTTAAGTGAGGTGACACAGATTCTTCAACCATATCTGAAAGAATTGGCTGATGATCCAACAAATCATCTAAAAGATGATGATCATCAGGTTTTGAGTGGGGCTCCTCCCTGAGTTTTAATGAGGGAGAATCGGGAATTGATGTGAATATCATATCCACATCCAGAGAGGGTGATGGAGAGTTTGATGATTGGTGTGTTTCTATTATGAGAGAATGAGGCTGTGACTCCACATTTGCTGGAATCACATCAAGCTGAATTTGAGAAGGCTCAGATACAGGTGGATGTATCTGTGCTGTGTGTTCCCCTTGTGTGGAAACTAGGGTCTTGGCCTTCTTCTTCCTTGAAAAGGCTTTAATTGGTGAATGTGTGGCTTCAGTGTCCCTCCCTCTTTTGGTCTGTGTCCCTGGTTGGGGACTATTTTCAATAGTTGCACCCTTTTGGGAGGATACAACTAGGGATGTGTTTGACTCCTTTTGAACCACCACAGTCTTTTGAGAGACTGTGGCTTGGCTGGCTTGGGTACCACTCACCTCTCCCACCTTATCCTGGGGGGTTTCTTGATGTTCACCCCTCCCCTCACCACTCACACCCTGTTCACTCCCTTCAGGGATTATGGTAGTTGTTACAACTATTGTCTTTTGAGAAACAACAGAGGTAGTTTTCTTTGACTTGAGTTTTGAAACTTTAGTTTTGGTGGCTTTGGTAGGAACCTGTTTGGACAAAGACACAGATTCCATGGCCACACTAGAAGGCAAAGAAACAATGGGGTTGGAAATAGTAGGAGTTATAGAAGTGTTTACCTCACTTACCTGTGGTGCATTCATGATTGGCAAATCTACCAATGGCACCTGGCTGTTGAGGTTCATTCTCAAAAGGTCTGCAAGGACCCTTTTCTCTTGTGCCCAGCATTTGAGTTTATTATTCTCATTTGATATAACCAATCCTTTAGCAACATGGTTAGCTAATAACATAAAAAATCTAGCATAGTAGATGTTATGTGGTCTATTAGCTTTGTTACCTAATCTGGAACCTAATTCTAACATGACACAGTTGCTAAAATTAAAGTACCTATCAGAAACTAGCATATAAAGCATATTAACAAGAGATGAAGTTATGGCATCAAAATTGCTAATCTTTCCAGAGAAAACCTTAATAAAGGCATCTCCAAGAAAACTCCATTCTTTCCTAAGGCCTTTCCTTCTAATGCTACCTAAACTAGCAGAATCAAAAGCATAGCCTATGGAATCTAACATAGCAGATACATCTTTATCAGTGTGTGGTGTTATGGTATTATTCTCAGGCAACTTAAAGCAAGACTGTATATCATCACAGTTAATGCAATAATCCTTACCTTTGAGAGAGAAGACAATAGTCATATCTGTGGAGTTGAACTCTGCAGTTGTCCAAATCTCCTCAATCACCTCACAGTAGATGGTTGGGGCTTCCAGCATTGCATAGCTCAGTTTGCAGTTTTTGATGAAGTCCATCATCTTGTGATAATCAGAATGGGCTTCATTCTTTTCAACCAAGGCTAAGAAATTATTCTTTTCATAAACAAATCCTATTTGAGACATAATTTTGACTACTGGTGCCATTGTTGTGAGTAGAGGTTGCAGAGAAAAACTTGAGAATTTTGGGAGAGAAGGAGAATGAAAATTGCAAGAAAGCATAAAGTGAAAATAAGAGTTCAATGGGCTTTTATACTTTCTTGAATTAAAATGTAAATAAAATGATTATTTTAAGTAAATTACAGCCGTTCAAGAATAAATAAAACTGTAGAAATTCTAAACTGCCTTTAAAAAAAATACATACAACGGTGTATATTTGTATCAACGGTTAAGTAAAGAAATCAACGGCTGTGACTTACTGAAAGTAACTGATGTGACACTTCAACGGATAAGGTAAATAGTTATCCGTTGATGACCAACACTATTTTATCCGTTGAGGGATAAAATTACCAGAAATGTATTTGTCTTTCAACGGATAATGAACATCCGTTGATAGAACAATTTTGGAAAGGGAATATCCGTTGATAGGATAGGTCTATCTTAAAGCCAACTTTGGTCTTGAAGCAAATTCATTTTAGACTTCAATGCAGATTATATAGAGGACATAAATTTATGAACAATTAAGCATACCTAGCTCACTTACTAATCTTATGAATGTTGATTCATCAAGTGGCTTGGTAAATATGTCTGCAATCTGCTTTTCACTTGGAATAAAATGAAGTTCCACTGTACCTTTCATCACATGTTCCCTAATGAAGTGGTACTTGATATCAATGTGCTTGGTTCTTGAGTGCTGCACTGGATTTTCAGTAATGGCAATGGCACTTGTGTTGTCACAGAATATTGGAATTTTGTCAACAGTCAAACCATAGTCAAATAGTTGATTCCTCATCTATAGTATCTGTGCATAGCAACTACCAGCAGCAATGTACTCAGCTTCAGCTGTTGATGTAGAAACAGAATTTTGCTTCTTGTTGAACCATGACACAAGCTTGTTCCCTAGAAATTGACAGGTGCCAGTTGTGCTTTTCCTGTCTATTTTATAGCCTGCATAATCTGCATCTGAGTAGCCAATTAGATCAAAACCAGACTGTCCAGGGTACCAAATTCCTAGATTTGGAGTCCCTTTGAGATATCTGAAGATTCTTTTAATAGCCACTAAGTGAGATTCTTTAGGGTCAGCTTGAAATCTAGCACAGAGACATGTAGAAAACATTATATCAGGTCTACTAGCAGTTAAATATAAAAGTGACCCAACCATGCCTCTATAACTTGAAATATCCACAGACTTTTCAGCCTTGTTTAGTTCAAGCTTGGTGGTAGTGGCCATGGGAGTTTTTGCAGATGAACAATCCATTAAGTCAAACTTCTTTAAAAGATCATAAATTTATTTGGTTTGACTAATGAAAATTCCATCACTAACTTGTTTAACTTGTAAACCAAGAAAATAAGTTAGCTCTCTCATCATGCTCATTTCATATTTACTTTGCATTAATTTAGCAAACTTTTTACAAAGCTTATCATCTGTAGATCCAAATATAATATCATCTACATAAATTTGAACAAGTATTTTAGAGCCATTAACATTTCTAAAGAAGAGAGTTTTGTCAACAGTACCTCTTGTGAAGTGATTATCTAGAAGGAATTTTGACAAAGTCTCATACCAGGCTCTAGGTGCTTGCTTTAGTCCATAGAGTACTTTCAACAGATAATACAAATAGTCTGGAAAGTTTGGATCTTCAAATCCTGGAGGTTGGCTTACATAAACTTCTTCCTCCAATTCCCCATTTAGAAATGCACTCTTGACATCCATTTGATAGACTTTGAAATTGGCATGGGCTGCATAGGCTAGAAAGATTCTGACGGCCTCAAGTCTGGCAACTGGAGCAAATATTTCATCAAAATCTATTCCTTCTTGTTGAGAATAGCCTTTAGTAACCAATCTGGCTTTATTCCTTATGACTATGCCATTTTCATCCATCTTGTTTCTGAATACCCATTTTGTGTCAATAGAACTCTTGTTCTTTGGCTTGGGTACCAGCTTCCATACTTTGTTCCTTTCAAATTGGTTTAGCTCCTCTTGCATTACTAAAATCCAATCTGGATCCAATAGAGCTTCTTCCACTCTCTTAGGTTCCTCCTGTGATAGAAAGCTACTATACAGACATTCATCTTGAGTAGCCCTTCTAGTTTGGACTTTAGATGTAGCATCACCAATGATCAGTTCAAAAGGGTGATTCTTGGTCCATTTCCTTTGAGGTGGTAGATTAGCTCTAGATGAGGTTGCCTCAGTATTGTCATGATGTGAGATAGAATGTTGATTGGTTGAAACTCCCCTGAGTTGCTGATCCTTCGAAAGGAATTGGGAGCTCTATCAACTGATGAAGTGAATTGATTATCCGTTGACAGACTGTGATCAACGGATGCTTCATTATGAACTTCAACGGATGATGCACTTTGTCTTTCAACGGATGTTGCATTGCTTCTTTCAACGGAAGCTGAATTATGACTTTCAACGGATGCAGCATTCTGTGCATAATACAAAGGCAGATTTTGAATTCTTCTTGAGATGCCTTCTTCATCATTCTCATCTTCACTATCATCACAATATATCTCAATGTTGTCAAATTTGAGTCCTTCATGATGTCCCTCATCTGTTAGTCCATCAATCTTTTTATCATCAAACACAACATGCACAGATTCCATGACAATGTTGGTTCTTAGATTGTAGACCCTATATGATTTTCCAGCAGAATAACCAACAAATATTCCTTCATCAGCCTTTGCATCAAACTTTCCTTTGTGATCAGATTGATTCCTTAAGATGTAACATTTGCAACCAAAGACATGCAGAAAGTTTAAAGTTGGTTTTCTTTTCTTGAATAATTAATAGGGAGTCATGCCTTTTTCCTGATTGATTAGAGAAATATTCTGAGTGTAACATGCACAGTTAACAGGCTCAGCCCAAAAGTAAGTTGGGAGTTTTGACTCTTCAAGCATTGTCCTTGCAGCTTCAATTAGTGATATGTTCTTTCTTTCCAGCACACCATTTTGTTGTGGAGTCCTTGGAGCTGAGAACTCATGCATGATCCCATTTTCTTCACAGGACAACTTCATGGTTGAATTCTTGAACTCAGTTCCATTGTCACTCGTAATATTCCTTACTTTGAAATCAGGATGATTGTTGACTTGCTTGATATGATTGATAATGATTTCACTAGCTTCATCCTTTGATCCAAGAAAATAGACCCATGAAAACTTAGAGAAATCATCAACAATCACTAGGCAATATCTTTTCCTTGAAATTGACAATACATTGACTGGTCCAAAAAGATCCATGTGTAGCAGTTGTAATGGTTCATCAATTACAGATTCAAGCTTCTTATTGAATGATACTTTCTTTTGCTTTCCTTTCTGACAAGCATCACACAGTCCATCCCTTGTGAATTCCACTAGGGGCATTCCTCTAACTAAGTCCTTTTTTACTAGATCATTCATTGTCTTGAAATTCAAATGGGACAGCTTCTTGTGCCATAGCCAACTTTCAACTGCACTTGCTTTGCTGAAAAGACAAGTAATGGATTCTGCATCTGTAGAGTTGAAGTCAGCTAAGTACACATTCCCTTTTCTAACTCCAGTTAGAACCACTTTATTGTCCTTTTTACTTGTGACAATACAGGCTTCAGAATTGAAGGAAACAGTATTCCCTCTGTCACATAGTTGACTGATGCTCAATAAGTTGTGTTTGAGACCATCAACCAATGCAACTTCATCAATGATGACATTTTCTTTTGAAATTAAGCCATATCCCATAGTGAATCCTTTGCTGTCATCTCCAAAGGTTATGCTAGGGCCAGCTCTCTCCTTAAACTCTATGAGCAGGGTGAAATCTCCTGTCATGTGTCTTGAACAGCCACTATCCAAGTACCATAGATTCCTTCTTTTTCCCTGCACACAACAAAATTAATCAAGTTGATTTTGGTACCCAAGTTTCCCTGGGTCCATCCTTGTTAGTCTTTTTCCTAGACTTCATTCCTCCTGTATCTTTTGACTTAGGTAACTTTGGGTCAACCTTGATCTCAGATGTGGTTGGTTGAAGTGTAGGGTTAGTCACAGAATCACTTAGCACATTTGATTGAATTTGATAAGGCATGGATTGTGCAAACATGTTATTCCATATAGGCATATTGTATGGCATTTGAGGCATACTAAATGCAATAAAATAAGGATTATTAATATATGGCATGTTTGCAAAATGTGCATGGGGATTCTGATGAGACATAACAGGCATAACATGCAGATGTGACATAGACATGTTAGGCATGGAGGGATTTGAAGGCATGGGAGCATTTTTAACAGATTTGCAATTACTAGATAGGTGATTAACACTTTTACAATGCACACAACTTTTTCTAGGAGCATACCTATCAGGTGTGTAATTGTTATGTTTATTAATCCCTACCTTCCCATTTCTTTTAGATTTTCTTTTAATTTCCTTCTTATCCTCAACCAACTTAAGCCTATTTTTCAGCTGATCCAAAGTCATGTGTCCTATATTCACCTTACTGGCATCTTTGGATGTGCTAGCTCCTTCTTTGACAAAGTTCTTGAGAGTTGAATCATTCTTTTTATTAAGGTTTTTATTTTAAAATTACTTGCCTGTTTTAATCGATGAGCCTTCAACGGATGCTCCTTTTCTTCCTTCAACGGATAACTTTCATCATCCGTTGATTCCACATCCGTTGACAATCCATCAATTAATTTTAACTCCTTTTTGTTTTTCTTCCAGACATCCTCACAGAATGATTCAATTCCCTGAACCTTGGCAATCTGAACGCTAACATCCCTAGATGTTTTCCAGGCCTTAATTACCTCTTGCTCACTTTCTAACTGTTTAGAAAGAATTTCTACTTTCTTAACAGCTTCTTCTAGTTCACTCTCAACAGTCAAACATTTAAGTTTAATCTTTTCAAGCTCAATTACCTGATTCTCTAACACAGCATTCCTATCACTTAAAAACACATTATTCTCTTTGATCCTAGTGTTTTCTTTAGCTAGTGATTTAAGGGAAACATGTAAATGATATAATTCATTGGACATATCATTTATGGCTTCATTGCATTCATGTTTAGAAAGCTGAGAGAGATCAGTAGTAATTACCTAGTTGCTTGATGAACTAGTTTCATTTTCATCAGAATTAGCCATCAGGGCTAGGTTGACATATTCCACATCATCATCTTCATTGACCCCATCTGCTGCCCAATCATCTTGAGTGCGAAAAGCTCTTTCCTTTTGTTTGAGCAAATCAAAATACTTCTTTTTGTAATCAACTTGCTCAAATTTCTTTTTATCAGAAGTTGGCTTCCTACACTCACTTGCAAAGTGTCCACTAATGCCACAGTTGTAACATTTGAACTTTGATTTGTCCACCATGTTTTTGTTTGGCTTAGTGAATTTTGTATTTTTCCTGAACTTCATCTTTGCAAACCTCCTGGACAGAAAAGCCAGATGTTCATCAATATCATCAGAGTCATCCTGGCTGGAATTGTCTTCATCCTCAGCTACTTGCTCTTTACCCTTGCTTGATTCTGATTTGCTTGTGCCAATTTTGAGACTTGGCATTGTCTTTTCCTCATTCCTGGATTCAATCTTCTCACTGTCAGCTACAAGTGCAACTGATCCTCCTTTTCTCTTTCCCTTTTCCAACAGCTCATCTTGCTCCATCTCAAGTTCATATGTCTTCAAAATTCCATATAATATTTCAAGTGTGAAGTCCTTATAATCTTGAGAATTTCTTAGAAAAATAGTCATAGGCTTCCATTCCTTTGGTAGAGACCTTAGAAATTTTAAATTGGAGTCCTTGACTTGGTACACTCTCCCATACAGCTTTAATCCATTCAACAGTTTCTGAAATCTGTTGAAGGTATCATTCAATGATTCTCCTTCTTCAAAGTGAAAATATTCATACTGTTGAATGAGAAGCTGCATTTTGTTTTCTCTAACTTGCTCAGTGCCTTCACAGATAAGCTGCACAGTATCCCAAATTTCCTTAGCAGTTTGGCTGTTGATGACATTGTCAAACATATCTTGATCCAGGCCATTAAACAGAATGTTCATGGCTTTCTTGTCCTTGTGGACCTCTTCAATATCTTCAACAATCCATTCTACCTTTGGCTTGGGAATAGACTGTCCAACAGCAACTGTTGCAGTAGCAGCTGTGGCCACCTTGTGTGGGATGTGAGGACCATTTTCAATGCAGTTGATGTAGCTTTCATCTTGAGAGAGAAAATGTAAATGCATCTTCACCTTCCAGTGATGATAGTTATCTCTTTCCAGGATTGGAATCTTTACACCAATATCCTTCTTACTCATGATGTTAGCAGAATAGATCTTTAAACTCTTTGTATGTTAAGAGCAGGCTCTGATACCAATTGTTATTCCCAGTGGACTAACAATGAGATTTACAGAAGGGGGGTTGAATGTAAATCTCAAAACTTTTTCAAGTTTTGAGCAGTGTCTAAGGCTAAGTGTTTTTGAGAACAAGTGTGTGAATTGCTTGAAGCTAATACAGACAGATATATATTCAAACACAAATGTAAAGAACACAAAGAACTTAAAAACTTTTCTGGTGGATTTGTTGTTCCACCAGAGATGTGTTATTTCAGAAAATCCGTGATTCAAAGAATTAAATCACAGCTGCTTCCTAGTACAAACTAGATGATTTTCTCTCTGGATTTTTCTAAACAGCTCTGGAAAATTCTCAGCTAATTACTAGCTGCTACTTGGTTTATATATCACCAAGTTTACAAGTGAAGACAAAACTGTAAAATATAATTAAAAAGATTCTTCACATGTTTCTTCTTCATTTATCTATCAAATGCAATTTAGGCTTGGTTGTAGATCTTTAAATACTTCCTTGTTTGCATCAGAATGGAAATGCTGCATTCTCTTGATTCCTCCTAGAGGCTTCCACATTCCAGTTTGTCTCTGTCAACCCATGTGCCTCTGTCAGCTTGTGAATTGTCACTATCAACTGCTAATGAACTAAGCATCCGTTGAAGCTTTCATCCGTTGATGCCTTATCCGTTGAGGCTTTATCTGTTGAAGCTTTATCCGTTGATGCATTATCAGTTGAAGTCTTTATCCGTTGAAGCACTTAACCGTTGATGGATATTATCCGTTGAAGCATTAGAGACATCCGTTGAAGCTTTGTTTCTTATCCGTTGAAGGTCTTCAATATCAGTTGATACTTCTTCACTTATACAAAATTACAAAGCATGAAATATTTACAATTAGCCCTCCTATTTGCATATCCACTAGTAGTCAACATGACTGATAATTTCCTACAACATCTAAGAATTACAACTTGAATCCAGAGAATGAAATGTGCTACAATACTAAACTTATTGCTAAGTAAAGCTACTCCTTCAACGGATAGCCAAGATGGTCATATCCGTTGAGGCTACAAACACTAGATTTCTACTTAAGTGTTTTGTTTAACTTATCATCAAACTAATACACATATTCCTAACAGTAAGAGATAATGATTTTATATTAAAGAAAAACTATTAGAAAATCATTCTTATATAGAAAAAGAGTTAGCTAAAGAAAGAGAAGTTTTTAAGCTTTGGACTAACTTAGGAAGCTTTAGAGAAAGGCTGTTGGGGATCAGGATTAGGATATGCAAATAGATCTAATTATGATAAGAAAATTGGAAAGAAACTGAGAAAACTAAACAAGTAAATACTAATACTAAGGTTAAACTAAGTAAGGTTCAGTTAAAGCCCATTAAGTCAGTTCATGAGGTAGGTTCAACCTCAGCACCTAAATCAAACTTAAATACTAATAAGAGTGAACAGGTTCACACAAGATCAGTAAATATTGGTTTAATGACTCAGAAATAGCTTGAGCAAAAGTTGAGGAAGTACACATGAAAGACAAGGAGAAAAAGCCTAGGAAAAACAAAAATGATAAAGTAGGTGTTAACAAGAATGGTAATTATGTAACTGCTTCCAATGCACCTAAAACGACATGCTTGAACGGTGGTAGTACTAATCATCTTGCTAATTCTTGCAGGAAGAATAAAGAGATAAATACCATTCCTCCTGAATCAGAGTAAAGGAATAGAACAGTTAGATATAAACCATAAAATCCTTGTTTTCATAGTGGTAGTTTGTGGCACTCTATTTATACATGTAAAGAGTATCACAGTTTATATTATGATTATTATTGATATGGATAGAAAATACATCCTAAAGACACATTAAATGTCGCATTAATTACACTTGAGCTTTTTGTCCGAAAAGTCCAACACAGACCTGTCTGGTCCAAGCTTCATAGCAGGCTTGTCTGGTCTGAAGCTTCGTAACAGGCCCATGAGGGCCCAAATAGTCAAGGCCTACCAGCGAAGGTCGTTCATGTCCACGAACACGAGCTGGTCACAGACTAGGCCCAATACGGCTGGAAGAGAAGAGACATATGTTCTAAATGGACTCAAGTCCTACACAGAAGGTTATGGAACTCCTTCCTCAATAGGACTCCTAATCACCATCTAAGTTGGAGACTTGTCCACCAAGTCTCCCAACAAAAGTCTAACCCTAGACTCAACTCTATGTAAAGGGCTCTACCCCTCAACCTAGAACTATATTATTGGCTTGATTCTCTACAACACAGAGATACGTAGGCATCTTGCAAGGATAATTAATCCCGAACGCAAGAACAACCATTAAAGCTCGAAGCTCACCAACCCTAGCATTAAATACTAAAGTACTCAGGTTTTTATTCCACAACATTTGGCGTCATCTGTGGGAAACTTACAACAACCATGGTGAACACACGGAGCAGAAACACTAGTGGGACAGACACTCATGTCCCATCGTGAACAATCGCATCAGTGGTGAATATACCACTGCACTCAACTTATGCCTCCACCCAAGGAGGAACCCTAGTAGGGGAAACTGAGGCTCAGCCACAAGGGATGAATCCCCCGGCTCCTCAAGGGATGAATCCCCAACTTCAGCAGCTACATGCACCTGCGAACTCTCAACCCCCCTTATGGGATGCCTCTATACCCCAAAGTCGGAGGGAGTGGGCACTCTAATAGGAGTGAAGCACAAGGGCGGACGGCCCAATACATACGTGGCTTGGCTCCTATTCCGGAGGATCAAGAATTATCTGGACCTTATACAGAAAGAGACTCCGAGTCATCGCATGATGATGTTGCTCCAAGAAGAAGGCGTGTTGACAAAGAGCCGATGGCTGACACTGATTAACGCTCAAGAGGCATTCAAGGGATGAATCGCCAAGATGTTCAAGAGAGGATCAGGTCTCATGAAGCTGAGATCCAAAGGCTAAAGCGTGACTTGGAGACACATCTGGTCGCAAAACCCCCACACGCTCCAAGAAGGAGAAATCCTCCTCCAATCATAGACCTGGAGGGTCCAATACCAAGAAGGGTAGCTGCCCCAAGGGCTGATCCAACTGACCTTATGCCCCTAGGAGATCCTGATGATCTAAACCCACCATTCACCGATGAGATAATAAATGCCCAAATCTCAAGGAAGTTCAAGATGCCCACCATCAAAGCATACGATGGTACTGGCGACCCTACTAATCATGTTAGGACATTCTCTAACGCCCTTTTGCTACAGCCCATGAACGACGCTATTAAGTGTCAGGCCTTCCCTCAAACGCTATTGGGCATGGCTTAAAGGTGGTACAGCCGTCTGCCCCCAAACTCTATTGGATCCTTTAAGGACCCGAGTTAAGCTTTTATCAAGCAGTTCATAAGTGGCAGAGTGCACGAGAAGAGTTCAACATCTCTCATGGGCATAGTCCAAGGGGCGAAGGAGTCCCTGAGAGAATATCTGAATTGATTTACGAAGGAGGCTTTGAAGGTCCCTAATCTTGATGATAAAGTAGCTATGATAACCCTGTAGCAAGGGACTAGAGACGGATTCATTAAGATGTCCCTGGCTAAGCGCCCTCCCAAAAGTATGCTGCAGCTCCAGGATAGAGCCGGAAAGTATATCAAGGTAGAGGAGAGTATGAAGAAGACAACTGTGAACAATGAACCTACTGGAAACAAGAAGAGGAAGACGGATCAGGAATACGATGCTAAGGACAAGTATCCATAAATTGGTAAAAGCTCTAACTTCTCCTCTTCTAAGAAGAATCAGCAACCAAGGTTTGCTGAATATGCAAGGTTGAATGCTCCAAGGAGATAAATCCTTATGGAAATTGAAAAGGATAAAAACTTCAAACGGCCGAAGCCACTAAGGGGAGACCCCGAGAAAAGAGACAAGAGTCGGTATTGCAGATTTCATAAAGATATCGGTCAAGATACTGACAATTGTAGACAACTCAAAGATGAGATTGAGTATCTGATCCGAAGGAGAAAGTTTGGACATTTCACCAAGGGTGAAGAGGCCGGAGGCCAGAAGAGAGATAATGATCGAAGAGATGATGATTGAAGGGGTAACGATATAGATCATAATCCACAGCCCCGAGGGCCAGTAATCAATATGATCTCAGGAGGACGTACAACAGCTGGTACTACAAGAAACTCCCGAAAAGCTTATGTAAGAAAAATGATGAGTATAGTTGGAGAGCCATCTAAGTGTCCTAAGTCAGAGATGACACTTGAATTTGGTGACCCAGACTTTGAAGGTTTAAAATTTCCTCAGGATGATCCTCTGGTTATCACTCCGATAATTGGAAATTGTCCTGTTATGAGGTTCCTAGTGGACAATGGAGCTTCCGTGGACATTCTATTTCATGACACATTCATAAGGATGGGCTACAATGATTTTCAGCTAACTCCGTCTGCCGCACCCATCTACGGGTTTAACCATGTGGAATGCAAAGTCGAAGGAGCAATACAACTTCCCGTAACTATCGGGGAAGAGCCCAGGGAGGCCACACAGATGTTGAACTTTCAGGTTGTCAAGGAAGCCTCTACTTACAATGCTATCATGGGTAGAACAGGGATCCATGCTTTTAAGGTTGTGCCCTCAACCTACCACATGGTACTAAAGTTCTTAACTAGAAATGGAGTTGGAGAAGCAAGGAAAGATCATAAGATGACCCATATTTGCTATGTTGCAGCACTTAGGCCCAATGGAACAGGGGGCAGGTCCTCTCCATAGACTTTACTTTAGCCTTTGGTGGAAAGTCACTCAACTGACGTTTCTCAAGCTCTGCCATTGCCATGGACATTGTGCCTCACATACAGAATAGAATAGTTATTGAAGAGCTGGTAGGTGGATTAGTTAAAAGCACCCTGGTCGAAGCAAAGCGCATGTAATTCAGAATATCCTCATCTCTTACTGACATGGATGTCCGAGAAAATGAGGAACTGCGAGGGAAGCCATCCGAGGACTTGATTCCAATTCCTTTAGACCCCTTAGACCCGGAGAAGGTCACATACGTTGGGATATCTCTGGGCAAGCCCTTGAAGGGCCGAATGACAACTTTCCTCCAAGAAAATAATGATGTATTTGCTTGGACAACAGGTGATATGTCCGGGATTGACCCAAACCTTATAACTCATAGGTTGAACGTTGATCCAACTTGGAAGGCTGTAAAGCAAAAGAAGAGAACTTATGACCCTGATAGGATGGAAGCCATTAAGTAGGAGGTCGAGAAGCTTTTAGAAGATGGATTTATTGAGGAAGTGCAATTCCCTGAATGGTTGGCCAACCCCGTAATGGTTAAGAAGGCCAATAGAAAATGGAGGATGTGCATTGACTTCACTGAATTGAATGATGCTTATCCCAAGGACTGTTACCCCTACCAAGGATTGATACCTTGATCGATTCCATTGCTGGACATGAGATGCTAAGCTTCATGGATGGCTTCAGTGGTTAGAATGCATAAGTATAACACCCCCAAGGCATCTTTCATAACTGACTTTGGTGTATTCTGTTATCTTGTTATGGCTTTTGGACTTAAGAATGCAGGAGCTACTTACCAAAGACTGGTAAACAAGATATTTGCCCATCTAATTGGGAAGACCATGGAGGTCTATGTTGATGAAATTTTAGTCAAAAGCCTAAGCAAGTCCGATCATATTAGTCACCTTAGAGAGGCATTTGAAGTGCTGAGTCACCACAAGATGATATTAAACCCAGGCAAGTGTGCTTTTGGTATTGGCTCTGGAAAATTTTTGGGTCATATCTCTAAGAGGGGAATTGTTGGTGAGACTGCGTAGCTGTAAGAACAGTTACGTTATAACTCAACACAATAACAACACTAGAACATGACAGGTTAATAATACTACGTCTACACAAAGAATCCAGATGAAGAATGATCAGACATATACAAGAATTAGAACACAGTATTATAAGTGCAAGTCTATTTGAAGTCATAGAAAGAAGATCATTCAGTGATCAGGCCCTTGTGAAGAATAAACAATCAAAGGACTTGTTGTTTTAATACAGTTGAAGATTCAAGTATTGAAATCAAGTGATTCCAGTAGAAAATAATCTATAGAACTCAAGTCAGAATTTATTAACAAGGAACAATCAGAAAGGATAAGGATATTCAATTCAGGGCTAGTCGTTTGTGAACCAGACCAGTGCACTAAGCATCAACATTCCAGGATTGATCATTCAAGTCTACAAAAGAAGTGTTAAGTGATTTCAAGATCAAGTTAAAAAGGGATTCAAGTCAACATTCCAGGAATGATTAATCAAGCAAAAAGCATTGGATGGAATGTTGGTAATTTGTCTAAGGCAAAATCATAAGAAATCGACTTCTAGTATCCACTAGTTGAATCCAAGGTCTTACTAGTCGATTTTATGCAAGAAAGAAAAATGTCTAAGGCAAGAAAACATTCTTAAGATAAAAATCGACTAGTAGAATCAAAACATTGCCTAAATCGACTTTTAGGGGCTTTATAAACCTACTAGTCGAATGGATGGGTCAACTAGTCGAATGAAATGCTAGTATGGAGTTGGTGTAGAAACTAAGTCAAGGAATTGGCCTTTAAATGCAAATCGACTTCTAGGAAATCGACTTTGCTTCTTACTATTCGATTTCATAATTATACAAGTCGACTTAGGTTATTTTCAAGCTAAGTGATTGAATTCTCTAAGGCAAATCTTTATACTCTTGAGTTTGGTCGACTTCTAGTTGAATCTTTAAGGAAATATAAATCGACTACTAGGGACTTGGGTTATTTTGAAGTGCAGCAAATTAGAATTCTTGGACCAGAAGAAGCCACATATTCAATTTGGTTTTAAGTCTACAATAAAATAGAAATCTCAGCATTCATTCAAAAAGATTTTTCACCAGCAAACTGAGAAGCTTTTATGGAGAGCATTACGGAGCATTCAAGTTCATATTAATTGCTTTGTAACTGTACTGTTATGCTGTTGAAATTTCTGTAGAAGCTAATCAATTGATTAGATTGTATCAACATTAAGGTTTATATCAATCGAAATATATTCCTTGAATTGCGTTGTGTTTTTACTTCCCAGCATAAACTAAGAACTTTTTTTAAATCAGAATTAATTGGTGGTATCGTATTCAACCCCCCCTTCTACGATACCTTTGGACCTAATAATTGGTATCAGAGCCTACTGATCGATATACAGATCAGATCCGTAAGATTAGTACGTTCTGTATTGGTTTTGGTTATGACGGAGTCTGGGAGTTCTTTCGATGTGTAGAACTTATTGGGATTAATTTATGGTCATAGTGTTCTTGATTGTTGTGGATTGGTTGACTGATTGGTATTGGTGGATTTTGACTGTTTGGGTTATCGTATTTTGAGACCTTATATTGCTGAATTTTTGTAGATCTGAAATTATGAGTACTCGGACAGTTAGTGGCATCAAGGTTCCTTCCTTCAGTAACGCCAGTGAAAATAACTATAAATTGTGGAAGAAAAAGATCACTCTATTTATTTCAGTAGTAAACTGTGATTACAAGGGAATTTTAGAGAATGGTCCGTTTGTACCAAGAAAGGACATTTCTGTACCTACAAATTTGGACAGTAGAGTTCCTCAAGAGTTTATCCCAAAGGATCCGTCTGAATACACTGATAGGGATAAGGAATTAATCTCTTTGGATGCAAGTCTTCGATCAATTTTAGTTGAGTCAATGGATTCCAACATTTAGTGCTAAACACATGTGGGAAACCATTGAAGCTATTGTGGAGGGAACTGAACACAAGAACATATTGAATTCTCTAATGTCTGAGTACAGGGAGTTTAAATCTCTTTCCGATGAAAGTATCAAACAGTTGCTTGGAAGGTACACCCAACTTCTGGACGAAATGAGTACACTTGGGAAGAAATACTCACAGAAACAGATAAATAGAAAGTTTATTCTTACCTTGCCCAATTATTTGAATAAAGTGTCATCCAATAGAGAAGGATTGGATTTGAATACAATGTTATTGGATGAGCTTTATGACAAGTTGAAGACCTATGAAGCTAAGGAAAAGCAGAGAAATATCAAACATGGGTCTGAGACAGTGAACAACAGGAACAAGACTATAAATGAATCAACATGTCCTGTAGTAGAGGAATACAGAATTCCTGAAGAAAAGGTTAAAGGATCACTATCTTCGGAAGCTTCTACAAGTGGATCAAATCTGACTGGAAATGAAGAAGCTACAGATGACTATTATACTTTGGAAGAGCTTGAGAAATTAGAAGATCAAACTATGTTTAAGATGGCTTCTAAATGTGGTGCAATTAAATTCAGAAGAAATTCCAAATATAAGGTTAAGTCATCTAGTGGAGACAGTCAAGATCTTGAAAATGAAGAATCTACAGAGTCAGTATCCAGTGAATGCTGCAAGGAACAGTTGATTGAAGGAAGCACACATGAACTGTGTGATGGTGAAGAAAAGGGACACTCTAACAGTGAACTAGAAGAGTCCACACAAGCAAATGAGAAAGAAGCTTGTCTGAAAAGGAATGAAGATGGACAAAAGAAGCATCAAGACAAAGAATTAGTCGGTGATGAAAAGCACTGGAATGGTACAGATGTAGAGGAAGAAGAATGCAATGATCCAACATTAATGGAAACCTCTTCATCGCAGGTATCTTCTGAGACCACTACTAATATATCCTGGCATGATTGCAAATATTGTGATAAGGATAGAAGAGTAGAATTATTTCAACTTTATGCTAGTGTGATAAGCTTTAAAGAGGAAATAGATAGAATAAAATCTAAAAATAGATTGCTGCTCACTAGAAAAGAAGAACTAGGCCTAATTACTGTTGAATTAGATAATCTTAAGAAAAGTAATGAATGCCTAGAGAACATGGTCAAAGCTAGTGAGGATTTAGATGTTGTCCGTAGGAGTCAGATAGCTGAGTTAGAATCTAAGTTGAAAGCTTATCAAGACTCTTCTATTAGTGCAAAAGAAATTATTGACAACCAAATCGGTGGAGCCATAATTAACATTGGATCCAGTGATGTTGGACAGAAACATGTGATAAAATCAGAGAGTGTTGATAATTTTAAATCAAACTCTTCAGATACATCGCAAGCTTCTGAAAAGGTCAATAATTTGTTATGCAAAAAGGCCACTCCTGATTCTTTCAATGAAGATGAGGTGCTTGTTGAGGATTATGTCTCTAGTGATGAGGAGTCAACTGTAGAGTCATCTGAGGAGTCAACTTCTAATGATGAACCTAAAACTCACTTAGATGATAGAGATGTTCACAAGGCTAAAAAGAAAAACAGACGCAATAGAAATGGGAAGTTAGGTGTTTGCAATTGTAATAACCCCAATTTTTGGAAAATTTTGAAACCCTTATGAATAGTGTTTTTGCTGAATGAGAAAACTTTTCATGCCACACTATGTAGGGGTTCTGTTATGGATATTCTGGGATATTATTAGTACTCTATGAAGTATATAAGTGTATGTAAAGATCGTCAGAATCCAATTCCGAACACTTTGATTTTTCCCGGAAATCCGCTAGATACGGAAAGAATTGAGAAAAAGGTAACAGGATAAAAAAGATTTAAATTAAAGGATTATAGGAGAGGATCATAAAAGGAATATAATATATTGAGAAAGGTTAAGGGAACCTAAGTAATAAGATCCCGGGTGTGATCCCTCAAACGATAAACGAGAACGAAAGATAAGCGAACCGTAAAACAAATAAGTGACCAAGAGACAAGCTTGTACAAGAAGCCAGGGGTTGTGACATCATCAAACCACAAGGTGTGGACAAGTGGGAGCATTATGACATATGCAAGGTGACACAAGCATGACATGGGAAGGAAGGAGGTGTGGTGGCTTTGTAACCACACAAATTCAAGGGCAAGAAGGTAATTGACTAAAGCAAACACAAAAGCAAAGCAACCAAGCCAAGTAAAATCATTTCTCATCAAAATCAAAAAGAAACCAAAGCCTTGTTCATCTTTGCTCTCGGCCAAAACAGAACCAGAACACTAAAACTGCTGTATCTCCTTCATTTCTCACTCAAATATTGTGTTCTATAGCTCATTGGAAAGGTATTGAGATGGCCTACAACTCTTGTTCACAAGTCTCGTCCAAATAATCATGGTAAGACCCTCATTTTTACAGTTCTTTAAATCGGACTTTTAGAAACTTCAAAGCATAACTTTGTGTTCTTGATTTCTTTGGAAAGATCAAGCTTGTAGGAGGATCCCTAAGGCTTCCTAGCAACTTAACACCTCCCAAGGAAGGTATAAACTTCAAACCCTAGCCTTTACTTTATTTGTTAGTAAGTTTAATGGTGGGTTTTGTGAAATGAGAAGCATGAATTGTGATTATTAGTAGTTTGGTTTGATTTGGAAGTGTTTTGGTAATTGAAGCTTGATTATAGTTCATAGGTCTTGATTGTGGTTGTTTGAGTTGAAAACCTTGGAGATTATGGACTGATGTGGTATGGTTTAGGTGAATTTTTGTTGTATTGATGGTTATGAGTTGGTTGGTGGTTAATTGGAGTAGTTTAAACATTGGTAATCGCGTAAACATAGCCGTCGTAACGTCCGATTTTCTTTGGACTGTTTTTGTGCATAGCATTAGGACCCGAGAACCCCCTTCTAGAATATGACCACTGCCATGTTTAGATAGCTCATGTTACGAGCTTCGTTTTGATATGTAGTTCGTTCGATTCCGATGCATGGTTTAGGAGAAACGACCGTTTCAAGTAACGGCGTTTCGCGAACAAAACTTTTTCCCTCGCCTTACTTTGAAACATAGGTTAAAGACCAAAAAGGGTTAATTAATGTATGAAACATTTATGGTAAGTGTGTTAGGAAGTTGGTAAGACATTCGCGAAGGAATCGCTTTAAAACTCGTAAAGGTTAAATTATTAAAAATGGCGGAGCCGAGGGTACCCGAGTGACTTAAGCGAATCGGGGAGCGCAAAACAAGCGTTAGAGTCTAAGTTAGTTAAAGTATAGGTTTACAAGTGATTTTGGTTTAATTCCAACTTACTTGTTGTTTATAGGTTATCAGACTCGTCCCGAGCCTTTCTCACCCCCAAGTCGCTCAGGCAAGTTTTCTACCCGTTATACTGTTGCTGTGATGTAAATATATGTATATGCATTATCTTGTGATATTGCATGATTGTTATTAGCAAATTTTGCGATATATTGGAGCATGCTAATATGGTATATATGCATGTCTGTTTCGTAATCTGGTTATCTATCTGTTGATTTCAATGCTTATAGTTGCATAATACCTATGCTAGAAATAAGCAAGTAGTTGCGGATACCCTTAGTATAGGGGATAAAAGGTGAACATATTTCTAAACCGGGAGTCGATGTTCCCGAGTATATTATATATATATATTTATATATATATATATATGGATATAGTTTTTAAAACTATGGATCGAATAAGGTTTATTCGATACCTTTATTCTATTATTTGAATATTATTTGAATATTCATTCGAGGGCTTATGACTCAGTTTATTTTATTATTTGAATATTATTTGAATATTCATTCGAGGGCTTATGACTCTTTTATATTATTTATTGAATATTATTTGAATATTCATTCGAAGGCTTATGACTCAGTTTATTTTATTATTTGAATATTATTTGAATATTCATTCGAGGGCTTATGACTCAGTTTATATTATTTATTGAATATTATTTGAATATTCATTTGAGGATCTATGACTCCGATTATTTGCTGAGATATATTCTTTATTTTATTAAAGAATAATGTTCAATAATCAAACTTATTTTCGATTATTCAAATAAAGATTATTCTTTATGGGAATATTATTTAAATAATAATATTCAGTCATTTTCTAAATATTCTGGGGACTGATTTACTTCATTAAATCAGCCTTACTCCAAACACTCTTTAAAGTGTTTTCGAGTCTTCAAAATGATTTTTTTAAAAGTTAGAGCGGATCCCAAAACTCATTTTTATATTTAAGATCTTCCTTTTTAAAGGGGATTTAAATACTCGTTCAAAACCTGGGGAATCCGGCTCTGTGGTGTATTTTATATTCGCAACAAGGTTGCAGATTTGGTAAATGAATTGATTACTTGCCCAACGTTCGGGAAGTAAGCCCCTCTCATTGAGTCGGCATAAGCGACAGGCCGGGGTACGGTCTATTATTGTGTAAGTGGCTCAGTGGGAGTCCATCAAATGCATAAGTGGCTGAGTGGCAGTCCAGCATAGGTCTTAATTATGACCAGGGTGATGACCAGTGGGGAATTCGTCCATCTACTAGTAGAAAAGGTTACTTATTGGTATCTTTGCCTGATCAGCGAGATATCGGGTTTATGCCAAAATTCTTTTCCTTTCCAAAGTTCATTGGATGTTTCAAACTCTGTTCATACTTTACATAACAGAGGTTCCAGGAAATGTTTAAGAGATATATATATGTGGATATATATATATATCGGGACTAAATAAAGTATCTCGTAACTTTATTTCATTCAATAATATTTCAAAGATTGAATCTATTCAAATCTTGTCTTGTAGTCTCATCTATGTGATGAACTTTTGAAACTGATTATAACTTGAACGGTGGTAGTTCAAGTAGTATTGGGAAAGATATAAGTATATTGGGGTATTTGGTAACCTCATCTTTTAAACTTATATCTAATTAATAATTGTCTTATGAATGACAAAGATTTTCAGAAAAACGTTGAGACAAGGTTAGATATATGAGATCACCTTGCAACGATATTTTTTTTATATATACAATTATACACTGGGACTTTGTGTATATTGTGCATGGAAGAGGACTTCCAATATTTTGAAAAGTATATATGTATATATATATATACTGAATATTTTGCGACTTCATCGCATTAAGATATCAACTTGGTTCATTTCTTTTGACCAAGACTTTCATGAGTACTATGAGAAGGCTCATATATTGTTAATCATTATACATATTATTTTGGTGGGCTTGCTGCTCACCCTTGCTTTATTTCTTCATCACACAACAACAGTTAGGAAAGATGGCCAGACTCCAGCAGACCCAGCGCAAGCGCGTGGGAAGCGTTCCGCGTCTTCCCGTTGATGTTGTAGCTGCTATAGCTGCAGAGGTAGATCTATTGTAGATCAGACCATCTACTTTTGAGAATCAATTATGTATAATTATAACTTGTGGCAGATAATGGCAATTAACTGTAAATTTATCAAGTAATCATTTTGGGTTGTAATAACTTTTAAATTGTGGATTCAAAGACTTGTACTTATTTAAATTTCATCTCTGAGACTATAACGGGTTGTGGTGTGTGTTAGTGTGGGGTCACAGCATAAGGTTATTTATTATTAATTAAGTGAAGTGATATTGTGGAAAGAAAGACCGTGACGACCCGGATCCCCGACCCCGGATCTGGGGGTGTTACAGAAATGGTATCAGAGCCAAGCGTTATAAACCTTAGAGATGATGGGACGTTAAGATAATAAGTTCACTAAGATAATAAGAACTCTTGCCAAGTTCATAGTCGGACTACCTAACGTAGTACTGACAGTTAAAACCCTTATGGGAACCCTTATAAATGTAGCGATAGAAGCGTAGTTCGTTATCGTATAGAGTAGCGGGACTCCGAACCCTGAGGTTGAGGAGCAACAGCGCGATGATATTTTATTACTAATTGGAGATCGGATTGTGGATCCGATAGAGTGTCCTAATGCAGGACCGGATGATGTTGATATTAAGGATGTTGTCCTAGAAGGGATAGTTGCTGAGGAGGATCCCATGGAGGATCCTGACAAGAATGGATAAAGGACCACTGATGAATTGATGACCATGGTTAGGTCAACTACCAGAGGTAGGATTGGTCGATCACTACCGGAGGTTCGTTGAAATTTGTAAAGATAGTAGCCCCCTTTAACGCGGCTTACTCATAAGACTGAGAAGTTCGAATAGACAGAGAAATGCGAGAACAGCTTTTAAGAACTGAAGCAAAGGTTGGTGACGGCCCCTATGTTGGCGTTGCCGGATGGAAAAAGGAGATTTTGTGATTTGTAAGTGACGCTTCGCATAAGGAATTAGGGTGCTTCTTAGCGCAGCAAGATAATCGCGTCTGCGTCAAGACAATTAAGGTATTATGAAATTCGATATCCCCGCCCATGAGCTTAGGCTCGTTGCAATAGTTTTACCCTAAAGATTGGAGGCACTACTTGTATGGAGAGAAGTGCGAGAATTACCTAAGCCATAAGTGCTCTAGTACATTTTCACGTAGAAAGAGCTCAACATATGCCAGAAGAGGCAGTTAGAGCTAACCAAGAATAATGATTGGGAGATTCTTTATCATTCGGGGAAAGCCAATATGGTGGCTGATGCCCTTAGTAAAAAGGAGAGACTCAAGATGATAATGCCTTTTGGAGAGTTTATAAGAGATTTTGAGAAAATGGAAATAGAAGTGAAGGTAACCGGAGCCGGTACCGAAAAGCTGTTTGAGATTGCAATACAGCCCGAATTATTGGAAAAGATCATATTGTGCCAGAAAAAGTTATGAATGAAGGCAGAGAGCCAACAATTAGATAAAAGATTAATATCGAGAAAGATGATAAGGGAATAATGAGGTATTCCTATAGAATTTGGGTTCCGAAAGTTCAAGAGTGTAAGGATGAGAACTTAGATGAGAGCCATAGTTGAGGAATAAGATTTAGAGCAAACCCTGAACGCGATAGTCAGGGAGGTCGCCATCAAGATAGAAGGAACCCATGACATAATGGAGTGGAAAATGAGGATTTTAAATTAAAAGATGACCCCAATTATGGGGAGTAGGATGAAACATTTCATACCAAGGAAACAGAAAGTCGAGTAAGGAAAGGAGACCCGAGACGGTACTCCTATACGGCAATTCATGGACCTGTCTAAAAAGAACTTAGACTATTATCCCCAACCACCACCCTGGGGAGACAGTGCGATGGGAAATTCTTTCATGACCTTTAAGTCGCTAAGCTCTCAGAGTTCCAAGGGACAAGCTGACCCAGTCGAGGCAAGAGCCTGGCTAAAGGAAATAGATGAATCATTTGAGATTCTAAATGATTGACGAACCACAAAAGACTGTTTTGTCACTTACCCTCCCAAGAGAGAGACCACCCGCTGGTGAAAGGCCAAGGAAGGCACGGACCAAGAGATTATAATAAACTGATTAAAGTTCAGCCAATTGTTTTCGGGAAAGTAATTCCCAAGGTTATGGAATAGTGTAAAAGCTTTAGAGCCAGAACAAAGGCAGACGAGTATGATGAATTATGAATCTAAGTTGTAAAAGTTATCAAGATTCGTTCTGAAGACACGAATCCAGAATGACGGGATGTTTGAAATCAATGCTTATATTATGATTGATTTGTGAAATAATGATAAGAGAAAGGAAAATAAAAAGAAACTGAAGTGGAAAGGAATATAAAGGCAATAGAGTTTGAGGAATGATAAGGGAGTTGGGTATGAGGAAACCCTAAAGACTCATAGCAATAGAAATAGAAAAGTATGTAATCGTCAGGATGATGGTCCACCATGAGTTAAAATTGATGGTTGAAGGCATAAGAGATACATATATTGTACCCCATTTAAGTTGGAAGGATTCGAGGAAACCTTGAGATAGTTCGAAGGATAAATATTGAGACACGGATAGACTGAGGAGACAAGAAAGTAAGAAATCAGGAAAAATTGGATGAAGGAAGTGACCTTCAATAATGTGAAATGTAAGACCGGTGGCTCGATACCCAGAAAGGGAGACGCCAGATATGGGAGGTATCCCAACATTGAGGTGACTGTTGAGATAAACAACAAAAGTAAATAAGGAATTATTAAGAAGAAGTTCACGTTGAACATGACCAATATCTTCCAGAACATCCATGTTATCATTACCTAATCAGAAAAGAAAAGCGGATGACCATTGTTATCTTTTGGAGGCCATATGGATTGACCTCAATTCGAATAAGGATGCTACTATGAAGTTAGGTATAGACTATCGAGGTGGGAATGATGAATAAGATAATCTATCAAGGATATATGACTTGATTTATCCATGGAAGGACGCAGGTACCTTTTAAAGGTGGAATTAAGGATAGAACATTGGTAACTTAAAATGAATCCTAGGGGACTGCATAAAGGTTGGCATGTCACCCTTGATAGGGACAGTATGAGTTTTGACAGCATGATTGGGAAAGGGTTAAGGTAACAACAACCTTTAAGAATCAGTGGAGAAATTTTTTCAGAAGTATAGAGACAATGGTTCTAGTATTAGTAAATGGTATTGTGATATGCCCTGTATCTAGGGAATACAGGAGGAACGATTGAAGGATAACCTTAGAGGTTTTACAAGGAAAAAGGTAATATTCAAAATTCTCAAGAATAGAAATGTTGATAAAGGAAATATGACGTAATTATAATGGTGCCAAGCGGGGCACGTGTTAAACCACGAGAAAGTATGGATCGAACCAGTAAAGGTCGAAATTGTTTAAGGCAATTAGGACCTAAGACAAAAGATGTTCTAAGTACGATCGAGAGTCAGTCGCGACAGTGATTAACCTCTAAAGACTGAGGCAATAACTTATGGAAAAATGGTGATTTTTTTTTTCTCATCAGATTTTAAGAAAAGCATTTTCACATAAGCTGTGATTGAAATAAGGTAGAAAATTTATTTGGAGGTGGTTAAAATGACATTGACTGTAAGGAACTATTACTATCAGGAAAGGCCAAAGAGGTGGCCGACACTTTAACGGTAAAAGGAAAAATTATAGGCGCGTGTGCCAAAAGAATACAGTGATGATGGTTAAAAATGTGAAGGTTGAATTATGGTTTGGAAGATTGACATTCCTTCTGATGACTGTGCAATACCCAACCATAATAGTAGTTGGTAAAGGTTTAAATTGTGTAATCGCCATGAACGGGCTATCTATCTTAGAAGGTCCTATCTTGAGATAAGCCAGGACCATGTTTCGAAAAGGACCAAACAAACCTTTGAGTTAAGTCTTCTATTGAAGGCATATGATTAAGAATGGTATTAACCTGCTATCGGTGCTTTGATTGAAACTCTTCTGCAATTTTATATGCTTCATGTCATGTATGTATGTCAGGATCAGGAGTGTTCTTCATGAATCAGGAATGGTGATTATGTTACCTCCTTAGAAGGATTTGATACGACATGGATAGACTCCGTATGGTTAGCTATTAAGACTTCATGGAAAATGAATGACTACAGTGGGTCAGTGGTGGACCATAGTAAGGCAGCAATGATTCTGCGAGTAATGAGCTGATTACAACCGTGAGAGTTGTATTGGAATGGGTGTTGAGATTGAGTACCACTAATCGGGTCGTGGTAGTGTATAAGTTATCATTGATAGACTAATTAAGTAGAGTATCTACCTAGTGAATAATTATTCTTTCTTATCAATAGAGAGTCGTATTATTATACGAGGAAGGATGCGGTGCAAGCATAGAATTCAAGTAACGATGATGTCTAGAATGAGATCCCAGATTCGATTTTCGATGTCTAGGGAGTTTCAAAGGTAATTGTGTATAAGCTCGAGGAAGATCATGGGTCCATAGAATGAGGGACGGGATAGCGAAAATATTTAGGCACGTGAAATGCGATGCTATAATACTTAATGTTGATATAAATGCATATATGTTTTGTTCTTCTATGACAACCCTCTATAGTTCAGAGGTAGGTTCCAAGCCAGATATTTTGTGGCAGTATATTTTTTTATATATATACAATTCTCTTCAGTTCGTTCTTTTCTCTTCTTTTCATTTCATGTAAGCTGAGAAGAACAACCCTTCCAGAAGGGGAGGTATTGCCGAATGACTATCTATCTGTGTGATAGAAGCCGAGTAGGATACCAGCTATTGTTTAATTGCTTGTCAAGTACTAAAGGCTGGCCACCTTCTGTACTAACTATGCGATATAACAAGTGTTCATGATCATAGTGATCTCTCAACAAATTCCTTTACTTCTATTTGATTGATCAAATTTTGGAAAATAGAAACAACTGAAAAAGGAGTAATAAAGTGGTGGTAGTATGCGGAATGGGAACACATTCGTGATACTAAGGTTGACGTGGTTATTAAAAGGTTATAGAACGCTAACGAGCAAAAGTATAACCAGTATAATATTAGGAACGGAAGGTGATAGCGATTACGAACTGGAAAAGAATGGGTATTGAGAAGAAAAAGTTCTAATGCTAAAAGCTATAGTGAGAGTCTGTGCAATAGACTTGAAAGAATTTGGAATGATCACTAAATTCGGATTGAGTTATCTTACGACAATAGATCATATGTCATTATCGAGATGTCGCCTTATGAGATCCTTGAGGGAAGACAATATCGATCTCCCTTATGTTAGGATGAAGTTGTAGAGCGCAAGATGCTCGGACCCGCAGTAGTCCAAAGGACCAAGGATATGATAGATCTAATCAGAGGACGGCTGGTAGTAGCCCAAGATGGACATGATAAGTATGTTGATTTGACACGCAAGGATAAAGAGTATGAAATAGGGGACCTAGTAATGTTATAGGTATCCCTTGGAAAGGATTGATGAGGTTCGGAAAGAAAGGAAAGCTAAGTCTACAATTTGTTGGACCCTTGGATATATTAAGACGTTTGGGAAGTTAGCATATGAGCTAGCCCTAACCCCGAACATGTAGCAGGTCGTAACGTGTTTCATGTATCAATGTTAAGGAAGTGTAATTCAGATGCCAGTCAAATAGGGGCATATGAGCGCATAGATATGTAACCCGACGTAACCTATATGGAGCAACCAGGAAGGGTTATAGAGTGAAAAGGGACAAGTGCTTAGGAGAAGGGTTATCAAACTAGTCAGAGTTTGATGGTAGAACCACAATGTGGAAAATTGACTCGAGAGTTAGAAAGTGTAATGCTAAGAAAGTATCCCCATTTGTTTTCTATCTGATTCCGGGACGGAATCCTTTTAAGGAGGGGAGACTGTAATAACCCCAATTTTTGGAAAATTTTGAAACCCTTATGAATAGTGTTTTTGCTGAATGAGAAAACTTTTCATGCCACACTATGTAGGGGTTCTGTTATGGATATTCTGGGATATTATTAGTACTCTATGAAGTATATAAGTGTATGTAAAGATCGTCAGAATCCAATTCCGAACACTTTGATTTTTCCCGGAAATCCGCTAGATACGGAAAGAATTGAGAAAAAGGTAACAGGATAAAAAAGATTTAAATTAAAGGATTATAGGAGAGGATCATAAAAGGAATATAATATATTGAGAAAGGTTAAGGGAACCTAAGTAATAAGATCCCGGGTGTGATCCCTCAAACGATAAACGAGAACGAAAGATAAGCGAACCGTAAAACAAATAAGTGACCAAGAGACAAGCTTGTACAAGAAGCCAGGGGTTGTGACATCATCAAACCACAAGGTGTGGACAAGTGGGAGCATTATGACATATGCAAGGTGACACAAGCATGACATGGGAAGGAAGGAGGTGTGGTGGCTTTGTAACCACACAAATTCAAGGGCAAGAAGGTAATTGACTAAAGCAAACACAAAAGCAAAGCAACCAAGCCAAGTAAAATCATTTCTCATCAAAATCAAAAAGAAACCAAAGCCTTGTTCATCTTTGCTCTCGGCCAAAACAGAACCAGAACACTAAAACTGCTGTATCTCCTTCATTTCTCACTCAAATATTGTGTTCTATAGCTCATTGGAAAGGTATTGAGATGGCCTACAACTCTTGTTCACAAGTCTCGTCAAAATAATCATGGTAAGACCCTCATTTTTACAGTTCTTTAAATCGGACTTTTAGAAACTTCAAAGCATAACTTTGTGTTCTTGATTTCTTTGGAAAGATCAAGCTTGTAGGAGGATCCCTAAGGCTTCCTAGCAACTTAACACCTCCCAAGGAAGGTATAAACTTCAAACCCTAGCCTTTACTTTATTTGTTAGTAAGTTTAATGGTGGGTTTTGTGAAATGAGAAGCATGAATTGTGATTATTAGTAGTTTGGTTTGATTTGGAAGTGTTTTGGTAATTGAAGCTTGATTATAGTTCATAGGTCTTGATTGTGGTTGTTTGAGTTGAAAACCTTGGAGATTATGGACTGATGTGGTATGGTTTAGGTGAATTTTTGTTGTATTGATGGTTATGAGTTGGTTGGTGGTTAATTGGAGTAGTTTAAACATTGGTAATCGCGTAAACATAGCCGTCGTAACGTCCGATTTTCTTTGGACTGTTTTTGTGCATAGCATTAGGACCCGAGAACCCCCTGCTAGAATATGACCACTGCCATGTTTAGATAGCTCATGTTACGAGCTTCGTTTTGATATGTAGTTCGTTCGATTCCGATGCACGGTTTAGGAGAAACGACCGTTTCAAGTAACGGCGTTTCGCGAACAAAACTTTTTCCCTCGCCTTACTTTGAAACATAGGTTAAAGACCAAAAAGGGTTAATTAATGTATGAAACATTTATGGTAAGTGTGTTAGGCAGTTGGTAAGTCATTCGCGAAGGAATCGCTTTAAAACTCGTAAAGGTTAAATTATTAAAAATGGCGGAGCCGAGGGTACCCGAGTGACTTAAGCGAATCGGGGAGCGCAAAACAAGCGTTAGAGTCTAAGTTAGTTAAAGTATAGGTTTACAAGTGATTTTGGTTTAATTCCAACTTACTTGTTGTTTATAGGTTATCAGACTCGTCCCGAGCCTTTCTCACCCCCAAGTCGCTCAGGCAAGTTTTCTACCCGTTATACTGTTGCTGTGATGTAAATATATGTATATGCATTATCTTGTGATATTGCATGATTGTTATTAGCAAATTTTGCGATATATTGGAGCATGCTAATATGGTATATATGCATGTCTGTTTCGTAATCTGGTTATCTATCTGTTGATTTCAATGCTTATAGTTGCATAATACCTATGCTAGAAATAAGCAAGTAGTTGCGGATACCCTTAGTATAGGGGATAAAAGGTGAACATATTTCTAAACCGGGAGTCGATGTTCCCGAGTATATTATATATATATATTTATATATATATATATATGGATATAGTTTTTAAAACTATGGATCGAATAAGGTTTATTCGATACCTTTATTCTATTATTTGAATATTATTTGAATATTCATTCGAGGGCTTATGACTCAGTTTATTTTATTATTTGAATATTATTTGAATATTCATTCGAGGGCTTATGACTCTTTTATATTATTTATTGAATATTATTTGAATATTCATTCGAAGGCTTATGACTCAGTTTATTTTATTATTTGAATATTATTTGAATATTCATTCGAGGGCTTATGACTCAGTTTATATTATTTATTGAATATTATTTGAATATTCATTTGAGGATCTATGACTCCGATTATTTGCTGAGATATATTCTTTATTTTATTAAAGAATAATGTTCAATAATCAAACTTATTTTCGATTATTCAAATAAAGATTATTCTTTATGGGAATATTATTTAAATAATAATATTCAGTCATTTTCTAAATATTCTGGGGACTGATTTACTTCATTAAATCAGCCTTACTCCAAACACTCTTTAAAGTGTTTTCGAGTCTTCAAAATGATTTTTTTAAAAGTTAGAGCGGATCCCAAAACTCATTTTTATATTTAAGATCTTCCTTTTTAAAGGGGATTTAAATACTCGTTCAAAACCTGGGGAATCCGGCTCTGTGGTGTATTTTATATTCGCAACAAGGTTGCAGATTTGGTAAATGAATTGATTACTTGCCCAACGTTCGGGAAGTAAGCCCCTCTCATTGAGTCGGCATAAGCGACAGGCCGGGGTACGGTCTATTATTGTGTAAGTGGCTCAGTGGGAGTCCATCAAATGCATAAGTGGCTGAGTGGCAGTCCAGCATAGGTCTTAATTATGACCAGGGTGATGACCAGTGGGGAATTCGTCCATCTACTAGTAGAAAAGGTTACTTATTGGTATCTTTGCCTGATCAGCGAGATATCGGGTTTATGCCAAAATTCTTTTCCTTTCCAAAGTTCATTGGATGTTTCAAACTCTGTTCATACTTTACATAACAGAGGTTCCAGGAAATGTTTAAGAGATATATATATGTGGATATATATATATATATCGGGACTAAATAAAGTATCTCGTAACTTTATTTCATTCAATAATATTTCAAAGATTGAATCTATTCAAATCTTGTCTTGTAGTCTCATCTATGTGATGAACTTTTGAAACTGATTATAACTTGAACGGTGGTAGTTCAAGTAGTATTGGGAAAGATATAAGTATATTGGGGTATTTGGTAACCTCATCTTTTAAACTTATATCTAATTAATAATTGTCTTATGAATGACAAAGATTTTCAGAAAAACGTTGAGACAAGGTTAGATATATGAGATCACCTTGCAACGATATTTTTTTTTATATATACAATTATACACTGGGACTTTGTGTATATTGTGCATGGAAGAGGACTTCCAATATTTTGAAAAGTATATATGTATATATATATACTGAATATTTTGCGACTTCATCGCATTAAGATATCAACTTGGTTCATTTCTTTTGACCAAGACTTTCATGAGTACTATGAGAAGGCTCATATATTGTTAATCATTATACATATTATTTTGGTGGGCTTGCTGCTCACCCTTGCTTTATTTCTTCATCACACAACAACAGTTAGGAAAGATGGCCAGACTCCAGCAGACCCAGCGCAAGCGCATGGGAAGCGTTCCGCGTCTTCCCGTTGATGTTGTAGCTGCTATAGCTGCAGAGGTAGATCTATTGTAGATCAGACCATCTACTTTTGAGAATCAATTATGTATAATTATAACTTGTGGCAGATAATGGCAATTAACTGTAAATTTATCAAGTAATCATTTTGGGTTGTAATAACTTTTAAATTGTGGATTCAAAGACTTGTACTTATTTAAATTTCATCTCTGAGACTATAACGGGTTGTGGTGTGTGTTAGTGTGGGGTCACAGCATAAGGTTATTTATTATTAATTAAGTGAAGTGATATTGTGGAAAGAAAGACCGTGACGACCCGGATCCCCGACCCCGGATCTGGGGGTGTTACAGCAATAAAAATGAAGATCTGCTAAAATCTAATTCTTCTAGGAAGTTATGCTTTAAATGTAATTCTGCTTCGCATCTTGCATATGCATGCACTGTGAGTAAAGTAGATAAAGATAAAGTTCATAATAAGCATAGCATGCCTACCATGCCTAGTTCTCATACATCATGTCATAAATCTAAATATATGTCATGTGCTTTTAATAACTTGTCTTCTTATCTTAACTTGATACATTTGCCATCCACTTCTTGTAAGTATAATGATAAGAACATGAGTAGAAAGCATGATAGGGCAAAGACTGTTAGTCCTTCTAAGGTTAGGAAGGCAACATCTACTTGGACGCCTAAAGGCATTCTTAAGGCTTCTAAAGAGAAGAAGGAGACAGTCGATGAGAAGCAAAAGCATGTTAAAATTGCATCTGATATTATTCATAATGTGAATCTCTCTAAGTCCCCTGGACCCAATTTAGTTTGTGTACTAAAGAAAACTTGATCCATAATGTAGACAAGGCAAGAAAAAGTGAAGCGGACCATGTGAATTGTGAACATTGGATGTTTGATACACAAGAGTTCGAGGATAGAGCCCTGCTATCAGAAGTGGACAAGTAAGCTGGCCCAGTAGTAACCTTTGGAGATGACAATAAAGAAATCACTACGGGATATGACATGAAATCAGGAATGTCATCTCTCACTCAATATTTAAATGCATATATTTGTTGAATATCTGTTGCAGTTATTTGTTGAGTTTCTACTTAAATAGTTTAATTTATGGAACTGGAAGCCATTCAACTTAATTATTTGCTCCATAAGTCAAATTGTTAAAGTAGCAGCAGCATTACACCTCTGAGAATCTTTTTCAGTGGTTAGGGATGAGTTTCGTAGCACCATAAACTCTTGATAATTCATATCATTAGTTAAAAGTGATATATGTAGCATCATAAACTTTTGATAATTCATATCACTAGTTAGTGTTGATATATGTGACATCATAAACTCTTGATGATTCATATCATTAGTTGGTGGTGATATTTGTAGCACTATAAACCTTTGATAAATCTAGTAACAAATCTTGTTGATAGTTTTATCACTAGTTAGTGGTGAGATTTTGATGATAGTGAGATTTTATAAATTACTTTTTATGAAAAACTCACTAAGATCAAAATCATGTGTGTAGCATAGTTGAACATACTTTAATTTCTATGAAGTCTAACAATTAATGAGTTCTTGAATGAATATCATAATTTGTACTAGACTTAGTGGATAGTGAATCATGTTTGATTATAAAGTTCAATTTTTGTCATTATTAACATCTAATGACAGCAAGCTCCTAAGTAATCAGAGGGAAGACAGCTTAGACAATCTAGATGTTGAAGATCTTTTTGATGATGAAGATAAACCTGAGGTTGTTCCAAATGAAGATGTCTATGCAAATGATCTTGTCAATAATCACAATTCTTATTCAAACTCTGACGGGCCTAGTTTTGAGACAAGCAAAGATAGTCAATCTATTTCTGGAACTAGTTCTCAAGATTCAAATTCTGAAGGATTATTTGACAGTAATGATAGTGGAAATTGGAAGAAGCACAGTTATATCATCTTTGGAACCAATCCACAAGCTTCAGATTCTAGATCATGCTGACAACAACTCAGGGGGAGCAAAAGAAGAAGAACAAAGATCCACTGGTCGGACTTAACATAATTTTGAAAATGCTGAGTTATCAAGAGCTAGTCTACCAAGACGTAAGAATAGTGTAAAAACCATCATTGGCACTTGATACTTGGTGTTTTTGATACTAGATTAAAGGCTAGAGGATCAGAAGAAGGAGCAAAAGAAGGATCAACTAGTCAAACACAACACCACATTGAATATTAGAGGACACTAAAGAAAATATCTGCTGAGACAAAGGGTTTGGTGTCAATATTATTCCCAGAGTCTAGTTCTTAAGTGATCCAAATGGTGGAGTAATGATTAGCAGGGCTACTGAGTGCGAATGATTATTTCTCTATTTTTCTATCTGAAGAAGAAACTAAGAAAGTTACAGAAGCTCTGATAGATCCGGATTGATTGGGTGATTGCAAAGCAAGATGAGCTCAATCAGTCAGCGAGCAGATTGTAGGGAAGCTGGTATCCAAACCAAATGACAATATTGTAATTGGTACAAGGATAACCAGAAATCAAACTGGATGACAATGGCATTGTTACAAGGGACAAGGCCAAAGTGGATGCTAGGTTATTATCAGGAAGCAGTATCTAACAGAGAGCACCAGTGATGAGACTTGAGGATATTGCGACATATCACGCACCTGATGCATATTACACTTGGAATTAGACTCTAGTAGATGTGTACACGTGCATTCCTGGTTGGTGAGTCAAAAGAGGAAGTCAATGCACAACAGTTCATGGACTTTGCAGTTGCAGACCTATTGGACCACGTATATCTCTTCTTCACAAGCTCACTTCAGATTGGTATGAACTACTTGAGAAATCATCAAGGACATGGTATGGCACTCTAACTGAAGTTACAGTTTAATATGAACTAGTAGAGTCGTCATATTAATAACTCTCTTATCACTAGGCACACACATAATGTTATATATGTGCTCTGATATAATGATAATTTTATATGTTGGTCTACTAACAAAACTTGTTCAAGATTATTTGCTAAGTAATTCCAGAGTAGGTATGGAGGAGCATGTTGGAAAGGTTACAATTCTTTTTGGAATTACTTCAAGCAGGCCATTAGAATAATTCTTTTAGGAGCTCCAGCGAGCCAAAAGAACAATTCTCTTAGGAGCACAAGTAAACCGAAAGAATGATGGCAATATAAGTAAGTTAAGGATCTTTTGAAGATGCAAAATTTGGAAGATTCTGAACATGCCAAGACTACTTACCAACAGAACCACTAAAGCTTGATCAGTGCAACTCATGTATAATGACAAGTTATAGAGGTATGATGAGCTCACTCTTTTACTCAAATGCTAATAGACAACATGTAATGTTCCCAAAATGCCAAAGTGCAAGGTTCCAAGTGGATCCTAGATAATCCAATCTTATAGCTATTAACAAGATTATTACATATCTGAAGGGACTATCAACTCTTGGAGTAAATTACCCTAAAAGATATTATGCTTAACATGTTTGGCTATATAGATACAGATTATGCAGGTTGTAAGAAAGACAGGAGAAGCATCTCTGAGGCTGTCAACTTAAGTGACAGGAGAAGCATCTCGAGAAGCTGTCAACTTTGTGGAAGAAGATTAATTTCTTGTTATGATAAGAAACAAGGAACCTTGACATCAGGTATCATTTAATTTGAGAGCATATCTTTTAGTTAAAGAGTTACTGACAGAAACATTTATTAAATCACTTGATAAAGTTAAATTTTCAAGACTGGTTTGTAAGTGTGGGATATCATTCATTGCATATTTTTTGGAAATCCCATCTGTAAGGAATTCTTAACATAAGTTCACAAGTATTAAATCTTCAATAGTTAAAGGACTTGTGAATTTATCAGTAATCCAGTACCTCGTACTTAGTGCTACTATCTTGATTATCATGATTACAATGTCATATACATTTGTGGTAGTTAAGTTTTATAGCATTAAGTTTGAATATTATTTTAATTGATTTAAATTATGACTATAGACAATTTCATTCCATATCAGTCTCATAATTTGAAGTATATTAAAATAATATGCAGCATAGTTATTTGTATCATGTACGAATAATTGTGGTACTTTTAGTATTAGTGATATTATTTAGAATTTTTGTTCTAAATAATCAATGCTTATTTCTAAAATCACTGATATTGAAAGTTGAAGTATTTTCTAAGTTATGTGTATAAAACTATCAATATTTTATATGCTTAGAAAGTATTTCTAAAGTTACTAATTATCCAGAGAGTGATTGCCATGTATATAAGTCATATATCCTATTGGTGATTGTTCAAGGATAATTATGAAAATATTTAAGTGCTAGTATCTAACTCATAGATATTTAGTATTTATTAATTAGTAATTTTGGGTTGTTTGGATTATGGAAATTGAAGCAATTCAATGATTTTATTTGCTCCATAATTTAAACTAACTTAAAATAAAATAAGCAGCATGATTAATTATAACTAAATTTGTCAACAATTGATGTCTAGTATATTGATTGTAACTTATGTATTATAAGTTAATTATGAGATTTTGGTTTTCGTGAATTTAGCAATGCTTATATCTCAAGAATTCACTGAAATCAGAATTATGATTGTAGCATGATTAGTTGTGTGCTAATTCTTGACTCATATCAGTCAATGATACTTAGTTAAGAGTTTAACTATGAACTAATTGTGAAGTATTAGTATTTGTGACATTACTTAGAACTCCTCTAAGTAATCAATATTTATCCTCAGTCACTTATACTAATATAAAAAGTGTAAAAATATCTCTTGAAGTACAACTATGGTCAATGAAGATGTTGTTTTATTAGAAGTAACCATATGTTGTTCACCTAGAATAAATTTTATACTTATTTGCAAATTCCTAAACACTTTGATAATAGATGCAATACTCAATGGATCAAAGTATATGGAACTTAGAAAATTTTTCTAAGATTGGAAACAAGTCAATGTTGGTTAATGTTGCTTTATTTATCGAACCAATATTGTTTGAGATATTACAGTTGTTAGGAGTTAATAATTGTACGATATATGAAATTGAATGCTGATGTCTTTTTGATAGATAATTGGTATTTAATTTATTGATATCTTATTTTAATATTTAAAATAGGATGCAACATAATTATTGGTATCAAAAGTACTTGACAAGTATCAGACAATGATATATTGTTAATATTTTGTTGCAGATAATTGTGAGATTTTAAGTTCTAATGAATTATATGAGTTGCTATATCTGACAGATTCACTACAATTTGAAATCAGCAGCATAGTCAGTCTTATTAAGGATATTTATCAATAAACAATTTTGTTGATTATAATCTTATAAAGATAGATTACGGAGCTTTTGATATGAATTAGAATTACTTAGACTTTACCCTAAATGATCAATGCTTTTATAAAAACTCATTCATGTTGAAAGAAAAAATCTTTCTTTCACTTCTTAATACTGCTAGGTCATGAGTCTGTGTCTTTTTCATATTAAAAGACATGATTATTTATCTTTATGCATAAAAACATACTTGTGCTCTCGAACAGTTTTAAGAGTAAAATCAAACTTGTTTCTACTTTAGTGATTGCTTATTTCATTAAAATCTATTGAAATCACTATTGTACATCATTTTTCTCAAAAGATTAAATGCATAATTTTCATTCATTATAGATCTTAAGTGCATTTTATCTCTACATTGACATATGCTCTGTGATAAAGGTTCAGCCTCCAATGGCATTCTTTCATTGATAGTCATGAGGTTGAAAACCCACAACTTATATCCCAGACTGTAAAGACAAACACAGAAACAGAACCAACCAACACTCTCTTACCACTAAAATGAAGTATGAATGAGCGTGAGGGAGAAAGTGCTTTAGAGCACCATATAAGGAAGGTTCTGAAGTCAACCCAGCAGCTTTGTGTAACACCCCCAAATCCGGGGTCGGGGATCCGGGTTGTCACGAGTTCCATTTCCCTTAATAACACATAACCTTAATAAACAACCAACTACTGCGTACTGTGACCCCACAATATACACACACACACACACACCACAAGTTATAGTCTCGGAGATGAATACCAAAAATAACACAAGTCATTTTATTCCACAATTATAAACCGTTGCACCTTAAAAGGGTTTCTGAATAAATTTACATTTCTTTTCCATTATTACAATTCATATAGATACATAAGTATGGTACATCAGAAGTTGAAAGCCTAGCCTATTGGTAATTTCTACCTCAGCTACAGCGGCATCTACGCCTACAGGAAACTGCGGAACGTTTCCTATCCGCTCGCGAATTGGGAGCTTGATCCTGTTCATCTTGTCTATCTGTTGTTGTGTGATGAAAGAAGAAAGCAAGGGTGAGCAACAAGCCCACCGAAATAATATGTATTATAATTAACAATATATGAGCATTCTCATAGTACTCATGAAAGTCTTGGTCAAGAAGAAATGAACCAAGTTGATATCTTAACGCGACCAAGTCACAAAATATTCAGTATATATATATATACTTTTCAAAATCTTTGAAATACTTTTCCAGGCATAATATACACAGAGTTCCAGTTTATAAATGTATAAAATATCGTTGTAAGGTGATCTCATATATCTAACCTTGTCTTAACGTTTTTCTGAAAATCTTTGTCATGCATAAGATAATCATTTACTAGATATAAGTTGAAAAGATGAAGTTATAAGATACTCCCATATAATTATATCTTTTCTGAATACTACTTGAACTACCACCGTTCAAGTTATAATTAGTTTCAAAAGTTCATCACACAGATGAGACTACAAGATAAGACTTGAATAGATTCAATCTTTGAAATATTATTGAATGAAATGAAGTTACGAGATACTTCATTAAGTCCCGATATATATATATATATATCCATATATATCTCTCATACATTTCCTGAAAACCTCTGTCATGTAAAGTATGAACAGAGTTGCAATATCCAATGAATTTGGAAAGAAAAGAAATTTTGGCATAAACCCGATATCTTTTTGATCAGGCAAAGATACCAATAAGTAACCTTTTCTACTAGTAGATGGATGAATCCCCCACCGGTCATCACCCTGGCCGTATTAGGACCATGTGCTGGCCGTATTAGGACCTTGGCAAAGATATCTTTCTGATCAGGCAAAGATACCAATAAGTAACCTTTTCTACTAATAAAAAATGAGTTTTGGGATCCGCCCTAACTTTTAAAAATCATTTTGAAGACTCGAAAACATTTTTAAGAATGTTTGGAGTAATGCTGATTTAATGAAATAAATCAGTCCCGATATATTAGAAAATATCTGAATATTATTATTTAAATAATATTCCCATGAAGAGTAATCCTTATAAAAATAATTGAAGTAGAAGTTTTAAAACTTATACTTGAAATGAATAATAAATAACCAAAGATATACTTATATGAAAGTACGATCTTTATTTGAATAATCGAAAATAAGTTTGATTATCGAAACATTATTATTTAACAAAATAAAGAGTATTATTTAATAAAATAAGCGGAGTCATAAGTCCTCGAATGAATATTCTAAATAATATTCATTAAATAAAATAAACGGAGTCATAAGTCCTCGAATGAATATTCAACTAATAATATTTATTAAATAAAATAAACGGAGTCATAAGTCCTCGAATAAATATTCAATTAATAATATTCATTAAATAAAATAAACGGAGTCATAAGTCGTCGAATGAATATTCAACTAATATTCATTATTTAAAATAAAGTTATCGAATAAACCTTATTCGATTAATATTTTTGAAAACTATATCTATATATATATATATAAATAAATATATATATATAATATACTCGGGAACATCGACTCCCGGTTAAGAAAATATCCACCTTTGGGTCCCCTATACTAAGGGTATACGCAACTACTACTTATATCTAGCATAGGTATTATGCAGTTTATAAGCAATGAATCAACAATTAGATATCAAGATTATGAAACAGGCATGCATATAAATATCATATCACATGCTCCAATATATCGCAAGACTTTGCTAATAATAATCATGCACTTATCACAAGATAATGCATATATATATACATCACAACAACAGTATAACGGGTAGAAAACTTGCCTGAGTGTTCCCGGTTAGACTTAAGCTTAGAGTGGG
Organism: Apium graveolens; assembly: GCF_009905375.1. NCBI lineage: Eukaryota > Viridiplantae > Streptophyta > Magnoliopsida > Apiales > Apiaceae > Apium > Apium graveolens. The sequence continues at coordinate 149,104,071 of NC_133654.1, read as the reverse complement.
TCCGATAACCTATGAACAACAACATAAGTCGAAATTAAACCACGGTCGCTTAAGAAACTAGACTTTAACCAATTGAACCTTAATGTTTGCTTATGGTCACTTCTACGCTTAACGAATCACACAAGTCGTTCGAGTACCCTTGGCTCCACCATTTTTAATAAATTAACCATTAAGAATTTTAAGGCGATTCTTTCGCGAGTACTCTACCAACTGCCTAATCCACTTTACATGATTGTTTCATACTCCAATTAGTCATTTAAGGGCCTTAACCAAGGTTTCAAAGTAAGGCGAGGGGTAATGGTTCGTTCGCGAAATGACGTTACTTAAAACGGTCGTTTCTCCTAAACCGTACATCGGATTCAAGCGAACCACATATCAAAACGAAGCTCGTAACATCAACTATCTAATCATGGAAATGGTCAAAACCTAACAGTGAGTTCGCGGGTCCTGATGTTAAGAACAAAAATAGTCTAAAGTAAATCGGGCCTTACGACGGCTATGTTTACGCGATTACCAAAGTTTAAACTACTCCAATCAACCACAAATCAACCAATAACCACCAATACCACCAAACTTCATCCAAACCTTACTAACTCAGTCCATAACCTCATGATTTTTCCAACTTATTCAATCTCAAACAAGAGCTACTAACTATACTTAAGGTTCATCAACCAACAACCAAGATTTATAACCCAAAATCATTATAATTCCAACCAAACTCTAAACATACAAGAATCATGCTCTTATGAACTATAACAAACAAAACCAAACCTAATACTCAAAGTAAAGTTAGGGTTTGGAGGGGTTATACCTTCCTTGGAGAGTGGATAATCACTTAGGAAGCCTTAAATAACCACTAACTATCTTTACTAAGCTTGGATATTGAAGAAAACATAAGAAAACACAAAGTTAGTTTCTTGAAAACACTATTCACCAAGAACTTTGATGAATTGATTAGCTATGTTAAACATGGAATCTTGAGCTTAAACTTATGGCTCATCTAAGTTATGAATTATGGAAGCTAAAGAAACAAACCTCTTGATTTTTGAAGGTGTGTAGCTTGAGTTTTGAAAATTTTCCTTTGCTTTTCATGGAAAATCCAAGAGCAAGAATGAGGGGGAGAAGAAATGCTTCTTGTTTGGTTGCCTAGGTATTTGTGTGATGATTTGCTTGTTAATTAGGTTGTTACCATGGTAAAAATTGTGTCGCTCACAATCATCCAACAATTCCTTCCCTTTTGGTCATGCTTATGTCATCCTCCCACACTTGTCCTCTTCTTGTTGGTGAGATGACATCATCCTCCACTAACTCTTTGATTAACTCCTAATCACTTGGCTAATGATCGCTGATCTGTTATACGGTTCGCTTAACTTTCGTTCTCTTTTATCGTTTGAGGGATCATACCCGGGATCTTATTATTTGGGTTCCCTTAACCTTTCTCAATACATTATATTCCTTTTATGATCCTCTCTTATACTCCTTGAATTTAAATCATTTTTATCCTGTTACCTTATACTCAATTCTTTCGGTATCTGGTGGATTTTCGGGAAAAATCAAAGTGTTCGAATTCGGATTCTGACGATCTTTACATACACTTATATACCATATAGAGTACTAATAAGGTCTCAGAATGACAATAAAAGAACCTCTACAAAGTGTGGCATGAAAAGTTTTCTTATTCAGCGTAATCAGCAAAAACACTATTCATAAGGGTTTCAAAAATTCCAAAAATTGGGGTTATTACAGTCTCCCCTCCTTAAAAGGATTCCGTCCCGGAATCAGATAAAAATGAATAGGGATACTTTCTTAGCATTGCAGTTTCTAACTCTCAAGTAAATTTTCCCACATTGTGGTTCTACCACCAACTCTGACTAGCTTGATAATCCCTTCTCCTAAGCACTTGTCCCTTTTTGATCTATAACCCTTCCTGGTTGCTCCATATAGGTTACGTCTGGTTGCATGTCTATGCGCGCATACGCCCCTATTTGTCTGGCATCCGAATTACACTTCCTTAACATTGATACGTGGAACACGTTATGAATTTGCTACATGTTCGGGGATAGGGCTAGCTCATATGCTAACTTCCCAATACGTCTTAATATATCCAAGGGTCCAACAATTCGTGGGCTTAGCTTTCCTTTCTTTCCGAACCACATCCATCTTTTCCAAGGGAATACCTATAACAGCACTAGGTCCCCTACTTCCTATTCTTTGTCCTTTCGTGTCAAATCAACATGCTTCTTATGTCCATCTTGGGCTACTACAAGCCCTCCTCTGATTAGATCTATTATATCCTTGGTCCTTTGGACTACTGCGGGTCCGAGCATCTTGCGCTCTACAATCTTCATCCTAACATAAGGGTGATTGACATTGTCTTCCCTCAAGGATCTTATAAGGCGATATCCCGATACTGACATACGATCTATTGTCGTAAGAAATCTCAATCTGTGCTAAGTGATCATTCCAAATTCTTTCAAGTCTATCGCACAGACTCTCATCATAGTTTCTAGTGTTATAGCTTTTGCTTCTCAATACCCACTCTTTTCCAGTTCGTAATCGTTACTATCTTCCGTACATAATACTATACTAGTTACACCTTTGCTCGTTAGCATTCTATAACCTTTTAATACACGCGTCAACCTTAGTATCACGAATATGTTTCCATTCCGAATACCACCATACTCATACTACTCCTTTTCTAACTACTTCTATCTTCGAAAGCTTGATCCATCATATATAGGTAAAGGAATTTGTTGAGAGATCACTGTGATCATGAACACTTGTTCTATTACATAGTTAGTACAGAAGGTGGCCAGCCTTTAGTACTTGACAAGCAATTAAACAACATGTGGTATCCTACTAGGCTTCTATCACACAGATAGATAGTCATTCGGCAATACCTCCCCTTCTGGAAGGGTTGTTCTTCTCAGCTTATACAAAATGAAAAGGAGAGAAAAGAATGAATTGAAGAGAATTGTATATATATAAAATATACTGCCACAAAATATCTGGCTTGGAATCTACCTCTGAACTATAGAGGTTTATCATAGGAGAACAAAACATATATGTATATATATCAACATCAGGTATTATAGCATCGCATTTCACGTGCCAGAATATTTACTATTCCGTCCATCATTCCATGGACCCATGCTCTTGCTCGAGCTCATAAACACTCAATTTTTAAACTCCCTCTACATCGAAACTCGAATAAGGGATTTCGTTCTAGATATCATCGTTACTGGAATCAATTGCTACACCGCAACCTTCTTCGTATAGTAATACTACTCTTTATCGATAAGAAGGAATAAATATTCATGGGTAAATAATCAACTTAATTAGTCTATCAATGATAACTTATACATCACCACGACCCGATTAGTGGTACTCAACCTCAAAATCCATTCTAATACAACTCTTACGGTTGAAATCAACTCATTACTCGCAGAATCATTGCTGCATTACTATGGTCCATCGCTGACCTACTGTAGTCATTCGCTTTCCTCGGAATCTTAATATCTAATCATACGGAGTCTATATCTGCCGTATCAAAATCTTTTAAGGAGTTAACATAATCACCATTCATGATTCATGAAGAACACTCCAGATCCTGACGTACATTCATGACATAAAGCAGATAAAATTGCAGAAGAGTTTCAATCAAAGCAACGATAGCAGGTTAATACCATTCTTAATCATATGCCTTAAATAGAAGACTTAACTCAAATGTTCGTTTAGTCCTTTTTGAAACATGGTCCTGGCTTATCTCAAGATAGTACCTTCTGAGATAGATAGCCCGCTCATGGCGATTACACGAATTAAACCTTTACCAACCACTATTACGATTGGGTAGTGCACAGTCATCAATTGGAATGTCAATTTTCCAAACCATAATACAACCTTCACAGCTTTAACCATCATCACTATATTCCTCTGGCACGAGCGCCTATAATTATCCTCTTACCTTGAAAGTGTCGGCCACCTCTTTGGCCTTTCCTGATAGTAAAATTTCCTTACAGTCAATGTCATTTTAACCACCTCCAAATAATTTTTCTACCTCATTTCAATCACTGCTTATGTGAAGATGCTCTTCCTTACGCTTTGGAAAAAAAAATATCACCATTTTTCCATAAGTCATTGCCTTAGTCTTTAGATGTGAACATTGCCACGACTGACTCTCGATCATACTTAGGACGTCTCTTATCTTGGGTCCTTGTTTTCACCAATCTCGACCTTCATTGGGTCGATCTATATTTTTTTATGGTTCAACACGTGCCCACCTGGCATTATTATAATTATGTCATATTTCCTTTATCAAAATTTCTATTCTTGAGAACTTTGAATATTACCTTTCTCCTTGTAAGACCTCTAAGGTTATCCTTGAATCGTTCCTCCTGTATTCCCTAGATACAGGGCATATCAAAATACCATTTACTAATACTAGAACCATTGTCTATATACTTCTGAAAAATTTCCCCACTGATCCTTAAAGGTTGTTGTTACCTTAATCCTTTCCAATTCATACTGTCAAAACTCATACTGTCCCTATTAAGGCTGAAATGCCAACCTTTATGCATTCCCCTAGGGTTCATCTTAAGGAATCAAAGTTATATCCTTAATTCCACCTTTAAAAAGGTACTTTCATCCTTCCATGGATAAATCAAGTCATATATCCTTGATAGATTATCTTATTCAATCATTCCCACCTCGATAGTATATACCAATTTCACAATAGCATCCTTATTCAAACTGAGGTCAACCCATATGGCCTTCAAAAGATAACAATGGTTACCCGCTTTTCTTTCCTAATTTGGTAATGACAACAGGGATGTTATGGAAGATATTGGTTGTGTTCAACGTGAACTTCTTCTTAATAATTCCTCATTTACTTTTGTTATTTATCTCAACAGTCATCTCAATATTGGGATATCTTTCATACCTGGCGTCTCCCTTTGTGGGTATCATGCCCCCGGTCTTACACTTCACATACTTGAAGGTCACTTCCTTCATTCAATTTTCCTAATTTCTTACTGTCTTGTCTCCTCAGTCTATCCGCGTCTCATTATTTATCCTTCAAACTATCTCAAGGTTTCCTCGAATCCTCCCAACTTACAGGGGATAAACTATATGTATCTCTTATGCCTTCAACCATCAACTTTAACTCATGGTGAATCACCCTCATCCTGACGATTACATACTTTTCTATTTCTATTGCTACGAGTCTTTAGGGTTTCCTCATACCCAACTCCCTTATCATTCCTCAAACTCTATTGTCTTTATTTTCCTTTCCACTTCAGTTTCTTTTTATTTTCTTTTCTATTATAATCATTTCACGTACCCACTAATCATTGACTTCAAATATCACATCATTCTGGGATTCTTGTCATCAGAACGAATCTTGACAACTTTTACAACTTAGCTTCATAATTCATCATACTCGTCCGCCTTTGTTCTGGCTCTAAAGCTTTTACACTATCTCCATAACCTTGGGAATTACTTTCCCGAAAACAATTGACTGAACTTTAATCAGTTTATTCTAACCTCTGGCTCCGTGCCTTTCTTGGTCTTACACCAGCGGGTGGCCTCTCTCTTAGGAGGGTAAGTGACAAAAATAGTCTTTTGTGATTCGTCCATCATTTAGAATATAAAATCAGTCCTCTATTTCCTTTGGCCAGGCTCTTGCCTCGGCTAGGTCAGCTTGTTCCTTGGAACTCTGAGAGCTTAGCGACTTAAAGGTCCTGAAAGAATTTCCCACCGCACTGTCTCCTCAGGGTGGTGGTTGGGGATAATAGTCTAAGTTCTTTTTAGACTGGTCCATGAATTGCCATATAAGAGTACCGTCTCAGGTCTCCTTTCCTTACTCGACTTTCTGTTTCCTTAGTATGAAATGTTTCATCCTTCTCCCATACTTGGGGTTATCTTATACGTTAAAATCCTTATTTTCCACTTCATTATATTATGGGCTCCTTCTTTTTTAATGGCAACCTCCCTGACTATCACATTCGGGGTTTGCCCTAAATCTTATTCTTCGTGGGGGCATAATGTTTGGAAAAATTTTGAGAATCTCTTTATATTTGTCTTACTTACTTTGCTTAATTCTTTCCCTCGTTCAGTCCTTACATGATCGTAAATTATGAATTCTCAAGTTCCATAACTTCATGACACTCTTAAGTGTTAATAGTGCAATTAACAATATGAACTTATTCACCACAAACTGATCTGAACTAAAAGGAACGAATATATACATAATCATTTGTTCGAGGGTACAACAACTGAACACATTAAAGAGAATTACATCATTTGATCTGATCGATTCTATCCCAAATGTACTACCATAGATAATCATCTAGTCATTAAAACTAATCATTCATAACTTAGGCTAATCCTCCAAAAGCGGTTCTACACGAAACCCTTATTTGATCGCTCTGGCTCTGCACACTACCACAGATCAAGAAATACGGGCACGCACGACATCCCTAACCTGCTCCATCACAGAGGTGATGAGGTCTAAGATAGTCGCAAGTCAAGCTGGATCAACCTGACCCTCAAGATGGCCTCTAGCTGTAATTCAGGTGGTAACCTCAATCCTGTCCATGCTATACGCTAATCCTGCCGGAAGTACCCCGCCCTCAATCCTTGGTGCAGTGAGTTGATCTAATAGATCACTCCTAACATTACGGGCCTCAGACAGAATACCCAGGGTCATCTGATAATCAACAATAAGAGAAGCCTGAGTGGTAGCGTCTAGCAGTCCATGGGGTGCAGGTGGTGCAGACCCAGGAGATCCAAATTGATAACCAAGCATGGTATCAGGTGACAATGGTGCAGGAGATAAATGTGGCATTTCCTCAGTAGGTGCTGGGCTCTGTACAGGGGAGGGAACATGAATTGGTGGAACCTCATGGATGTCTACAGGAACCTTTGGAAGAGGGTCTGTTACTGGTATAACTGGTGTCGTGGAAGGCCTCACTTCTTCTGCCCTCATTATCCTCTGTGCCCTTGGTAACTCTTTATCCTCGAGTGCCACCCTCGCGGCCATTCTAGCTCTGGTAGTCGCCCTGACTATGCTCATCAATTCCGCAGCAGTCCTCTCTTTATTCTCGTCAGGACCCTCCACGAGATCCTCCTCAATAACAATCCCTTCTGGGATAACATCCTCAACTGCAACATTCCCAACATGACTCTCATCCGGTCCCTCGCTAGGGTACTCTATCGGATTCACAATTTGATCTCCAACATGTAATAAAACATCATCATGCTGATACCCCTGAACCTCAGGGTTCGGTGCCCCGCTGCCCCATATGATAACGAACTATGTTACTATCACGATATTTATAAGGGTTCCCATAAGGGTTTTAACTGTCAGTACTACGTTAGGTAGCCCGACTATGAACTTGGCAAGAGTTCTTATTATCTTAGTGAACTTATTATCTTAACGCCACATCATCTCTAAGGTTTATAACGCTTGGCTCTGATACCATTTCTGTAACACCCCCAAATCCGGGGTCGGGGATCCGGGTTGTCACGAGTTCCATTTCCCTTAATAACACTTAACCTTAATAAACAACCAACTACTGCGTACTGTGACCCCACAATATATACACACACACCACAAGTTATAGTCTCAGAGATGAATACCAAAAATAACACAAGTCATTTTATTCCACAATTATAAACCGTTACACCTTAAAAGGGTTTCTGAATAAATTTACATTTCTTTGCCATTATTACAATTCATATAGATACATAAGTCTGGTACATCAGAAGTTGAAAGCCTAGCCTGTTGGTAATTTCTACCTCAGCTACAGCGACATCAACGCCTACAGGAAACTGCGGAACATTTCCTATCCGCTCGCGAATTGGGAGCTTGATCCTGTTCATCTTATCTATCTGTTGTTGTATGATGAAAGAAGAAAGTAAGGGTGAGCAACAAGCCCACCGAAATAATATATATTATAATTAACAATATATGAGCATTCTCATAGTACTCATGAAAGTCTTGGTCAAGAAGAAATGAACCAAGTTGATATCTTAACGCGACCAAGTCGCAAAATATTCAGTATATATATATATACTTTTCAAAATCTTTGAAATACTCTGCCAAACATAATATACAAAGAGTTCCAGTTTATAAATGTATAAAATATCGTTGCAAGGTGATCTCATATATCTAACCTTGTCTCAACGTTTTTCTGAAAATCTTTGTCATGCATAAGATAATCATTTACTAGATATAAGTTGAAAAGATGAAGTTATAAGATACTCCTATATACTTATATCGTTTCTGAATACTACTTGAACTACCACTATTCAAGTTATAATTAGTTTCAAAAGTTCATCACACAGATGAGACTACAAGATAAGACTTGAATAGATTCAATCTTTGAAATATTATTGAATGTAATGAAGTTAAGAGATACTTCATTAAGTCCCGATATATATATATATCCATATATATGTCTCATACATTTCCTGAAAACCTCTGTCATGTAAAGTATGAACAAAGTTGCAATATCCAATGAATTTGGAATGAAAAGAAATTTTGGCATAAACCCGATATCTTGCTGATCAGGAAAAGATACCAATAAGTAACCTTTTCTACTAGTAGATGGATGAATCCTCCACCGGTCATCACCCTGGCCGCATTAGGACCTTGTGCTGGACCGCCACCCGGCCTCTTACGCATTGATTGACTGCCACCCAGCCACTTACACTTTGATAGACCGTACCCCGGCATGTCGCTTATGCCGACTCAATTAGATGGGGTTACTTCCCGAACATTAGGCAAGTAATCAAATTGTTTTCTCAAAATAGCAACCTCGTTGGGAATGTAAAATACACCACAGAGCCGGATGCCTTAGGTTTTTGAGCGAGTATATAAATCCCCTTCGAAAGGAAGATCTTAAATATAAAAAATGAGTTTTGGGATCCGCCCTAACTTTTAAAAATCATTTTGAAGACTCGAAAACATTTTTAAGAATGTTTGGAGTAATGCTGATTTAATGAAATACATCAGTCCCGATATATTAGAAAATATCTGAATATTATTATTTAAATAATATTCCCATGAAGAATAATCCTTATAAAAATAATTAAAGTAGAAGTTTTAAAACTTATACTTGAAATGAATAATATATAACCAAAGATATACTTTCGCGAGTATATAACCATTTTTAATAAATTAACCATTAAGAATTTTAAGGCGATTCTTTCGCGAGTACTCTACCAACTGCCTAATCCACTTTACATAATTGTTTCATACTCCAAAAGGGCCTTAACCAAGGTTTCAAAGTAAGGCGAGGGGTAATGGTTCGTTCGCGAAATGTCGTTACTTAAAACGGTCATTTCTCCTAAACCGTACATCGGATTCAAGCGAACCACATATCAAAACGAAGCTCGTAACATGAACTATCTAATAATGGCAATGGTGAAAACCTAAAGGTGAGTTCACGGGTCCTGATGTTAAGAATAAAAATAGTCTAAAGTAAATCGGGCCTTACGACGGCTATATTTACGCGATTACCAAAGTTTAAACTACTCCAATCAACCATAAATTAACCACAAATCAACCCATAACCACCAATACCACAAAACTTCATCTAAACCTTACTAACTCAGTCCATAACCTCATGATTTTTCCAACTTATTCAATCTCAAACAAGAGCTACTAACTATACTTAAGGTTCATCAACCAACAACCAAGATTTATAACCCAAAATCATTATAATTGCAACCAAACTCTAAACATACAAGAATCATGCTCTTATCAACTAAAACAAACAAAACCAAACCTAATACTCAAAGTAAAGTTAGGGTTTGGAGGGGTTATACCTTCCTTGGAGAGTGGAGAATCACTTAGGAAGCCTTAAATAACCACTAACTATCTCTACTAAGCTTGGATCTTGAAGAAAACATAAGAAAACACAAAGTTAGTTTCTTGAAAACACTATTCACCAAGAACTTTGATGAATTGATTAGCTATATTAAACATGGAATCTTGAGCTTAAACTTATGGCTCATCTAAGTTTATGAATTATGGAAGCTAAAGAAACAAACCTCTTGATTTTTGAAGGTGTGTAGCTTGAGTTTTGAAAATTTTCCTTTGCTTTTCATGGAAAAGCCGAGAGCAAGAATGAGGGGGAGAAGAAATGCTTCTTGTTTGGTTGCCTAGGTATTTTTGTGATGATTTGTTCTTTAATTAGGTTGTTACCATGGTAAAAATTGTGTGGCTCACAATCATCCAACAATTCCTTCCCTTTTGGTCATGCTTATGTCATCCTCCCACACTTGTCCTCTTCTTGTTGGTGAGATGAAATCATCCTCCACTAACTCTTTGATTAACTCCTAATCACTTGGCTAATGATCGCTGATCTGTTATACGGTTCGCTTAATTTTTGTTCTCTTTTATCGTTTGAGGGATCATACCCGGGATCTTATTACTTGGGTTCCCTTAACCTTTCTCAATACATTATATTCCTTTTATGATCCTCTCTTATACTCCTTGAATTTAAATCTTTTTTATCCTGTTACCTTATACCCAATTCTTTCGGTATCTGGTGCATTTTCGGGAAAAATCAAAGTGTTCGAATTCGGATTCTGACGATCCTTACATGCACTTATATACCATATAGAGTACTAATAAGATCTCAGAATGACAATAAAAGAACCTCTACAAAGTGTGGCATGAAAAGTTTTCTTATTCAGCATAATCAGAAAAAACACTATTCATAAGGGTTTTAAAAATTCCAAAAATTGGGGTTATTACACTTTGTCTCCTACAAAGTTGAAATAGATCAAAACTGAGACAACTGCTAGCTCCCATACATCTTCTCAAAAAGATGTAATGGCTGAAAAGGCATAAAACAGTTACTAGATTCATCCTCTCAACAGGGTGCGTCTATTGAAATTCGCCTGTCGGCCAGGGTATCCAATGTAGTGTCACCACCTCAAACATAAACAATTCTTGATGCACAAGGAAAGGCTACACACACAAAGGATGAGTTAACGGAAATGAGAGTTTCGACCATTTTACGGTTAGATTCGATTGTTCAAGTTTCTTTAACGGACCAATTGCCTTTACAGGTGTTAGGAGGGGATACTGATCCAATGGCCATATGTCAGTGGTCAGTGTCTACCTGCCCAGGACTAATAAACCTGGATGCATCTGCGGATAGTGGATCTGACATAGGTGCAGATCCGCAACTTATTGACAATGATTCAGATGTTACCTGATGAGTCACAAGGAAATGTCTTCACAGACATTAGAAGGGAACTTTGATCTTTATGCTAAATTCTTTGGATCAGTGTTTACCTTCCCAAAGTTCAAATCTGGAACCCTAAAAGGGAAACTAGCAACTTGTAGATTATGACTCAGATTCATCTGACGAGTCTAACAAGGATGAGGATTTGCGAACTCCCATTGCACCACTTGTGACCTCCTTAAGGATGGCTAAGGTGATTTTCCTTGCAGGTACAGCTGGATTTTGGAGCTATGAGAGGAGTGATACACTTGTGAGAATGAGTGTAAACATGAGTGGAGAGAAGAGTGAAACACTTGTGAGGTACACGAAACAGAATCACACACTCACGGTGAGTAAGAAAGACAAAAACCATATCCCATTCCCTATCCCTAAACATGGTTCTTGATACCTCAGGTCTCGAATCTGTTTATGATTGGAACCTAACTCTTAGGGACCTAATATTTACAAATTAGATTAGAATACTTCGGGACCTTTGGGAGCTCACAATTGGTAACACTTGGTGATCTCACATTTGGGAGGTATAAGGAGTTGGGAAGATTGGTGAACATGATGATCAACAGTGAAGTCATTCTTGCAGCATTTAAAGGGACATGGTTGATCAGACTATTACTTGTTATTTCTTTTCCAACCAAGTAACATATGAGAACTCCTTCAGACAACAACATACATTCCTTCTCTAAGGGGGAGATAAAAGCTTATATAATAGTTTGGAGGATTCCTCAACTAAGGGGGAGAAATAGCAGGAAGGAGGAAAAAGGTAAAGCACATGTACACTACACCACACCATTGTTGTTTGTAACTATGGATCCTATTATACGGGAGAGTTGGTAAACACAAGGTGATTTCCTAGTGATCAGAAGAAGTGGTTTGGTTCATCACTATTCTTCATAAGGGGAGAAGTTGTTTTCCAAAAAGGGGAGTACCATTAGTTTTTATCTGCGGATCCTATTGTACGGGAGAGGTGGTAGACGAAGGTGATCTCCTTTAAGCAGTTGATTCTCATAGGGGGAGAAGCAAGAGAGATATGCGCTTCTCAACAGAAAATGTGGTTGTACAAAAGAAACTGCTGATGATTACTTCAAGACTGAGAAGTATTATCTGGCAGAGATTTGAAGAACCAAGGAAATGAAGATGAAACTACTTGAAGATCACTTCCGTGCTAGAGGAACAAGCATATTTCATTTCAGTTACTTAAGAAATCTGGAAATGCGGTATTTGATCCAGAAAACTAGTAGCATTATTTACAAGTCCTGGTACATTACATTTTCTAGTTGTTAGTTGAGTTATCCTCTCTATTTAATTTGTTTGTTAAGTTTAACAATCAAATAAGGGGAGATTGTTGGTGAGACTGCGTAGCTGTATGAACAGTTACGAGATAACTCAACACAATAACAACACTAGAACATGACAGGTTAATAATAATACGTCTACACAAGGAATACATAAGAAGAATGATCAAACACATACAAGAATCAGAACACAGTATTACAAGTGCAAGTCTATTTGAAGTCATAGAAAGAAGATCATTCAGTGATCAGGCCTCTGTGAAGAATAAACAATCAGAGGACTTGTTGTTTTAATACAGTTGAGGATTCAAGTATAGAAATCAAGTGATTCCAGTAGAAAATAATCTATAGAACTCAAGTCAAAATTCATTAACAAGGAACAATCATAAAGGATAAGGATATTCAATTCAGGGCTAGTCGTTTGTGAACCAGACCAGTGCACTAAGCGTCAGCATTCCAGGATTGATCATTCAAGTCTACAAAAGAACTGTTAAGTGATTTCAAGATCAGGTTAAAAAGGGATTCAAGTCAACAATCCAGAAATGATTAGTCAAGCAAAAAGCATTGGATGGAATGTTGGTAATTTGTCTAAGGCAAAATCATAAGAAATCTACTTCTAGTATCCACTAGTTGAATCCAAGGTCTTACTAGTCGATTTTATGCAAGCAAGAAAAATGTCTAAGGCAAGAAAACATTCTTAAGATAAAAATCGACTAGTAGAATCAAAACATTGCCTAAATCGACTTTTAGGGGCTTTATAAACCTACTAGTCGAATGGAAGGGTCAACTAGTCGAATGAAATGCTAGTATGTAGTTAGTGTAGAAACTAAGTCAAGGAATTGGCCTTTAAATGCAAATCGACTTCTAAGAAATCGACTTTGCTTCTTACTAGTCGATTTCATGATTATACAAGTCGACTTAGGTTCTTTTCAAGCTAAGTGATTGAATTCTCTAAGGCAAATCCTTATACTCTTGAGTTTGGTCGACTTCTAGTTGAATATCCAAGGAAATATGAATCGACTACTAGGGACTTGGGGTTATTTTGAAGTGCAGCAAATTAGAATGCTTGGACCAGAAGAAGCCACGTATTCAATTTGGTTTTAAGTCTACAATAAAATAGAAATCTCAGCATTCATTCAAAAAGATTTTTCACCAGAAAACTGAAAAGCTTTTATGGAGAGCATTACGGAGCATTCAAGTTCATATTAATTGCTTTGTAACTGTACTGTTATGCTGTTGAAATTTCTGTAGAAGCTAATCAATTGATTAGATTGTAGCAACATTAAGGTTTATATCAATCGAAATATATTCCTTGAATTGTGTTGTGATTTTACTTCCCAGCATAAACTAAGAACTTGTTTTGAATCAGAATTAATTGGTGGTATCGTATTCAAAACCCCCTTCTAAGATACCTTTGGACCTAACAGGAATAGAGGCCAACCCCAATAAGATCAAAGCCATCCTAGATATAGAGCCACCACGCTCCATCAAGGACGTTCAGAAGCTGACCGGAAGAATTGTAGCTCTAGGGAGGTTCATCTCCAAGTCAGGAGACAAATGCCTGCTCTTTTTCAAAACCCTTAAGAAGGTGAAGAACTTTAAATTGACAGCTGAGAGCCAAGAGGCCTTTGAACAGCTGAAGAAGTACATGACTAAAGCCCCGTTTTTGGTTAAACCAAGTCCGGAGGACACTCTTTATTTGTACCTCGCGGTATCTGAACAAGCCATGAGTGCAGTCCTCGTGAAGGAAGAGCAGAAGCTCCAAAAGCATGTATATTATATAAGAAAGGTGTTCCATAGAGCAGAATTGAATTACTCCACCATGGAGAAGTTCGCGCTTTCTCTCATCACAGCCTCGAGGAAGTTGAGACCATACTTCTAAGCTCACAAGATCGAAGTCCTGACAGACCAACCTTTGAGGAACATTCTTCGGAGCCCGAATGACGGTGGAAGGCTCATCAAGTGGGCGATTGAGTTAGGAGAATTTGATATCAAATACAAGCCTCGAACGGCCATCAAAGCTCCGGCCTTAGCAGACTTCGTGGTCGAATGCACCATTAATGACCAAGCAGTCGGGGGCAAGAGATAGTAACCCCGGAAGGAGGAGAGAAAGAGAAGGATGAAGAAATAACCTTGAAAGAGTATTAGGTTCTCCATTTTGACGGAGCATCCAAAACAAAATCTAGTGGTGCAGGCCTAGTCTTGCAAAGCCCTGATGGGTTTATAATTGAATATGCTTTGAAGTTGGACTTCTCGACTACGAACAACGAAGCAGAATATGAAGCATTGATAGCTGGCTTAGGCTTGGCTAGAGCCGTGAGGGCCAAAAACCTGAAGGTCTGTGGAGACTCAAGACTTGTAGTTGCTCAAATTAATGGGGAGTTTGAGGCCAAGGATGATACTATGGCCAAGTAACTGAGAGTCGTAAAGGGAATACTGACTCAGTTCGATGAATGGTACGCAGAACATGTTCCGAGAGAGGAGAACACTACGGCGGATGCCTTGTCTCAGTTTGCCTCATCTCAATTCGAGAATTATCCGAGAACTATTTACTTCCAGGTCTTGAAGACCCCTATTGTTCATGTCATAAATATGATAGCATCGGTTGGTGTGGCAAGCTTTCGGATAGACCCGATCAAGACCCACTTAGAAACTGGGTGGCTCCCCGATCATGCCCAGGAGGCACGCAAGCTTCCGGTTAAAGGATTGAGATATTTATTGATTGAAGGCCTTCTTTACAAAAGGTCCTTTGTTATTCCGTACTTGAAGTGCTTAAGACCTCTTGAAGCAGAGGAGGCACTTAAAGAAGCCCATGAAGGAATTTTTGGACAACACTTGGGGGGGCAGGGCCCTCGCTCAGAAGATAACTAGGTTGGGATTCTATTGGCCAACTATGCTAGCCGATGCAAAGGCTGTAACGACTGAGAATTTCACGACGTAATTAAGTGAATATAGTATGACTTCTGTGGTGTGATTATAAATTATGTGACTAAGTGATGTTTAATTGTCTTTATGGTATAATAGTATCTGGGAGCGTAGATAGATGCGTTCCAATTTAAAGAGTCAGCTAAGGGGTTAAGCTGTGTTGTCGGGCCGTCAGGTAGAACAAAACCCGTTTTAAAAAGGGATTAAAGTATTTAAAAGCGAAATATGTGTTGATATGTGAAATGGAATGTTTAAGTAAGGATTATGTTCTAGTAATGTGTCGATTGGTAAGATAACCGATTGTGAAGCGTAAATGAAACGCTGAGCGTTGGGTCGTCAGGCAGAACGTGACCCGATACGCGAAAAAGGAGAATAATAATAAAAAGGGGAAATTGTATGGTCAAATATGAGTTGTGGTGTATGGATATATATGTGCTTGGTTGCCTGTATGCATGATTACGTGATCTATTTATTTTAAATGGATATAAGGGATTTATTTGAATTAAAATAAGGTTTATTGAACCTTTATATATATCTATAAAATTATTCGAGAATGGTCAAGGCGTGAAATTTGTTTTGTTCTCTTCAAAATAGTCCTAGAGACTTTTTAAAATTGATAGATGGATTTATTTCGTGATCGTCGCATTTTAAAATGATTTTATGGAGTTAAAATGCTATTTTCAGCGCAATCTTGTAAAATTCGTATTTAATCAACCGTTCGCTCAAAAATTATTCTGAAAATATGGATGGAAAGCTAATTTCGAGATCTACGTTTTAAAATTTTTATTCTTTTCTTTCCCCATCTTTTCTGAGAGGGTTATTCATTTATCAAAATTATTTTTAGAAATTGGAATTAAAGAATAAAGGGAAAATCCTAGAAACTAGTGGGTAAAAGACCTTTATACCCTTGGCTACTCACTATATATAACCTCACTCCCCTCCCCTTTTTCTTTTTCTCACCCGGTTCACTCTCTTTTTCTCTCATCTCTCTCTCAGCTTTCTCTTCTCTTCTCTCTCTCTCTCTCTCTCTCTCTCTCTCTCTCTCTCGGTATAATCTCTCTCTCTCTCTTCTTGTTCCCTCTATAACCTCCATTAAAATTCAATCTTGAATCAAGATTTATGCTTCTTATACTCTAAAGATGCAAGAACACACTTGCATGTAGGTGTATGTGTGTTATGTGTGTTCGATGTATGTGTGTTCACCGAGAACCTCTCGATTCTTGTTGTTCTTGTTGTTGTTACTTTGTTTAAGCATGATTCCTTGTAAATGAATGATATCTAAGTTGTGCATGTTAGTTATTTTGAGGAATTGATAGAAAATCGGGGGTTTTGTGGTTGGACACCCTCGAATGAGGGCACCACCGTGAAGCCACCGCCACCGGTGATGAACTCCGGTGAACCGGTGGTGAGTGATGATGTTATTACTGAGCTCTAATATTCATAAAACTTAATTTCGGTATTTGCATGTGGTGATTGCCTTAAAACTGAATGGGTTTTTGATTTTTAAAGTTATTAAATTGATTTTTGTTGAACAAAATGATTGTGGATTATTGTTTTAGAATAATAGTGGGAATTTAGAATGGTTATTGGTTTAAAATAAGTGAATTGATGATTGAATGTAAGATTTGAGTATAATCGATTTGATGTTAAGTGAATGCATGTATAATTTCTAAGAAATATGTGATTTGTTTGATTGTTTTGGGTTCGAATAAGTATTAAAAAGGAAGGATTAAGTCATCTAGTTATAAGGGTATATAATTGATATGATAACTCAAGTATAGAGTTGGAAATGTAAGGATTAAATGCTGTGTGTCGTAGTTGCATCGTAATGCGTGAATCAAAGTCTATATGGTTAAAGTATACGAGTTATGGTATAGACATGTTGTGTGATTATAATTGAGTATACAAATACTCTTAGGATATTGCGATTAAGGGAAATGTTAAAGCGTTCTGGGAACGTCAAGTGAGAATCTAATTAAGGTTTTGGTTTTTGGATTGTAGATTCGGAGCGTGAGGACATCAGGCTAGGAAAGGGAAAAGTATACTAGGTGGCAGTAGTTCAACCTTTGTGAAACAGGAAAGTGAATTCAGGAAAGTAACTCTATTTAATTGTATAAATGGTTATAAAGAGGATATTGTTCGTGCTATGTAGAGTATTGAACTTTTATAGTAATGTTCCCCTATTATTGAATCTTGAGATACCCTATCATTGTTCTTGTGAACTTGTTATTGATAAGATTATTGTTCAAATCCTTTGGTAACCTTTTCTTATCCTTATTACTTGTTGATACCATGAACTATTGTAAACCCTATAAGAACCTTTATGAACCCCCTTGTGTAATGATCCTTCATACCTTTTTTTACCTTATACCCTATTGATCCTTGAAACGGTTTTGATTCCCTAACTTGAGTACCTTGTTATCATTTGATCAAGATCCCTAGAATTGAACTTTGCTTATCCTTGATTCATCTCCTTATCTTTGAATTCTTGAAATTTGAACTTAAGAATGAGTTTAGACTTGAAAGAGTCTGAAAGATTTCATATTCTTGGTAATGATAAAATTAATTTAGTAAAACCTTTCTTTTCCAACACAAGGTTTTCCAAACGAATTCCTGATGGATTGGATTGAGACGTAAGAGACTAGTGGGACTAGTCCAGTCATGTTAAGAGGCTAGCGGGGCTAGTCCAGTTTAAGGTTGAAATTATGCCATAGGTACCTTCAATACCGGATGGAGGTCAGTACGAGCTGATCACCCGTATTATTATGAATTGAAAGTTAAAGAAGTCCAATCAAGGGTTCCATAACTATTTAAAAAGGAATTGAATTTCCTATTCAGTAATTGATTCTTTGAAAATGAAAAAAAGGCTTATGTTGTTTTGAAAAGAGTTGATTGTGATATGATGAAGCTTACAGGTTGTGAACCCTGATTTTGATTCTATTGATCATATAACTGATTCCCAATGATGAAAAGATTATCGCTTTCCATTTGAAAGATCATTTGTGATCCTGTTAATGATTTGTGATGAATGTCGGCTTTCACCCTATCTTGAGCATTGTTCCTTGAAAGCCCAAAGCTTTTCTTTGTAACCCTTTCATAGCCCAAAAGATAGAAATCTGCAACCTAGAAATGTTAAAGTAGAATGCCCTAAAAACATAAATGGTATATTATGGATTTTGTATCGTATAATTGTTTTATAGTTACTTGCTGAGTTTTATACTCATATGTTTTGTTTAATCTAACCATGGCAATTAAGCAAGAAGATGGCCAGCCTTAGGCGCACTGCTCGTAAGAGCGTACCTGGTGGTCCCTACCGTGTTGAGGGCTTCCGGTTGCCAGAGTAGGTAGTACAGGTTTTAAGTGAGCAAGCGATTAGCCGAAAGGTTGTTAAGATACAATGGGTTATCTGTCGATTCCAAGTCGGGATCGACTATGTAAATTTGGTTTTATTTTGGGTTGTAAATTTTATTTTATGTTTGGTAGTTGTAATCTGCTCTCAAACTTTATCCTGTTTGATCCTGTTAGTAGTTAATCGGTGTTTATGCTTATTTAATTCATAGATTAAAGGTGTGTGGGTCCTCATTCTAAATTCCATAAATAATTTTTCACTTTCTTTTAAAAACTCTTTTCAATAAATTCCAACTCAAAACTAAACCCACTAGTATAACTTCGAAATGAAGTATACTAGGCCCAAATAAAATATAAAACTATAAATAATATAATATAAATAACTTTACACAATAAAACTTACACTAGTTCGCAAACCCTGGACCAACCACCTTTCAAAAGCTTCTTCTTTGTTTCCTCGAATTACGCGGCTAAATAGCACAAGCTAATCCTCACTGGAGGTCAAATTTGAAAACAGGCAAGTATGAGCGAAAGAAATGCTCATCAAGATCATTATAGTGAATATAGGGTCGTTTTGATATAAAACCGACATCTGCATTAGAGCTGAACATTTAAAATCATAATTGATGAATCATAAAATTTTAGTTACGGAACCCCAGAATTGATTCCTTAATTGTATTCAAAACCATTTTGATATTTTTGAGCGAAATGCTTCAACAATAATTTGAATCTTGACGAGATTAAAACTCGTAAAACCGTGTGTATGGAAATATCGTAAACAATAATAACAAGAAGCAATGATTATGAACTGAATTATAAACTTTATTCAAAACCGAACTCTTGATATTAATACTTATTTTTTTTGTCATATCAAATTACATATCAATACGAACTTTGATGCTCACAACATCCCACACTGAAGTCAACATCAATCATCTATACTAATACCACATTTGATATTTAACAATAAAGTAAGTATCAGCATAAATCACAAACTGAATCAAAACTGCATTTCACCTTTAGTCCAAAACAGAAACAGTTGATAAATCATTTATTCTATGAATATCAAAAATGATATGATAATTTAGATTGGGATGATTCTCCGACGGACGTACTATCACATGTTGATCAGCCCGTGTGATAGCACAAGGTCATGATTCATAGAAACATGTCCCCAAAACACGAGTACTCCAATAAAAAGGCAATATACCTGTCTGTGGCAAAAATTATGTCATAATATTTCATATGACACTTAGAAATAGCCCTCCGCTGGACCGTCCGTCCTGGTCACTTATGCATTTATGATCCAATCTTAAAACCTTTTATTAAAAAGGGGTCATAATAACCGACACCCGAAATAATTTTATTCCCCCATTCGCTTGGGCAGGAATATTCGCAACCAAATCACTTTTCTCAAAATCTAAAATATTTATGAATCTGATAATTGGATAAGTAAAAACACTTGACTATTCTGAACATAGAATAGCAGATGAGTATTTGCATAAACGGAATTATTTAATTCAGCGATATGTAAAACATTTATCTATTTTGAGCTGAGAATAGGGAAAATAATACTTGCATAAAATGATTTAAAATATATATCACTTGAATAATAAGTGATGATAGTGATACTTGCCTTTGGGATTTAGTAGTTAGTCACACTCGTAAAAACACATTTATTCTGACATTTTGACTCAAAACATCACCGCCTTTCTTTTCAATATTTTACTGTTGTGCTGGTCCCGCGATTGTCAGAAGCCAGATATCCAATATTCCATCTCATTCCTTATCCAACGTCTTGTCCTGATCAACTCGAATGATCCGCGTCTATAATTAAAAGATATAGCTTTAATCGTCTAAATGATAATAACTCGAGGAACTGTGCGTCAAAATCCTATCGTCTACCCATACGATAGCCCGCATATAAAGAAGACAGTCAAACACAAGACCATTGACCCACTTATACACGTAATTCATATAACACATAAGCACATAATCTACGTATCACATAATTCATATCATATATGACCCAGTCCCTAAAAAGGTTAGACTAGGTACGTTTAAAACTGAAATCGGGTCAAAATATGATTTTTCGATCAAAAATCGACTCAGAAAGATTCGTAAAATGAGCGACCTTTTAAAACAAAAGAATTTTGGTCTTGAAAGTATTTTTATTGTAAGCATAATATTTTTCTGAGTCTGTAAGCGTTCGTTTCGTATTAAACGGACGAACGGTTTATTTATTACGAATAAAATAATAAGTAAACAGGAAAAAATCAATTAATAATAATATTAATTGATTTTTTTAAAATACCAAAATATAATTTTTAAAAGTTAAAAATAATTTTTAGGATTTATTTGAATTAATTATAAATAATTATATTTTATTTAACTATTTATAAATAAAATTAATTGATTAAATGAATTAATCAATCAATTAAATCCATAAATAATTAACTAAAATAAATTATAAATAATTAAAAATAAATCTGGATTTTTTTTGAAAATAATAACATAAAATAAATTTTGGGAATTTAAAAGAATTCAGTTAATTATTAAATAATTAACTAAATAATTTCTGGAAATTAAAAGGATTTTTGGAATTTTTCAAAAATAGAATTTTGATAAAAAAAAATAAAAATAAACTGCAAAAACATTTGTTTAAACAGAATTTCCAGTTTGAAAGATCAAACCCGGGTCGAATGGGTCGACCAAACGGGTCACCAAGAACCCAGGGGGGTTGGGAAGAACACCGCCGGAGTTCTAGGTTTTTCCAGAATCCGGCCGGTGAGCCCCAACTCCGGCCGAGTTCCGGTGGCTCCCTGGGAATCAAAACAGCCAGTTTTTGAACCGGTTTTTGGCTTAAATTCATTCAACTACGATCCCTGAAGCTAATGATCACCACAGCTGCAAACCAGAACCTCCAGAATCCTATTCCCGACCAAAATCACCATCTTTTCCGGTGAGCTCAAGTAAAAATCCTGTCATACCCCGTTTTTGATCAATTCAATACCAAATTAAATGATTTAACTACCAAATTAAAGCTTAAACTATTTATAATCTATTCATATGATCTATAAACATAAAAAACATAAGAAAAATTCACAAATTCGATTTTAAAAAACTGTTAAAATGATAAACTCGAACTTAATCAATTCTTGATCAAAATCAGCAAAATAAAGTGCTAAATCATTCCTTATGATACCAGGAATATTTATCAATCATCAAAAACAACAAACAAGTACCCAAGAATCAAAAACGAATTCCAAGTTCAAGAACACAAAATCAATTTTTCACAATACTTACTCTCAGATCGTGATTTTGGTACCAATAGAACGGGCTTGAAACAAGGGTCAATTTGGTATGTAGAATGTTTGATTTGGTTTCCTAGAACTCCCAGAATCATCAAATCTTTGTTCTTGAAGAAATTTTACCCCCAAAAATGTTCTTGATTTTTGTTTTTAATAAAAATAAAAATTAAATAAAAGGAATTAATAGGCTATTTATATTTTCTGAAATATTAATACCCTAAAATCAATTTAGGGTGTTTTTACCCCTAATTAAAATAATTAAGCCCCAAAATAATAATTACGGGGAATAATTTTAAAAGCGATAAAATATAAAATTTGTATCGAAATTTCCCAAAATTTGCGAATAATGCAAAGATGCAGAAATACTGGGTATTTGAAATACGGATGATTTTATAAAAATAAAAAAACATGGATTTTGTGGGGTTTGACGTCTCGGTGGGGTCCGGTCCGTTTATATTTGAAAAACATAAACGATACCTAAATAAACAGAAAATCCTGAAAACACACAAAATACATTCAACACACATAAAATGAGATAAAACGAATAACGCAAATAAACACACGTCCAAATAAAGGATCGATTCATATAAACACATTTTAAACATGTAACGAGTATCCCATTGGATCATATCGGATCCGAAAATAGATTATTAGCCGTTAAGTAACTATAAAACGATACAATTTAATACTAGATTTGGATAATTATCAAAACCGGGCTTCTTATAAAACACTTTATATGAAAATAATGTAATAATATTCCGCCTTTCGAGAATACAGGTTTTGTTGTTCTATTAAAACGTTTATCGTATCGAAAATTTTGCGCTGGGACACGCACGGGCCAAACCGTAACCCGGATCGAAAAAGTCAAAACATGAAAAATGTAACACCCTCCAAATCCGGGGTATAGATTTGGGGCATTACTAATAATAACTACTCACTAATCTCGCACAAGCAGAATATAATTGAAATAGTTACCCCGAACTACTACTACTCAGGATCTTTTAAGGTTAAGATTTGAAAACAAGAACCACATACTAACTTTATTACAAACCAAATAAAAACAATCCGTCTCAAGAACTCTCTTTATTACAAAACTTTATTCTATCTACATGCTCACCACACAACTTTTATTCAAACCATAATAGTACTTATCCTGTTACACCTGATCTGATAACTCAAAGCTCTCTTCAGGAATAGGGATAAACACCCTTGGTATAAGAGGGTCCCACTGCTTGACTCGTTTCTTGACTACGTGGGTTCTGATGGGTTTCATTCTCTACCTTAACTGTAAGACAATAGGAATAACAATAAAAGAGGATGAGCCAAAATTGGACAACAAGCCTGCAACAATATAGATAGTATAAAGAGAGAGAAATAAGTGAACCAATAAGCTGCTGGTTTGATCAACCATCTGAGTCTGTATAGACTAATAATTTGCCAATACTGGCGAGTGCCAAATGAACAAGACTGGAAACAAGAACCAATATATGCACTATAACCCGCTGATCAGTCAGGATACAGTGCGAATCTATACCCAACTGTATAGATCCAACCAACATAAGGAGTACTCAGGCAGCTATGGCCTATTAATTAAAGGTCTGAGTAAAACCCAGCCTGTATCGTAACCATCCAGTCCGAAGTTTAGCATCCGGAACAATCGGAATGCTTTTGATGTATCCCAACATCAGGATATATCATAATATATGTAACAAGGGTAAAAATATTGGAATATGAATGGAGGATTCAATAAATTGGGAGAAATCAAGAATCGAAATGAAATAGAAACAAGAATCAATAGATATGTATCAGTGCATATGAACAAGAATTATCAAAGTGTAATTGATATGTAAAATGGAATATAATTCACTATTCTGAATTTAGAATAGGGGAAAAACTTGCCTCGCGCGTACTTAACCTGATTCAACTCACCGCCTTCTGTCCCTAGCTTACTCTGCCTTGCTAACACTGAACCAATCATGGAAAGATAGTTGTTTAGATAACTTACTATATACGTGTATCTGGAATTGATATCACGTAACCTTATCAGTCTACCCATGCGTTTCTATCTGATACGCATATATACACATATATTGATATAGCACATAGGTTCACATAATCACATAAAGCACATAGCACATAAAGCACATAATCAATTTTTAGACTTATAATTATTTTTAGAATTGATTCTAGACTCATACCTGCATTAACTAGCCTTATCTGATTTTATTATAATTTTTCGGGAATATTCGGTTAAATTATACCCCTATTAGGGCCTATGAACTATTAATTATCACCAAACCATACTCTTTTGGAGGAAATTATAACTCACAATTATTTTTATTGGATTCGTTTCATTTTTCTGAGTCTAGGGGTCTTCGTTTCGCTCAAATCGGATTAACGGTTGAATTATTATGAATTAAACAAGATTTAATTAATTAATAATTAATTACAAATAATTAATTATAATTAAATAATCCTTAATTATATTTTTACATAATTAATTAATAATTATTGTATTTTAAAATAATTAATCCCTAATTATTAGAATTAATTATAATTTATTAAAATTATTTACAAATTATTATCACTTACTCAATTAGATCGATTATTTACAAATAACTAATCGATACAAATAACTGATACAATACTTATCGAATAAATAAATATTATTCGAATCATAATTCAACGAGAAACTACTCGTATAAATACGAGCTACTCGCGATTCTCGAATAACTATCGAACTGTTATTATTATTATTATAACTTATACAATTCGTTAATTAATTATCGATATTTAATTATTCGATACGAATAATTAGTACGATATTCTTCGATTAAATATCGCTCGATTAATAATTCTAACTTAACGAATCACGACTCGAATAGGTACGAGTTACTCAGAATATTTAACTAATTAACGAATTATTATTCATATTATTCGATTATTTTTAATCCTTATTTATTAATTATTTACCTAATTATTAATTAATTACCTAATTATTAACTAATTAGATAACTAATAAATAATTAAATAGATAACTAATTTCAAATTTCTAAATTAATAAAATAATTCAGAAATTATTAATAATACTTTTCAGAATTTAAATCTATTTTTTATTTACTTTTTAGAATTATTAAAAACTGATTTTTACTTTAATAAAATATAAATAAATAATTAAAATTCCAGAAACATAATTCTGGAACTGATTTTTGGTTTTATTGGATCAAACCCCGGGTCGAAACCGGGTTGGAAACCGGGTCGAACCCGGGTCTTAAAGAACACGGCCAGGCTGCCCAGAATCCGGCAATGGTGACCGGTTCCGACGAGTTTTCCGACGAGCAATTCCCAGCTTTCAGGCCATCGTTTCTGCAAGGTTCTTGTCACGTTCGACTCCACGTGACTGCAGCAACACAACCCCGTTGTCCTCTTTCGTCTCCGTTGCACAGGTTGTCTTCTCCGGCCAAGAACAGAGCATCGGTCGGCAAGCTCCGTCACGAACTCCGGCGACTTCGATTTGGCACAACCACGAACCATTTGAATCGATTCTTTGCAGGTTTTCATTCAAAATCACTCGAGAAACACACCCATGCCAACAACATCGCCTAATAACTCCGGGAACAATTTCTCCGGCCAAATCAAACAGTTTTCCGGCCAAATACTAAACTCACAGATTCTTACACGAAAAATTACAAATAATATATCAAAATAAAGCTTATTAGTTCTACAATCAAACCCCTATAATCAAAACAATCTCAGATTCATACAAAATCAAAAACGAACTAAAATAAAATTGTATAAACTTGAAACTAAGAACTAACACTTAGAACAATCGTTTGTTCAAATAAATAACATAAATCGATTGTAACCAAGTACAGGAAACTATACCAAGCATCAAAATCAACCCAGAACCCCAGAATCAAAAACCCCCAATTTCAGTTCATGAACCCTAAAATATGAATTGAAAATCTAAGCATCAAAACATGAAATTGATGGTATGAACAGAAAGTAGAGATCAAGAGCTTTGTTTTGGTTACTCACATGATCAAAACGGGTAACAGAATCACTCTCAAATCTGCAGTTTAATTCCCTGGTTGTTCTTCACCCCCACTTTCTAATTTTTTTATTTTCTGATTTTTAACAATTAATTAATGAATAATTAATAATAAAACAAGTATTTATACTAATGAAAATAATACCCCTAAATAAAATTAAGGGTCTAATTATACATCTAATAAAAATATTTGGCCCCAATTTTTATAATTTTTGGGTATTAATAATGAATTTTTAAATATCCAATAAATACAAAATTAATGTCAAAAATTCCCAAAAATTGTGAATATTACAAAAATGCAAAGAAAAATAATATATGATAATTTCATGATCATACAAAAATAAAAATGTGATTTTTGTGGGGCTTTTGGTACCCGAAGGGGTCCGGAAAAGTCATTTTTCGCGAAAAAGGTAAATTTGTAAAACGTTTAGGGGTTCAGAATAGCGATATGGGATAGGGCATTTTTGGCAAAATAGGGCCAATGATTTTGTTTGAAATACGGGCTTTTAAAATATAGTTTTGAGCTGTACAGGTTTTGATATAATATATATATAACTGATGATAAAATGCTCAATAAATATCCAAAACACGGTTGGATCAAAACAGCCAACACATAGCACATATCAGTTAGGGTTTAACGACTTAACACATTTAACCACATAATAATACACATAATTTATCATTATTATAATATAATACAAGCGTAATTCCTCGGTCGTTACATTCTCCCCCCCTTTAACAAGATTATGTCCTCAGAATCACATTATGCAAATAACTGAGGATACCTTTCTAACATTTCACTCTCAAGCTCCCAGGTAGATTCTTCAACCACTGGGTTTCTCCATAAAACTCTCACTAATGACACAGACTTATTTCTTAATATCCTCTCTTGCCTATCTAAAATTCTTATTGGCTGCTCTACATATGACAAATCTGTCTGAAGTTCTACTGGTTCATATTCTATTACATGCCTTGTATCAGGATTATACTTTTTAAGCATAGATACATGAAATACGTTGTGAATGTGCTGCATATGGGGTCGTAGAGCTAATTCATACGCAACCTTCCCAATTTTCTTCAAAATCTCAAATGGTCCAACGTATCGTGGCTTCAATTTCCCTTTATTGCCAAATCTGGTCAATCCTTTCCATGGCGATATTTTGAGCAATACGCGTTCTCCTTCCTGATAGTCCACATCCTTCCTTGCTTGGTCTGCATATCTGCTTTGCTTGTTTTGTGCTATCTCGATTCGTTTTCGAATGAGTTTAATCTTTTCTTTTGTCTGCTGAATTAATTCTGGACCCAAAATCTTGCGTTCTCCAACTTCATCCCAATGCACTGGTGATCTGCATTTCCTTCCATATAATGCTTCATACGGTGGCATTCCAATACTGGCGTGATAGCTGTTATTATAAGAAAATTCCACTAGGGGTAAATGTTCATCCCAACTACCTTCAAAATTGATCGCACAAACTCGTAACATGTCTTCAATCGTTTAAATTGTCCTTTCACTTTGACCGTCAGTTTGCGGATGATAGGCTGTACTCATATTCAACTTCGTTCCTAGACATTCTTGGAATTGTCTCCAAAATCTTGAATTGAAACGAGGATCTCGATCCGATACAATTGATACTGGTACTCCATGACGCATCACAATTTCTTTAAGATATAAATGCACTAGCTTGTCCAATGAAAATCTCTCATTAATTGGAAGAAAATGTGCTGATTTCGTCAATCAATCAATAATAACCCAAATTGCATCGTGATTGGCTTTCGTCCTTGGAAGTCCCACTACGAAATCCATCGCTAGATGTTCCCATTTCCATTCTGGAATGTCTAATGGTTGCAATAACCCACTAGGACGTTGATGCTCTGCTTTAACTCGCTGGCATGTGTAGCATTTACTCACCCATTCTGCTATCTCCTTCTTCATATTCGGCCACCAAAAGTTTTCCTTCAAATCGCGATACATATTCGTGCTTCCTGGATGAATGGAATACTTCGAATTGTGCGCATCTCGCATAATTTCTTCTTTTAATTCTACCACGTTAGGGATCCAGATTCTTGACGTAAAATGTAAAATTCCTTCATTATCTTTCTGAGTTGTAATCTCTTCTCCTGTTAAGTTGTCGTCTTGACTCATCACTTTATCTTGACAATGGCGAATCTTTTCTAGCAACCCTGGTTGAAAAGTCATAGCATAAATAGTTCCTGCAGATTCATGAGGAATACGAATCTCAATTTCCAATTTGTCGAATTCTTTAACCAATTCTTCACACGAAGTTAACCGAT
Source organism: Apium graveolens (assembly GCF_009905375.1). NCBI lineage: Eukaryota > Viridiplantae > Streptophyta > Magnoliopsida > Apiales > Apiaceae > Apium > Apium graveolens. The sequence continues at coordinate 149,075,597 of NC_133654.1, read as the reverse complement.
TCAATCTTTCTTTTCTACTTAGTGCATCTGCTACAACATTTGCTTTTCCTGGATGATAACTGATTGTAACATCATAATCTTTAATCAATTCTAGCCATCGACGTTGTCGCATGTTCAGTTCCTTTTGCGTGAAGATATACTTCAGACTTTTATGATCCGTATAGATTTCGCATTTTTCACCGTACAGATAATGTCTCCAAAGCTTCAATGCATATACAATTGCTGCCAATTCCAGATCATGCGTAGGATATTTCTGCTCATGAGGTTTAAGTTGTCGCGACGCATATGCAATGACGTTACCATATTGCATCAACACACATCCTAAACCACGATATGAAGCGTCACTGTAAATAACAAAATTTCCTTGCTCGTCTGGCAGTACTAATACTGGTGCAGTCACCAACCGATTCTTCAACTCTTGAAAACTTTCTTCACATTTACTATTCCATTCGAACTTTTCACTTTGTCGAGTTAATTTGGTCAACGGTGTTGCTATCTTCGCAAAATCTTTGACAAATCTTCGATAATATCCTGCCAAACCTAAGAAACTTCGAACCTCTGTCGGCGTCTTTGGTCTTTCCCAATTCAGCACAGCTTCAATCTTTGCTGGATCAACTTGAATGCCTTCTCTGCTGATGATATGCCCTAGAAACTGCACTTCTTTCAACCAAAATTCACATTTTGAAAATTTTGCATAAAGCTGCTCCTTTCGTAATATCTCCAATGTCGTTCTTAAATGCGCTGCATGCTCTTCTCCCGTCTTTGAGTAGATCAAAATGTCATCAATAAATACAATGATAAACTTATCCAAATACTTCTTGAATATTCGATTCATCAAATCCATAAACGCTGCAGGTGCATTCGTTAATCCAAAAGCCATCACAAGAAATTCATAGTGTCCGTACCTCGTTCTAAATGCTGTCTTTGGAATATCTTCGGCCTTGATCTTTAACTGATGATAGCCTGATCGTAAGTCGATTTTCGAAAACCATGCTGCTCCTTTTAATTGATCAAATAAATCATCGATGCGAGGTAAAGGATATTTATTCTTGATAGTTAACTTGTTCAGCTCACGATAATCAATACACAGTCGCATACTGCCATCCTTCTTTTTCACGAACAATACTGGCGCGCCCCATGGGGATACACTTGGCCTTATAATTCCTTTGTCAAGAAGTTCTTGCAACTGCTTTGCTAATTCCCTCATTTCAACAGGTGCCATCCGATATGGAGCTTTCAAAATTGGTTCGGTCCCTGGCGTCAAGTCAATAGTGAACTCGATTTCTCGATCTGGTGGAAGTCCTGGTAATTCGTCTGGAAAAACATCAAGAAATTCACAAACTAATGGAATATCTTTAATCTGTGGATTTCCCTTATCAGCATCATGTACATAGGCTAAATAAGCTTGACATCCTTGGCGTAGCAATCTTCTCGTTTGCATTATTGATAGGAATTTCTGCTTTTGCTTCTCACCTTTAAATATTACCGTTTCATTTTCTTCAGTTTGCAATTTCACTCTCTTATTCGCACAGTTAATTTGAGCATTATTACTCGATAGCCAATCCATTCCTAGAATAACATCAAACTCCCCTAACCTAAAAGGTATCAAATCAACTGAAAAATGACATCTTCCTATCTCAATATCACAACTCGGGCATACTCGAACTACTGCAACCTGATCATTATTCGCTAATTTTATGACTAACACTTCATCTAACCACTGTATCTCACAATTTATTTTAGAGATAAAAGCTTCAGAAATAAAAGATCTAGTAGCTCCTGAATCAATCAATACCAAAGCATTTACGGAATTTACAGGAAGTGTACCTGCAACCACATTCGGACTCTGTACCGCTTCCTTCATTGACATGTTAAAAGTCCTTGCTTTGGGCTGATATTGCTGTGGTAGTGGAGGTGGAGGTAATGCTAAAACTCTTGGAATACTAGCGGCCATTGCAATTCCTCTGCAGTCTCTGGCGATATGTCCTTTTCTCCCACATTGAAAACAAGTAACTTCTGCTTTTCCCATCGGACATTCTCCAGAATAGTGTCCCCTTTGCTTGCATTTGAAACACGTGACATTTGGCTTGTTGCAAATTCTCGTATGCTTTCTACCACACGTTCTGCAATCAGGTACAGGCGGTCGAATAAGCCTTTGCTGAGTTAGGGCAGGTAGTCGATTACCCATCCTCTGGTTGTTTTGTTCTGGCCTCCTAAAGTTTACTTTTCCTCGAGCTTGAAATCCCGGCCTTTTGTTGAAACGATTCTGAAAATTCCCTGGTCCTTTCTCTTTCTGAGCTACTTCGCTTTCTCCTTCAATAATCATAGCCTTCTGAACAATAGCCGTATAAGTTGTCAATTCAAACACAGCTACCCTGCTACGAATCCATGGTTTTAGTCCTTGCTGAAATCTCTTGGCCCGCTTCTCGTCCGTATCCACCTGCTCTGGAACAAACCTTGCCAATTCCGTAAACTTGGTCTCATAATCCGCAACCGATAAGTTGTCTTGTTTCAGCTCCAGGAACTTGATCTCCATCTGGTTTTTCATAAAACGAGGAAAATATTTCTCCAAGAAAAGATCAGTAAATCTATCCCAGGTCACCACACCTTCTTCTTCCAAAGCTTGCTTCGATTCCCACCAGTAATTAGCTTCGCCTTTCAGGAAATAGCTAGAAAAATCCGTCTTCTGCTCTTCCTCAACCTTTACCAATGAAAAAGCCTTTTCCATCTCTTTCAGCCAAGCTCTCACTTTTGTAGGATCCGTGGAACCCATAAATTCCGGTGGCTTCACCGACTGAAATTGCTTGAAAATGGTCGTAGGCGCTGCTGGTGGTACTTGATGTCCTGGATGAGCGGCTTGCTGTAACATCTGTTGCTGGAACTGCTGCTGTTGCTGCTGCATTTGTTGTTGCATCATCAACATTTGCTGTTGCATGAGATTAAACATCTGATCTATCTGTTTATTATTGTTTTGGCCCTCGGTGTTCCCATTCGATGAATCGGGTTGTGTTTTTCTTTTAGGTGCCATCTTTCTGGTAAATAAACAACGGTCTTCTTTAATAACAGTATATTAAACATATATTAAAACAGTCGATTTGAGAAAATAAAACAGCTTAATAAATAACTGAATAGATAAAACAGTATGATGTGTTTTTTTTTACATAAGGATACAACATGATCGTAAATAAAACTACATTTGTAAATATGCAATGGTACTGAAATAAATATAAATGCTTAAATAACTGAAAATAAAATAAAGAAACGTGCAAAAGATCATCTCGTATATATACATGTAGAACACCAGCTACAGGTGTCAGTGCTTGATACAAAAACCTATGATATAACAGTCATACTGCTACTACTACTATCGGTCAAAGTCAGTAACTACACTCATACACACTAGTCATACAATACTATGCTGCCTCTATCTACAAAATATACATAATACCACACTCATTGATCTGCTGGTCTCAAAATCCTGGTGGTATGTGGCTCAACTCCTCCTGCAATGCCTCTAGCACTGCCTCGGTAAGTCCCAATGCTCTGCGATATGCTGTCTCTGCACTAAGATCCTGCTGTCTCAAATCAGTAAGATGTTGCGAACTAACCCGGTGAATATGATGTAGCCTCTCTCTCAGTATATAATCCGGTCGTAATGCTCTGACAGGACCATTCGTCTGTGTCTCATACAACCCAAGGATCTCCCTACACTGGTTCTGCCATCTAATCCTCTCCTCCCTCTCTGCCTGAAAGCGCTGGTAAGTCACGGTATGATGCTCCCGAAGATCAGTGCTGGAACCTCGAGAAGGTAATGGTCCATCCACCACAATATCATCCATAAACTCTGGCTGAGGAAATTGATAAACTCCTGGAACAGGTGCATAAATGGCTAATGGGGCAGGAAATAAGACAGGCTGCTCCATCGGCTCATACACTAGCGGCTCTGCCTCTAGCTCCATATGTGGCAGCTCTGGAATCTCGACTGGTGGCATAGGAATCTGAGGCTCTAAATCCTCCCACTGCGGAAGATCAATCATGTCAGGAATATCGAACCTCGGGAACTCTAGTGGTGGAAAATCTGGTATCTCTGGCTCAAAATATGGAAAATAATCTACAAAATCTGGTACCTCTGGGGGAAGTGCTATCTCTGGTGCTGGCTCAGGTGGCAATGGAGGTAAGATCTGCTCTGACACTGGGGCTACTATCGGTGCATCGCCTGGATCTGTCTCGGTCCTCTCCGTAGATGATGATAAAGAAGCCATCTAATATACATAAAAATAATAACACAAAAACAATCAAATCACAATCCTAAACTCATAACTTCTAATCACATAGACAAACAATCCTAACATTCTTACTCTCATCCTATCTCATTTTCCTATCTTATCTTAGCCCTAACATTCTTATTTTCAAAGGTCAAACATAAGCTCTGATACCAACTGTAACACCCTCCAAATCCGGGGTATAGATTTGGGGCATTACTAATAATAACTACTCACTAATCTCGCACAAGCGGAATATAATTGAAATAGTTACCCCGAACTACTACTACTCAGGATCTTTTAAGGTTAAGATTTGAAAACAAGAACCACATACTAACTTTATTACAAACCAAATAAAAACAATCTGTCTCAAGAACTCTCTTTATTACAAAACTTTATTCTATCTACATGCTCACCACACAACTTTTATTCAAACCATAATAGTACTTATCCTGTTACACCTGATCTGATAACTCAAAGCTCTCTTCAGGAATAGGGATGAACACCCTTGGTATAAGAGGGTCCCGCTGCTTGACTCGCTTCTTGACTACGCGGGTTCTGATGGGTTTCATTCTCTACCTTAACTGTAAGACAATAGGAATAACAATAAAAGAGGATGAGCCAAAATTGCTCAACAAGCCTGCAACAATATAGATAGTATAAAGAGAGAGAAATAAGTGAACCAATAAGCTGCTGGTTTGATCAACCATCTGAGTCTGTATAGACTAATAATTTTCCAATACTGGCGAGTGCCAAATGAACAAGACTGGAAACAAGAACCAACATATGCACTATAACCCGCTGATCAGTCAGGATACAGTGCGAATCTATACCCAACTGTATAGATCCAACCAACATAAGGAGTACTCAGGCAGCTATGGCCTATTAATTAAAGGTCTGAGTAAAACCCAGCCTGTATCGTAACCATCCAGTCCGAAGTTTAGCATCCGGAACAATCGGAATGCTTTTGATGTATCCCAACATCAGGATATATCATAATATATGTAACAAGGGTAAAAATATTGGAATATGAATAGAGGATTCAATAAATTGGGAGAAATCAAGAATCGAAATGAAATAGAAACAAGAATCAATAGATATGTATCAGTGCATATGAACAAGAATTATCAAAGTGTAATTGATATTTAAAATGGAATATAATTCACTATTCTGAATTTAGAATAGGGGAAAAACTTGCCTCACGCGTACTTAACCTGATTCAACTCACCGCCTTCTGTCCCTAGCTTACTCTGCCTTGCTAACACTGAACCAATCATGGAAAGATAGTTGTTTAGATAACTTACTATATACGTGTATCTGGAATTGATATCACGTAACCTTATCAGTCTACCCATGCGTTTCTATCTGATTCGCATATATACACATATATTGATATAGCACATAGGTTCACATAATCACATAAAGCACATAGCACATAAAGCACATAATCAATTTTTAGACTTATAATTATTTTTAGAATTGATTCTAGACTCATACCTGCATTAACTAGCCTTATCTGATTTTATTATAATTTTTCGGGATTATTCGGTTAAATTATACCCCTATTAGGGCCTACGAACTATTAATTATCACCAAACCATACTCTTTTGGAGGAAATTATAACTCACAATTATTTTTATTGGATTCGTTTCATTTTTCTGAGTCTAGGGGTCTTCGTTTCGCTCAAATCGGATTAACGGTTGAATTATTATGAATTAAACAAGATTTAATTAATTAATAATTAATTACAAATAATTAATTATAATTAAATAATCCTTAATTATATTTTTACATAATTAATTAATAATTATTGTATTTTAAAATAATTAATCCCTAATTATTAGAATTAATTATAATTTATTAAAATTATTTACAAATTATTATCACTTACTCAATTAGATCGATTATTTACAAATAACTAATCGATACAAATAACTGATACGATACTTATCGAATAAATAAATATTATTCGAATCATAATTCAACGAGCAACTACTCGTATAAATACGAGCTACTCGCGATTCTCGAATAACTATCGAACTGTTATTATTATTATTATAACTTATACAATTCGTTAATTAATTATCGATATTTAATTATGCGATACGAATAATTAGTACGATATTCTTCGATTAAATATCGCTCGATTAATAATTCTAACTTAACGAATCACGACTCGAATAGGTACGAGTTACTCGGAATATTTAACTAATTAACGAATTATTATTCATATTATTCGATTATTTTTAATCCTTATTTATTAATTATTTACCTAATTATTAATTAATTACCTAATTATTAACTAATTAGATAACTAATAAATAATTAAATAGATAACTAATTTCAAATTTCTAAATTAATAAAATAATTCAGAAATTATTAATAATACTTTTCAGAATTTAAATCTAATTTTTATTTACTTTTTAGAATTATTAAAAACTGATTTTTACTTTAATAAAATATAAATAAATAATTAAAATTCCAGAAACATAATTCTAGAACTGATTTTTGGTTTTATTGGATCAAACCCCGGGTCGAAACCGGGTTGGAAACCGGGTCGAACCCGGGTCTTCAAGAACACGGCCAGGCTGCCCAGAATCCGGCAATGGTGACCGGTTCCGACGAGTTTTCCGACGAGCAATTCCCAGCTTTCAGGCCATCGTTTCTGCAAGGTTCTTGTCCCGTTCGACTCCACGTGACTGCAGCAACACAACCCCGTTGTCCTCTTTCGTCTCCGTTGCACAGGTTGTCTTCTCCGGCCAAGAACAGAGCATCGGCCGGCGAGCTCCGTCACGAACTCCGGCGGCTTCGATTTGGCACAACCACGAACCATTTGAATCGATTCTTTACAGGTTTTCATTCAAAATCACTCGAGAAACACACCCATGCCAACAACATCGCCTAATAACTCCGGGAACAATTTCTCCGGCCAAATCAAACAATTTTCCGGCCAAATACTAAACTCACAGATTCTTACACGAAAAATTACAAATAATATATCAAAATAAAGCTTATTAGTTCTACAATCAAACCCCTATAATCAAAACAATCTCAGATTCATACAAAATCAAAAATGAACTAAAATAAAATTGTATAAACTTGAAACTAAGAACTAACACTTAGAACAATCGTTTGTTCAAATAAATAACATAAATCGATTGTAACCAAGTACAGGAAACTATACCAAGCATCAAAATCAACCCAGAACCCCAGAATCAAAAACCCCCAATTTCAGTTCATGAACCCTAAAATATGAATTGAAAATCTAAGCATCAAAACATGAAATTGATGGTATGAACAGAAAGTAGAGATCAAGAGCTTTGTTTTGGTTACTCACATGATCAAAACGGGTAACAGAATCACTCTCAAATCTGCAGTTTAATTCCCTGGTTGTTCTTCACCCCCACTTTCTAATTTTTTTATTTTCTGATTTTTAACAATTAATTAATGAATAATTAATAATAAAATAGGTATTTATACTAATGAAAATAATACCCCTAAATAAAATTAAGGGTCTAATTATACATCTAATAAAAATATTTGGCCCCAATTTTTATAATTTTTGGGTATTAATAATGAATTTTTAAATATCCAATAAATACAAAATTAATGTCAAAAATTCCCAAAAATTGTGAATATTACAAAAATGCAAAGAAAAATAATATATGATAATTTCATGATCATATAAAAATAAAAATGTGATTTTTGTGGGGCTTTTGGTACCCGAAGGGGTCCGGAAAAGTCCTTTTTCGCGAAAAAGGTAAATTTGTAAAACGTTTAGGGGTTCAGAATAGCGATATGGGATAGAGCATTTTTGGCAAAATAGGGCCAATGATTTTGTTTGAAATACGGGCTTTTAAAACATAGTTTTGAGCTGTACAGGTTTTGATATAATATATATATAACTGATGATAAAATGCTCAATAAATATCCAAAACACGTTTGGATCAAAACAGCCAACACATAGCACATATCAGTTAGGGTTTAACGACTTAAAACATTTAACCACATAATAATACACATAATTTATCATTATTATAATATAATACAAGCGTAATTCCTCGGTCGTTACAAAAAATATCCGAAATTATCGAATTAGGATAGGAAGGAGTTTTTTTTTGAAGAGTTTCGAGTTGTAAAAATGTAAAAACGGTTGAAGTTGGACCATTCCCGGCTTCATAAAATAGTTTTATAAATACTCAGAAAATAATTTATAAATCCATAAATCATTGTAAAATCATATAATAGCCCAAAAGTTACCAGAAAAATATCACAATTATCTATATTTTATTTTGGACATATAATAATTAGAATACTTACAGAATATCACATATAAACATCCAAAACATCAACTCCAATTACCAGATAATTCACTAAATTCATATAAAATCACATAAAAAATTTCAAATAATAATAAAAATATCTGAAAATATGGGATATTACACTACCCCATTCATGCTGGCTTACAGAGCCGAGCCAGTGTTGCCCCTTGAAATCACACATGGATCCCCTAGGATCGAAGATTATGAATCGGAAACCAATGAAGAAGGCATGAGGCTCGCTCTCAATCCCATTGACGAGGTCAGAGATGAGGCCAGCGCCAGCAATGCATAGCATCAACGAAGAGCCTCCTATATTGTAATAAAAGGGTTATAGAAAGGTTCTTTTGCCAAGGAGGCTTGATCTTAAGAAATATTGAGGCTTCAGGAGTTGAAGAGAAAGAAAAGCTAACCCCTAACTAGGAAAGGCCGTATAAGGTCAAAAAAACATGAGGACGAGGATCCTACAAGTTGGAAACCCTGAGCGGTGATAAAGTGCCTCATACCAGGCGCATTTTGAAGCTGAAGGTTTAATATGTTTAGGACATGAAAGACATATTCCTTGTACAAATAGATAAAAGCCACACACGGCAAACAAAGCCATGCAAGGCCTAAACACTGAAGGACAATCTATAGTCCAAAATCAGATGATTGGCCAATAATGGCAACCTCATAAACAACCCAAAGGCTCGGAAATCCCCACAAATTTACCATATCCGCGTAAGAGCTATGAACAGAGCCAATGGATATATTAATAGAGCACACCTCATCATCATGGGTGTCCATCATCTTGAATAAGTATTCCGACTGTTGATAAACGCTAAGAGAGCTCTAGAATCCCAGTCCTGAAACTTTCTGTCAAGTTTCTTCATCAATGCCTCCAAGGCCATGTGCTCACTCCTTCATTTTGCACTCTTAGTGAAAGAAGCTGCGAAGTAGGCATTGGCCTAATAAGAAAAGGATATTAGAAAGCTAACTTCACGAAATGTATATGGTCGACTAAAGTCTATATTACAAACTCCATCCTACCAAAGAAGGCTGATTAGCCTCAAGAGAAAGCCTTTAACCAACTGGAGATCCCTCGTAAAGGGCTTCGGCAGACCGGCCTCCAAGAGATGCCTTAAGCCATCTAGGCTCCTCCTTTAATTTGAAGTATTGAAGGTTCTAAAAAGAAGAGATGTACTAAATACAAGGCATGAGCCCTGCACATCCCCGCCTCAGGAAGTTGTTCGCCTAATTGGAAAAAATTTAACCAATAGAAAAATAGGAGGGGTTAGGCCAACTTTAACAAGCTTCCTTTGAATTATGAGGACCCATAAAGAACACGAACATGATAGTTTATGTTCGAGGCCCAACGAGACATGTTGTCCAAGAAAACAAAAATGTTTCCCCTTGACCGACTAGAGGAGGCCGAGTAGCCATCCATGATGATCTTTAACCGTCTAAAGGGTCCTTAGATGAGGTCCACACCCGGCGAGGCACTCCCTCGAATAAAAAAGAGAGAAGTCCAATCCACGAATTGATATTGAGAAGACTAAAGTTCAATAATTTCCACGAATTAAGATCCCAAAGGGCCAAGAAGCTCTAGACATTAAGGTTACGACCGACCAAAGCCTCGAGGGCTTGGTCTCCATGGCCGACCAAGAGTCCTTGAAGCTGACTCCTTCACAAGGAAGAATTAGGCCGACTAGAACCCTCACTGAGGGAAATAAGTTTCATGAAGAGTAAGACGCTCACGAAGGTGAGATTCCATCCTACCAAGAGTCAGTGACTCCTAGTCTTCCACAAAGAAGGATTAGGCCGACTAGAACCCTCACGGAGGGAAATAAGTTTCATGAAGAGTAAGACGCTCACGGAGGTGAGATTCTGGCCTACCAAGAGTCAGTGACGCCTAGTCCTCCACAAGGAAGGATTAGGATGACTAGAACCCTCACGGAGGGAAATAAGTTTTGTGAAGAATAGAACGTTCACGAGAACAAGTACAAAACGCTCACTAGAAAAAGGGCCAAACGTCCAAAAAGAGCAGAATTGGTTGACCAGGCCACATGAAGGTTTTATAATCGACAGGAACCCATGTAGGCTTGATCTAGACTCTCCTAAAGGTTTTATGGTGGAACTCCTATGAAATTCTTTGAAAATTCTTGAAAAATTAGGCGCCCAACGAGAACAAGTTTCATGAAGACTAGAACGTCCATGAGAACAAGTTTCGCGAAGGCTAAAGAGTCAATGAGAACAAATTTCGTGAAGATTAGGACATCCACGAAAATAAGTTTCATGAAGAATAGAACGTTCACTAGAAAACGATCAGAAAAGCCTGGCTGAGGCTAAACACAAGTCGTTAGTCTTAACTAAGGGACGATTATGTTAATCACCATGATAAGAAAAACTAGTGAAGATTTAGACAAGATTAGCTTTTCAGCTGAACTCACGAGTACGAGAACATAGCGTTCTCCTCCTAACAGATCAGACTATCCTGTAGGAGACTCTAAAGGTCTATTAGGAACCACTCATGGCCGACAATCCCACACATGGGGGGCATACAGCCGACCAGGAGCCTCCGTAACAGAGCTAGGGCGGCCACAATTTCCATGCGGGGAAGCTCCAGCCGACTATGCAATAAATGGAGGCCTTTTGGCCTACCAAGAGCCTCTGTATCAGAGCCATGATGACCACAACTTCCATGCCGAGAAACTCCGGCCGACCAGGAAATAAATGGAGGCCTTTTGGCCTACCAGGAGCCTCCGTATCAGAGCCATGACGGCCACTACTTCCATGTGGGGAAGCTTCGGCCGACCAGGCAACAAATGGAGGCCTTTTGGCCTACCAGGAGCCTCTGTGTCAGAGCCATGACAACCACAACTTCCATGCAGGGAAGCCCCAGCCGACCAGCCCACGAATTAGGGCCTTTTGGCCTACCAGGAGCCTCCATGTCAGAGCCGTGACGGTCACAAATTCCATGCGGGGAAGCCCCGGATGACCAGCCCACAAGTTGGGGCCTTTTGGCCTACCAAGAGCCTTCGTAGCAGAGCCATGACGGCCACAACTTGCCTCCGTAGTGGCCTTGGCCTACCAACCAACAAATTGAGGCTTTTCAGCCTATCAAAAACTCCTGTAAGAGAGCTATAAGGCCTTTAAAAGTTATTCCGGAGACCCTCTTGAGAGGTCCTTCGGAAATTTCTCAAAAATGATAACTCTCAGCAGAACCTAGTTTCGTGAAGACTAGAACATTTACGAGAATGAGTTGGTTGAAGTGTATAACATCCAACAAGAGAAGTTTGGACTAGTTTAATGAAGTATAAGACTTCCTATAAGGGAAATTTCAGTAGAACACAGAGTGTTCAGCAAGAACGAGTACAGAATGTCCACCGGGATGAGTACAGAACGTTAGCTGAAACAGCCATAGCAGAGCCCTAAGGAACTCAAAGGAAACCATGAAATTAATTCCATGGACAACCAAGAGCAACAAGGACATAAAAAGGTATGTAGAAACCTTGAATTCCTAGTGAGAAGCTCAACAAAAAAAGTGACGGGCGGGAACCCCTGAGCAACCACCTCCAGGCCAACTAAGAAGTGGCCGACCAGGAGGGTCTCCTCCAAACTGGCTTAGCAGCCCACAATTGGGGGCATGAGGCCGAGCAGAGCTTCCTGCCCCAGGAGGTTCTGCTCAACCCCGACGACCCCCCTTCGAAAATTTTGAAAAATTTCGAAAAAATGGAAAAAAATCAGAAAATTTTTAACTTTTTTTTAAATTTTCAGGATTTTAAGATTAAGCCCAGATTAGGGCCGATTAGTGAAATTAAGCCCCGATTAGGGCTGATTAATGTATATTAGACGTAATTAACCCAAATTAGGGATAATTAGTGATTTGTATGATGAAATTAGCCCAGATTAGGGCCGTTTAACCCATTCGCTCTTATAATTAGTGTGAATTAAGGATAAATAGTGTCTTATGCATACTGATTAGTCTTAATTTGCCCCGATTAGAGCAGATTAGCCTTCGATTAAGGCCAATTAGTGCATTATAGCTTAAAATTAGGCTCTTTTAAGCCTAATTAGAAACTTGTACATGGAATTTAGCCCTGATTAGTGCAGATTAACCTCGATTAAGGCCAATTAGTGCATTGTAGCTTAAAATTAAGCTCTTTTAAGCCTAATTAGCAACTTGTACATGGAAATTAGCCCCGATTATGGTCGATTAGCCCCGATTAGGGCTAGTTAGCAGATTTCACTCTATAATTAACCTTGACGAAGGTTAAAGGGTGATAAACGCTCGCTTTATAGTCCCAATTTATTGTTGAACACCATTCAAATAGCCCCTACGAGGGCCTTAAGTGTGTATACTCAAACTAATAAGCCGTTGTAAACGTGTAGGTCGCTCCATACTTAACGATAACTCGGCGATACCCATGAATGGCCGATACCCATGAAGGGCCGATACCCATGAAGGGCCAATACTCGTGAAGGGCCGATACCCGAGAAGGGCCAAAAGTACCCCGAGTCACGATTAGACCATTATAACTTCAACAAAAATTTGAGTAGTATTCACAGAAGTTGGGGGGGGGGGAAATTTTATGGATAGAAAATACATCCTAAAGATACATTAAATGTTGCATTAATTACACTTGGGCTTCTTGTCCGAAAAGTCCAACACAGACCTGTCTGGTCCAAGCTTCATAGAAGGCCTGTCTGGTCCGAAGCTTCGTAATAGGCCCATGACGGCCCAAACAGTCAAGGCCTACCAGCGGAGGTCGTCCAAGTCCAGGAACACGAGCTGGTCACGGACTAGGCCCAATACGGCTAGAAGAGCAGAGACATGTGTTCTAAACGGACTCAAAGCCCTACACAGAAGGTTTTTGAAACTCCTTCCTCAATAGGACTCCTAATCACCATCTAAGTTGGAAACTTATCCACCAAGTCTCCCAACAGAAGTCTAACCCTAGACTCAAATCTATGTAAATAGCTCTACCCCTCAACCTAGAACTCTATTTTTGGCTTGATTCTCTACAACACAGAGATATGTAGGCATCTTGCAAGGATCGATAGTCCCGAACGCAAGATCAACCATTAAACCTCGAAACTCACCAACCCTAACATTAAATACTAAAGTAATCAGGTTTTTATTCCACAACAATTATGAACTGAAAACCTCTTTAAATAAAACAAAATCTGTTTCTGCATGTGTAAATACTGATAGTAAGAATGTTAAAATAAACTCTGACATGAAGTCCTATGTTGCATATGTTAACAAACTTGAAAAGGCCAAAGGATCCAAGCAAGTCTGGGTCCTTAAAAGCACTAACTGATTTTAAATACTGATTATAGAGAAACATGAGAAATTTTCTAGTCTTGGACAATGGATGCCCAGGATATATGACTTATTATAAATCCCTGCCATCAGAGTTTAAGGAGGAGGCTGGCCCAAATGTTTCTTGTGGAGATGGCAACTTAGGAAAAAACTTGTGGTATGGAAAAATCAAAATTGGAAATGTCATAATTAAAAATGTAGCTTTGGTTGCAGGACTCAAGCATAATTTGATCAGCGTGACTCAAATATGTGACAGAGGTTACCATGTGACTTTTATGAGAAATATTATGAAATTGTCAGTAAGTCTGATGGATAGATTGCAATGACTGGTATAAGAAATGGAAACTTATATAAAGCGCGGGTCTCCAAAAATACTGATGAATCAGAAGTTTTTCTACTTAGTAGAGCATCTGCGGAAGACAACTGGAACTGGCATAAAAGACTTTCACATCTCAACTTCAACAACATCAATGAACTTGTGAGAAAAGATCTTATAAGAGGATTGCCCAATGCAGTATTTACTCCTGATGGCTTATGTGATTCATTCCAGAAAGCCAAGAAAAGGAAGACATCTTTCAAGAGTAAAATTGAATCCTCTATTCTTGAACCATATCATCTACTTCATATTGATCTTTTTGGTCCAATCAATGTTATGTCAATTTCCAAGAAGAGGTATCCACTTGTAATTGTTGATGAATATACAAAATACACATGGGTGTTCTTTCTGCACACCAATGATGAATATCCATCCATTCTTCTTGATCATGTGAGAGAACTGGAAAAAGGATCAACATACAAAGTGAAGATCTTCAGAAGTGATAATGGAACTGAATTTCAGAACAGTTCTATGGAAGAGTTCTGCAAATATAAGGGGATAAAACAAGAATTTTATGCTCCTAGAACTCCATAACAAAATAGAGTTGTTAAAAGAAAGAATAAAACTCTCATAGAAGCTGCAAAAACCATGTTAGAGGAAGCAAAATTGCGTACCTACTTCTGGGAAGAGGTTGTGTAAACTTCTTGCTTCATACAGAATGCAACTTTATTCAACAAGCATGGTAAAACACCGTTTGAGAGGGTGAAGGGAAAGAAGCCAAACCTGAAGTACTTTAACATCTTTGGCTGCAAGTGTTTTGTTCTTGAAACTCATCTAGAACAACTTATAAAATTTGATCTAAAAGCTGATGAAGGCATTTTTATGGGATATCCATTATCTACAAAAGCCTTCAGAGTTTATAATCTGATAACAAGGACAACCATGGAATCTATACATGTATCTTTTGATGACAAGAAGATTATAGGTCCAGAAGATGAAGATGACCATGATGAGTTGACATTTAAAAATGAAGTACCATATGCTGAACAACTAAATCCTAAAACACTGACAAGTCCTGATGTAGTAAATCCTCATATCATTCTAAGCTTTGATGATCCACATGATAGTGGAAATTCTGCTAATACTGAAGCATATGTTGAGGGGGAGCAACATGATTTAAATCCATAGTCTTCTGCAAGTTATTCAACTCAAGGAACATCAGTAAATAATTCATCAGACTCTCATTCCTCAAATAATAATGGGTCAAATACTGATAGAACAGGGAATACAGATTTAGGGGAGCATCAGGAAATGATAGTGGTACAAGTCAAAGAGATACTAGAATTCATGGATCAAGGGGGAGGTTCTTCTTCAAGGAGTCAACTTCCATATGCAAGAAAATGGTCTAAGTCACACACACTTGACTTAATCATTGGAAATCCTGATAATGGTGTAAGAACCAAAAAAGCCACTCAAAATAAATGTCTCTACCATTCTTTTCTATCTCAAATTGAACCAAAGAAAGTGGAAGAAGCTCTTCAATATGCTGAATAGGTTACAACAATGCAAGTCTGGACTCTTATGCCAAAACCAAAGAAAAGATCAGTTATTGGTGCAAAGTAGGTGTTCATAAACTAAACTGAAAGTGAGGGCATCATTACAAGGAATAAAGCAAGACTGGTTGCAAAGGGCTAATCACAGCAGGAAGGCATTGATTATGATAAAACTTTTGCTGCAGTTGCAAGGCTTGAGGCAATCACAACTTTTCTAGCATATGCTGCTCACAAGAAGTTTAAAGTGTTCCAAATGGATGTGAAGAGTACATTTATGAATGGTGAACTTGAAGAGGAAGTTTATGTTGAACAACCTCCAGGGTTCATAGATCCAAAATATCCTGATCATGTCTATAGACTGGATAAAGCACTCTATGGACTAAAATAAGCTCCAAGGGCCTCGTATGAAAAACTTGCTCTATTTCTTTTAGAAAGTGGTTTCAGAAGAAGTACAATTGACAAAACTCTCTTTTATAAATACCATGGTAAGGACTTGTTATTAGTACATATATATGTTGATGATATCATTTTTGGTTCTACTAATGATAAACTTTGTGAGAGATTTACAAAGCTAATGCAATCTATATATCAAATGAGTATGATGGGAAAATTGAGTTATTTTCTGGGCTAACAAGTAAAACAAATTGATGAAGGGATCTTCATAAATCAATCCAAATACACCAGGAATTTGCTCAAAAGATTTGGAATGCAAGACAGTTCAACTGCAACAACTCCTATAGCCACTGCAACCAAGTTAGATTTTAATAATGTGTTAGGCCCTTCATCAACTGTAGAGGGGGGGGGGGGTGAATACAGTTAATACGCTCAACTAGACAAAGCTTCAACATATTCAAACAGTTTTTATATATAAATCTTATAAAAACTTATTACACAAGTACTCTCTCGAAAGGATGAACAGATATCATTGAGAGTTGCTAGGTTATGTGAAAGATATACCAATATCCAACGCATATAGCATGAACCTAAATTATGCTTTTATAGAACATAGCTACCAATGTATAAGGAATCATATTCTATTAACAATAAGGAAACCTATACAATTGCTTCTGAGATAAAGTCCTCCACCGCCTTGAAATTCCTGTTTCCTTTTCCTCTTCAAAGATCAACTGATGTGACAAATACTGATCTCATCATCCATTGACATCATCATCTATTGAATACCAACATCCGTCAATATCATCATCCATTGATGCTTGTACTCATCATCCGTTGATGCTTGTAATCATCATCTGTTCATGCTTCTGATAGTTTCTATTTGATATCATCAATTGCTCCTAACAATCTCCCTTACTTGTTCATTATGGAATTATGGACAAGTTCCAATTGATGATGTCAAAACTATCTAAATGCAGTAACCAAGTATGCATATTCAATATTACTTCAGTGAATATCAGACTTTAACTCTTCATCCTGAACTTCTTCTTTAACTTGAGCAATGTTAGAGGTTAACTCTACTTCCTCAGCTTAGAATGCTTCCAGAAATCTTCCTTTAATCACCAGCTTGGATGATTTCTTCTTTGATAAGATTTTCTTCAGCTTTGGCTTTTAATCTTTGAAATTCTTTGACTTTTCTTCTATCTTCTCCTTTCCTTTAAGCTTCATATCAGCAGTTCCAATAGCTTGTGATCTAAGAGATCTTTCACTTTCTGCCTAACTGATTTCCCTTACCTTTAGTTGGTCTGTTAGAAGGATCATCTTCATAAAGTACTTGAGAACCAACAACAATATCAGCATTTTCTGTCTTCATAGAATTTTTAAAGTCTTCCTCTGTTTGCCTTAGCTATTTAAGATCACCTACAGGATTTTCCTTTTCAAATATTCTTCTACTTACTTCAGAATTGAATGATTGAATCTTTTAATCTTTATAGAATAGAGTTGTCTTTCTTCCTTTAAATTTCAGAGTTTGAAGATATTGGCTTGCTTCAGCACCAGCTTCTTTCTCCAGAATACCCGGGTCTTCATCAGCAACAGTTGTGACTTGTGAAGATTTTTCCAGTTTACTAGTAACAGTCAATTCTTCAACTCTTCATTCATTTCTCTTGCTTTTTCTTCCTTGTCTAGACTGAAATCTAGTGATTGCTTTTGATGAACCACTAACTCCAACTAGCTCGCCTTTTCTTTTCCTTTTAACCTCTTTTTGTTCCCCCTTATTATCTCCATCAGAATTTTCATCATTAGCTCCTAACAATGTCAGCTGTTTGCATTTAGATTTAACAATTTTCTCCCCCTTTTTGGAGTCATCACCAAGTAGTAGAGAAAGAATCAGCTTCATTGAATTCTGTACTTAGTAAGTTGATCAGACATTTGAGCTTGATGAGCTTCCAATCTAGCTTAAATAGCTTCAATTGCAGATTGTCTAGAAATTATTGGTGATATTTATTTATGAATTTCCTGATGAGCAGTCAGCTTCGAAGCAATCAATGATTCTTTAATCTGATTGATTTGAGTAGTTGTTGCTTTATGAGCTGTGTGTAAGTATCTGACAGCCAAAGTAGATGCCTTTAGATAATTCAACACATCAGGATTTGTAATCTTTTATTCTGGTATTTCCAGATGTTCAACTACACGTGAGCTGGAAATAGGATATGTAGAATCTTTCCAATAAGCATTCCAGAGGTTATCAGAATAATCATGCTTCTTCTTAGCATCTAACTCTGTCATTTTTTGTTGTCGAACATGCATAGGCATATCTTCAGGAAAGAAAAGATTATCCTCAAGATCTAACATACCAGTAGATACATGAGTTTATTTACCATCATTAGATTTTTTAATTAGCAGCTGGATCTTGCACTAATTTCCGAATTTCATCTTCAGCTTCAGTATGCAGAATAGAATGAGAAATTGATCCAGTGGCTTCAGAATCTTCAACACCTTCAACAATTATCTCCATATCTTTAAATATTGTAGTTAAATGAATTGGAGCTTCAATAACTTCCAAAACTTTAGTTCCTGTAACATGCTGTGGTGATTCTGAAATAGATGAATCTTTAAGAATGGACTGTTGTGCTGCTACATCTTCAATAACAATATGGATTATCTCTTTTGATGGAATAGAAGAATGGATGGACTGTTTTTCAACAAAAATAGGGATTATTTCATGTGGTGGAATAGAAGAATTTATGGACTGCATGAAAGTATCAGTACTTAGACATGCAGGGAGATTAATAGTCTTTGATACATCAGAGTGTTCTTGAGATGCAACAGACTGTTGTTCAACAACTGTTCCTTAAGTACTCTGAGCATATGCAAACATATAGCAAATTAAACTTAATCTCTCTATTATTTTAAAGTAGTATCACTACTCCTCACACCACACATCTCATGACTTTTAATAGTCAGAGATTTCTCACAAGGATTATTAAATCCTATCTCTCATCTACCTCTCCTTTTGCCAGGAAGGATCCTGCCTCTCTTAAATTCTGTTTTTCTCTCAATCTTTTCACACATCTCACAATAAAAGACTCAGAAAGATTGTCCTACAGAATTAAGAGGTGGTTAAAGAAGGGTGATCTGTGATCATACAACTAGAGGTAGTCCTTTGTAAGGTCTAGATGTAATCATATCAACATGATTTATATCATGAAAAGTATACTATAAATGCTGAAAGAACTAAATCAGTATTTAAATTAAATGCTGATAAAGTAATACCAGTATTTATACCTTGTGATTTCACAATTAGACTCACAGTAGATACTGTGGTTATGACAGTTTTTGTTCATCAATAATGAGAACCTCTATTTGAATTGGAGAGGATTTGATCAAGTTACTGTCACGTACCATAATCTCAAACCTTTCTGTTCTTTTTACAAAGAACTAACACTTGAAATGTGTTTAATGAAAGCTATGATAGAGTCTTCAGTAAAGACTGATGAAACCTCTGTGTCTCTGTTAGTATCATCAAGATCTACCTCAGCAAGTAGTCTCTAACCAACTAAATCTTTACGAGTGGTGAACATAATTCAAGAATTATGACACTTGATTTTTGGCAACTTTTGAGAAAACAATTCAAGTGTTTCAATTTGTGAGAAGAAATTTAAGATTTAAGATATATGAAATTTGAAATTGAGTGTGGACAACTTTCTTAATCATATTAGAAAGTTTCAAAAGATTTTGAATTGTAAACAACACTCAAAGATTATAACCCTTAATGATTAAGAATTAAATCTTTTCTTAAATTTTCTTCTTTGACAACCATTACTTCCTGTAGTGCTCAATCTGTACTGAAGTGGTCACATATAGCTTAAACTGAGATCATTTTAGTCATATAAAGTTTGAAAAATATCACAATTTTAGCATGCAGTACTGATTTAACATTTAACATTTAAGAACATTTAAGCACACATTCAAGAAGTAAACAAGTAGTAATTAAATAAATCAAAAGAAGATAATATATATTCATTCATTAAGAAGTAGAATACAAGATTTTTATAAAATTTTAAAAATAAAACCCTAAACAATCTATCTACTATACCTCCTTCTTCTTTGCCTCCCCCATCTTCTTCTTTTCCCTTCGATGGAAGATCCTTGACATAGAGCCTGCAAGAGAAATGATATTCTCTTGCAATGCCATCCAAATAAGTCGGCGTTGTTCTTGCATGAGACGCCGTTGTGCAGCCATATCAGCACATCTCATCTCTTCAAACTGGACATCTATTCGAAAGAGATGAAGGGACTCAGTATCATCTGAGTTTAGTCAATCAATAATCGACTGAGAAATCTTAGAGTAATGATATTCTTGACCATGAAAAACTTCCCTGAGCCGACCAATATTGAAATATAACCTCACATATTCGGGATTTGCTACTGGGCGGTAGACTCCATGTGAAAGTGAAAATATGGCCATAGATTCTGAAGAAGATGAGTATTTTGAAATTTTTGAGTAAAAGGTTATGAGAGGTTTTGAGAATGAAGGGTTGTATGTATAGAGAGAAGATGGAAGCTGAAGAGACTCTTTGAATGACCATACAATAATTAGACATAATAAGCATACACGATTACGCGTATCTAGGCAAGCAAAAAGTAATCGCTCTCTTCATTTTCCTATTCCCAATGTAAATACTCAAGTATCAATGGATACTTGCATCATTAGTTAACCCATTTGGACAATTAAAAGATATTCCACTCACTCACTGATTAATTAAAAATACTGTTAACAATTTATTTCGAATAAATTCAAAATAATCAGATGAAGTATAATAGTCAATCATGATTTGACCATTATTAGTATTTTAATTACTTAAATCAGGATTTATTAACTACTAACATAAACTATTAGTCAAAACAAGTTCAACTAACAACAGAGTTTAAAAGCATAATCAGTAGTTCAACATGCAATTTTTATATAAGATCATTTAGCACAGATTGCATGTTATCATGGCATCAAGCATTCAACATAAAAATCAGTATCTAACAAGTACTGAAAAATAATAAGATACCATGTTTCAAAAATATCAGCAAACTTAATTATCAGAGTTTGAGAAATGCCCTGAAATCATTCCCAATTCATTCACCAGTCTTGTGAATGTGGCTTCACAGAGAGAGTTGGTGAATATATCTACTACTTGCTAATCTGTTAGAACAAAGATCAATTCCACTGTACTAGCCTCCATATGTTCCCTTATGAAATGATATATGATACTTATGTGCTTAGTCATTTAATGATATACTGGATTTCCTGTCATTGCAATAGCACTTTGATTATCACAATTTATAGGAATAGAAGAGTAGTCTAACCCATAATCCAGCAGTTGATTCTTCATCAATAGAATCTGAGCACAACAACTTCCTGCAGCAATATATTCTGCTTCTATAGTTGAAGTGAAAATTGACTTTTTGTTTCTTGCTGTACCAAGAAACTAATCTGCCTCCAAGAAATTGGAAGCCTCCAGAAGTACTTTTCTTGTCTATTGTGCATCCTGCAAAATCAGCATATGAATATCCAGTTAGCTTAAAGTCTGAATCTCTAGGATACCCTAATCCCAGATACATAGTTCCTTTGAGATACTTGAAGATTCTCTTTACAGCTAATAGATGAGGTTCTCTAGGGTTAGCTTGGATTGCACAGAGATAGATAGCATACATGATATCAGGTCTACTAGCAGTCAGATATATGAGTGAGCTAATTATACCCTTGTAATTAGTTATATCTACTCAAGAACCAGTATTTAAATCTAACTTGGTTGCAGTGGCCATAGGAGTTGATGCAGTTGAGCAGTCCTGCATTCCAAATCTTTTAATTAAGTTCCTGATGTATTTGGCTTGATTTATGAAGATTCCTTTATTAGTCTGTTTGACTTGTAACCCCAGAAAATAACTCAATTCTCCCATCATACTCATTTGATACCTGGACTGCATTAGCTTTGCAAATCTCTCACAGAGTCTATTATTAGTAGATCCAAAAATGATATCATCAACATATATCT
Source organism: Apium graveolens (assembly GCF_009905375.1). NCBI lineage: Eukaryota > Viridiplantae > Streptophyta > Magnoliopsida > Apiales > Apiaceae > Apium > Apium graveolens. The sequence continues at coordinate 149,053,399 of NC_133654.1, read as the reverse complement.
GTACTAATAACAAGTCCTTACCATGGTATTTATAAAAGAGATTTTTATCAACTGTACCTCTTGTGAAACCACTCTCTAGTAGAAATAGAGCAAGTGTTTCATACCAGGCCTTTGGAGCTTGCTTTAATCAATAGAGTGCTTTATCCCGTAAGTAGACATGATCTGGATACTTTGGATCAATGAACCTTGGAGGCTGTTCAACATAAACTTCCTCTTCCAGTTCTCCATTTAAGAATGAACTCTTCACATCCATTTGGAACACCTTGAACTTCTTGTGAGCAACATAGGCAAGAAAGATCCTTATTGCCTCTAGCCTTGCAACTGGAGCAAATATTTCATCATAATCAATGCCTTATTGTTGTGAGTAACCTTTTGCAACCAGTTTTGCTTTGTTCCTTGTAACAATTCCCTCACTGTCAGTTTTATTTCTGAACACCCACTTTTTGCCAACTACAGCTCTGTTCTTTGGTCTTGGCACAAGAGTCCAGACTTTGTTCCTTTCAAATTCATTGAGCTCTTCTTGCATTGTTGTGACCCAGTCAGCATCTTGTAGAGCTTCTTCAACCTTCTTAGGTTCATTTTGAGATAGAGAAGAATGGTAGAAACATTCATTCTGAGTGGTTTTTCTTGTTCTTACACCACTGTCAGGGTTTCCAATGATTAGGTCAGGTGTGTGTGACTTAGACCATTTTCTTGCTGATGGAAGTTGACTCCTAGAAGAAGAACATCCCCCTTGATCCATGAATTCTCTGTTATTTCTTTGAGTAATACCACTGTTGTTTCCTGATGCTCTCCCTGAATCAGTGTTCCCATTGTTATTAGTATTTGACTCATCATAGTTTGAGGAAGATGATTCTAATAATCTTTCTACTAAATTTCCTTGAAATGTATCACTTGCAGTAGTCTCCGGATTTGAGTCATGTTGCTCCCCCTCAACATATGCTTCAGTGTCAGAAGAATTTCCACTGCCTTGTGGAATCTTATGACTTTGAGTGATATCAGGACGTACTATATCAGAGTTAGGATTTAAAAGTTCAGCATAAGGTACTTCATTTTCAAATCTCAACTTGTCATGGTCATCTGCATCTTCTAGACCTGTTATCTTCTTGTCATCAAAAGATACATGTATAGACTCCACGACTGTTCTGTTCTCAGATTGTAAACTCTGGAGGCTTTTGTAGTCAACGGATATCTTACAAATATTCTTTCATCAGCTTTTAGATCAAACTTGGTAATCTGCTCCGGATGAGTTTTGAGAACAAAACACTTACAACCAAATATATGAAAGTATTTCAAATTTGGCTTCTTCCCTTTCACCATCTCAAATGGTGTCTTTCAATGCTTGTTGATAAATGTTAAATTTTGTGTAAAGCAAGCAGTTTGCACAGCCTCAGCCCAGAAGTAGGTAGGCAATCTTGCTTCTTCAAGCATGGTTCTTGCAGCTTCTATTAAAATTCTATTCTTTTTTTCAACAACTCCATTTTTTGTGGAGTTCCGGGAGCAGAAAATTCTTATTTTATCCCCTTGAGTTTGCAGAACTCTTCCATAGAGCTATTATTGAATTCAGTTCCATTATCACTTCTGATGATCTTCACTTTGTATGTTGATCCTTTCTCCAGCTACCTCGCATGATCAAGAAGAATGGATGGAGATTCATCCTTGGTGTGCAGAAAATACACCCATATGTATCTTGTAAATTCATCAACAATCACAAGTGCATACCTCTTCTTGGCAATAGACATAACATTCACTGGACCAAAGAGATCAACATGAAGTGGATGATATGTTCAATGATTGAGGATTCAGCTTTACTCTTGAAAGATGTCTTCCTTTGTTTGGCTTTCTGGCATGAATCACATAAGCCATCAGGAGTAAATACTGCATTGGGAAATCCTCTTACAAGATCTTTCCTCACAAGTTCATTAATGTTGTTGAAGTTGAGGTGAGAAAGTCTTTTATACCAGTTCCAGCTGTCTTCCACAGATGCTCTACTTAGTAGACTAACTTCCGAGTTATCAATTCTTGTGAAGACCCTAGCTTCATATAAACTACCATGTCTCATACCAGTCAATGTGATCATGCCATCTGACTTACTGACAATTTCACAATACTCTTTATAAAAATTGACATGGTAATCTCTGTCACAGATTTGACTCACACTGATCATATTATGCTTGAGTCCTGCAACCAGAGCTACATTTCAATGATGACATTTCCAACTTTGATTTTTCCATATCCCAAGATTTTTCCTAAGTTGCCATCTCCATAAGAAACGCTTGGGCCAGCCTTCTCCTCAAATTCTGATGGCAGGGATTTATAACCAGTCATACGTCCTGAGCATCCACTGTCCAAGACTAGAGCATTCCTCTTGTCACCCTGCAATCAGTAATTTGAATCGGTTAGTGTTTCTAAGGACCCGGACTTGCTTGGATCCTTTGGCCTTTTTAAGTTTTTTAACATATGCAACAAAAGAATTCATATTAGAGTTTATGTTAACATTCTTACTACCAGTATTTATACTTGTAGAAACAGATTTTGCTTTAATTAAAGAGGGTTTCAGTTTATAGAAATCATAATACAAATCGTGATACTCTTTACATGTATAAATAGAATGCCAAACACTTCCACAATGAAAACTAGGGTTCTGTGGTTTATATCTAGCTGTTCTATTCCTAAACTCTGATTTAGAAGCTTTTATCTCTTTATTCTTCCTGCAATAATTAGCAAGATGATTAGTGTTACCACAGTTTGAACATGTCTTTCTAGGTGCATTAGGAGGGGTTACATAGTTTCCATTCTTATTAACACTTACCTTGCCATTCCTATTTTTTATACCTTTTCCTCTTGTCTTTCATGTGTAAATCCTTCAGCTTTTGCTTAAGCTGTTTCTGAGTCATTGAACCAATATTTACTGAGTTGGTGTGAACTTGTTCACCCTTGTTGGGTAATGAATCACACATAGAGGGGGGGGGGTAAATGTGTTTTTCTGATTTTAATCTTTTCTTGAAAGATAATGGTGGAACAAAGTAAACTAAATCTTGTATTGAAAAGTGTTCTTGCAGAATTTAAACAATGCAGAAAAGAAAGAACACATATCTTCAAAACTCACTTAATTTTATATTAAAATTAAGACTGTTTTGCTATAAAATTTCTAAGCTCTTTGATGTTAAAGAGCTCAGCTTCTTCTTGAGAGTGTTACAAGAATTTTGATCTAAATTGTTACAACTAACTAAAGGACCGGTGTTAACTTTATAACTTAGTTAACTGTTGGTTTACACAGTGGATAATAAACATGCTATTAGCTTTTCTAAACTGTCACTTGTCATTTCTATTTATAGAAAAGCAAATCTTCCATTTTTGGCTTAGCATATCTTTAGCATCCCGTGTTAACTTTAATCTTTCTCTGTGAGTTAATTTTTGCCATTGATCTTACACACTCTTCAAGCTGCTTTTTGTAGACTTGTCAATCCAACTGTTGGATTGTTTGTTGATTGTTTATCTTGGATATTAAACTGACCTGCAATTCTGTACTTTGAGACTGTACCTTGAGATCTCCAATTTAAATTAATAGAACACTTGACATCTTGATAAGTACATAGGCTTATCGAGCTCTCTAGCACTCCATATTGAGTTTGACTTGTAGAGGTCTTCAGCTTGTCGAAATCTCTAGTCTTCACATCTTCACTTTGACTTATCGATAACTCAGAGTTCTCTACTGAATGTAGACTTATCGATAACTCTAAGTTCTCTAGTGAAGGAATGACTTGTCGATATTTCCAATCTTTAGTTCTTCAATTTTTCTTGTCGATATCTTCCTGAGTTCTCTAGTAGCTTTCCTGACTTCTCCACTCTGAATTCATTCATTTCTTCTATCCCGGTGGATATTGCTCATCCGTCAAGTAGTGATTGTATCCCGAGGGATGTGCCTAACAGCAGTAATCCATCGACTAGCCAAACTACTATCCTGATGGATGTTCCTCATCCGTCGGTAATCTCTGCAACTTGAATGACTTCTCGATAAGCCATTCTGGAGTTCTCGAATGACTTCTCTATAACATTAAATCTGTGACTTGTAGAGATCTTGACTTAGAGTATTTTTCTCCAAACAGATTTATTCAACTCCAAGCTTCTTCAAAATTCTTCTGAGGCATGATCTTCTTGATCTTCTTCCACATAGAATCCTTAGGCTTGATACTGTTTTAGGAAAAAGACTTCAGTCTGCTCCTTTGCATATTTACAGACTTTAAGTGTTACAAGTACAAAATACAAATTAAGATAACAATACAACTTACTTAGGGTTGTCCCCAAGCTTAACTAATTACTAAAAATAACAGTTCATTCATCTCCTCCTCAGATCAGATGTCCACTTGGCTTGCTTCATTCTTTGATCAGAGATGCTAATGACATTGTTATCTCCAGTGATCTTTGACATCATCAATTATATATTACAACCCTTTTCAGTAATTAAGTTTGATCTAGGTGTTGAGGTAGTACCTTCCTCATTAATAGATTTAACATTATTAGCACTTGGATTAAACTTAATAGTCTTTACTTGAACCTTGTTCAATTTGACCTGACTATCAGTTTTTATTAGTTCTGTTATCTCTGTTTCTTCTCCACTTTTCTTATCAGAATTAGATCTAGATGAATATCCTAATCCAGATCCCTAACATTTTTTTCCTAATATTTCCAGAGTTATCTTTCCTGAGTTAGTCCAGAGTTTAATGACTTCTCTTTCTTTAGCTAACTCCTTTTCTAGATAAGCATGTTGTTAGTCGCTAAACACACACTAATATTACACGCAAGTATACGCGTTCGCAACTAGTATAAGATATAAATCATATTCGATCCCACAGAGACTGTATTGGTTAACTAATCAACTCATGCACTTAAGCAACAATGTATGGTTATTATTCAATGCTAAGACGATAACAAAGTGAGGGTGTTTATAACTAAGAATTGAACTAATTATTATAACTACGAGAATAAGATAGACTGAGTTAATATATATGAATAACATGGGATTCTAACTTCATTATATACTTCATTCAGTAGCCTTATTGTTCTTAACCTTAGCATGCAATGGTGATGACACTAATCAGACAACACGAAACTGATAAACGCCAACTTTCGTTGCACGAGTACCATTCTACCAGACATCCACAAAAGAGATAGAAGCTGAAAATGCACCAATAATTTTGAGACCATGTATGTCTATAGAATTTGACAACATAACGGGTTAAGCACAAGTTATCTATCTTGATTACATAAGGCAAGTAAGATGGTTAAAATTACATACGAATCATGCATAACAATACATGAACCTATGCTAGCATGGCAAGTTCTAAATCCTTAAATACACTTTCGCTTCATTAAGAATTAACACACTATCTTATAAGTTCGCGACGCTCACAAGATGAATACGCACAACCTTAACTAGGATATCATACAATCACCACACACTAAGGTATCAAAATAATATAACTAAATAAATCCATAAATAAATCGGCTAGAACCCCATGATAACGATTAGCCCATAATCGAACTCATCGCCAACGTGGGTTCCAATGAAAACATGATATAACAAACATAGTCTTTATACGAATAAATAAACCAAAGTACAAACAAGAGTAAAGGTTCAGCAAAACAAGAAACAAGCATCCAAATTACAACTTAAAACAAAGATTCACAAGAATAAACTAGATCGTCTTCGCCTTTGTTGAATTGTGCCCAAAAGGTCTCTTGTTGTCTTCTCCTTGCTTGATGTCTCTGAAAAACGACCTAAGTTATGTTTATATAGGAGTCCTTGCATCCCAGGAGTCCAGCAAATCAAATTGTAGTTGAATCAGGATTTTAATATCCCGATCCAGCACGGCCGCGCGCTTCACCAGCGCGGGCGCGCTGACTTTCTGTTCTCCCGGCGCAGCCGCACGCAACACCAGCGCGAGCGCGCCTGCCTTCTGCCAAAATTCTTTTTTTCTTCTTCTTTATTCCTTACAGCCTCGAGCCAGTCTTTCAAGCTTTTATTCCAGCACATCCTAAAGACCATATTAGCATCAAAACAATGCTAATTCACCTGATTCACGAAGTAAAGCCATAAATACAAAAACACTTGAAAACACGTTAAAACACAAATAACTTGAGTACAAATACACCAACTCAAAGCTTATTAGAGCATAAATAAGTGTCATAAATGCCACTTAACACACCCTCAAACTTGAATCGATGCTTTTCCTCAAGCATAAACAGACTCAAAGAACAAGAATTAAAAAATACATGAATGCAACTATATGAATGCATCGATCCCTAAAAAATAACTAAACCAATCAACCAGCAATACCTCAGCAAATGCAATTATTCACATATAGGTCCATCAAATCTCACAAATCAATCTACACACCAAAGACGTGCATGTGTGCAAATGCTTACAGATATACTATCGCAACTAGATCGACAATCATAACTCACTTCTTATCAAAACAATTGCAAGTTTATAAATAGAATAAAAGCTAAACTCAAAATAACTTATAACACTTCAATTCTTATATCGGAGTTAACATGGATTCATGCTTTTTTATTTTCTACATTTTTTTCTTTTTTTTCTTCTTTTTTTCAACAATTTCTGAATGAGTGTGTTTCGCTCCATCTCATTCAACCCTAGACTACTCATAAAAATATGAGCCGACTACTAGCCATTTGACACCTAGCCACACAACTAGCAATGAAATCCAATTTCTCCAATTTTTAAATATCCATGTCTTTATTATTAAGAGCATATCCTAGATTCTAAATATAAACAAGTGATTAAACCTCAACAATCCAAAAAATCATGACTATGATCTAGCACTCTAGCAACTTATAAGACTTAGTGAAATACAAGTGTCTCTAGCATGCAAATTAATCCAATAAGACTCAACATCACTAAATACAACATCACTACACTAGCATCAATATCACCAATTAATCGGAAAAATTATCTAAGGGATCATTTTATAATGCAAATGCATGAAACTACATGAACAAATTATCATAAAACTACCAAAATTAAAAAAACATTACATGGAAAAATATATGCAACTATATGAAATAAAACTATCATGAACATGCAAACTATATGAGACTCATACAAACTATATTCCTTCAACTACTACCCCCAAACTTAAAATATTCACTGTCCTCAGTGAAGGTAATAGTAAGGAATAAGGCATAACTACTGTGAATCAGAATCCTCACCCTCAAAGGATTGAGTGGATACACGGAATCCTCACCAAAAACTGGCCACTGAATGTCAACTCCGGTGGCTCTAAATGCAGTCCCAAGTGCCTGGGTGAGATCGCGTGCAAACCGACTGTGGATGTCGTGCATCGCATCCATCCTCCTCGCAAGACGCCTATACTGCGTCGAACTCAAACCAGCTCCCATCTCTGCTCCTGCTACCTCCTGCTGCTGCTCTGATCCTGACGGTCCAGCCTCCTCTCCATACTGAGCTCTCCAAGCTGCTTTACGGGCATGCTAAGAACCTCTTGATGTAGCTGCTTCCATAGGCACACCACCTGGAAAATGATCATATGAGTAACCAAGCCCCTTAGGATCGGACTTCCCTCCATACCACTCAACCATGCGGTGCAGTGTAGAACTGTCAATAGGAGCTCTAGGAATCTGAAGCTTCTCATGTGCGGGCCAATGAACACCAACTGCCATACACAACTTTGTCATAATGGACACATAGAGAATAGCCCCAGTTGTACCTCCCCTCAAAAACCTCAGGATCCCTTGATATATCACCATCCCCAAATCAATGTAATCACCCTGCAGAATACCCCAAAGCAGACGGGCACGCTCCACCGTAATCTCATGCACATACGAAGATGGCATGATGTTAGCATAAATAAATGAGTTCCAAGCCCGTGCATACCTGTTCATGCATGAAGCAGGGAACGTGGACTAATCATTAGTTCCCCTCTTAAACTTCCAATGAGTCTCAGACACACAGAGAGTAGCAACGATGAGATCCAAATCGAAGTCCTCAGGAGTCTTATCGTTCCAAGTGTCCTTGTCCACCTTCCTTGCAGGCTGCTCAATCACCGTCCTGATAGCCTCGGCACTGTACTCAATAGTCCCCCCTCTCACCATCATGAAACCATTCTTCTCCACCTTAGCGTTGGCGTAGAACTCCCGCACAACACTTATGGGCACAACAGCGGGAGCCTCACAAAAAGGAACCCAGCCCATCTCCAAAATCATCTCCAACGGCTTACCATCATTCCTTGATGGAAGAAATCCTCTCTCCTTAGCAATAGGCTTCGAGAGAAGCCTCCTCCTCCTCAGCCTTAGGAGTAGAGAACCTGGGCCTCACACCACTCGCAGTAGAAGAATCGGTGGCGCTGCTTCCAACTTGAGTTCTCTGTGTTTTGGGTGCCATCGGGATTGAAAAAGAAAGAATAAAAGCTTAAGTGTTTAGAGAGAATTTGTGTCTGAGAGTTTGTGGATTGGTGGAGAAGATGTATGCAAGTGTATGTATTTATAGGTTGAGGGGTGTGAATTTGATAAGGAATAGAAGTGGGAATTGATTATGGGAATCGTGGGAATAATGAAATTGATTAGGATATTAACATATGGGATGTGGAAGAGTAAAAATCGGGTTAGAATTGATTTTGAAATTAAAATCCCGATTTTCTCTAATAAAACTGTTGTTTTTATTTTTTTCTAAACGCGGACTCGGCGCGGGCACGCACTAGGATAGCGCGGGTGCGCTAGGACAGCGCAGGCGCGCTCTAACTCTGGAACACCGGCGCGGCCACACGCTAGGACAGCGCGGACGCGCTTGGTTTCTGGAAAAATGGCGCGGCCGCGCGCTTGGCCAGCGCGGGCGCGCCCAACTTCTGCACTTGGCCCTGAATTTTTTCCTTTTTTGATTTTTTTGTGTTTTTCTCCTTTCTTCTTGCCTCCTCTACCTACTAATGTACAACATACTTGGGTTGCCTCCCAAGAAGCACTTCTTTTACGTTGCTAGATTGACGAAGAATCTGGAGATCAAGTGGACAATAAAACGGCACTAACCATCTCACGGTTTATCGTATCACCATAATAATGCTACAACCTTTGACCATTTACCTTGAATGCTTGGCCCGGATCATTCTAAAAAATTTCCACCGCTCAATATGGAAACACAGTTTTGATTATGAAGGGCCCTGACCATCTTGACTTCAACTTTCCAGGAAAAAGACGGAGACGCGAGTTGAATAAAAGAACTTGTTGCCCTGGCACAAACTTCTTGAGCACTAGACCCTGATCGTGCCACCTCTTGACTTTCTCCTTATACATCTTGTTGTTTTCATAAGCTTGAAGTTGGAACTCGTCAAGTTCATTCAATTGAAGCATCCTCTTCTTTCCAGCTCCATCCAAGTCCAGATTCAATTTCTTCAAAGCCCAATATGCTTTATGCTCGAGCTCCACAGGCAAATGACACCCTTACCATACACCAACTTAAACGACGACATTCCCAATGGAGTCTTATATGCTGTTCTATATGCCCAAACAACTTCATCAAGCTTTAAAACCAATCCTTCCTTGTTGGACATACCACTTTCTCCAAAATTCGTTTAATCTCCCTGTTAGAAACCTCAGCTTGACCATTTGTCTGAGGATGATAAGTCGTAGCAATGCGATGATTCACATTATACCTTTTCATCATGGCAGTGAACTTGCGGTTGCAAAAATGCGACCCATCATCACTGATTATGACTCTTGGAGTTCCAAACCTTGTGAATATTTGGTTGTGAAGAAAATTAAGCACCACTTTCGCATCATTTATTGGCAATGTCTTAACTTCAACCCATTTTGATACATAATCAACTGCCAACAAGATATACTGATTGTTACAAGATGAGACAAATGGCCCTATGAAGTCAGTTCCCCAAATATCGAAGACCTCAACCTCGAGCAGCACATTAAGAGGAGTCTCATCCTTTTTAGACATATTACCCACACATTGACATCGATCACATTTCAAAATGAACTGATGAGCATATTTAAACAATGTTGGCCAAAAGAAACCTGCTTGAAGAACACGAGCTGCTGTCTTTTCTCCACCATAATGTCTTCTATAAGCCATTGAGTGGAAATCTCGCAAGATCCCCCCCCCCCCGTTTGACTGTAAGGAATACATCTCTTGATGATTTGGTCAGCTCCTTGGCAAAAAAGAAATGGCTCATCCCACATATACCACTTCACTTCATGAAGAAACTTCTTCCTTTGAGCATAAGATAAATCGGGAGGCATGATGTTACTCACAAGGTAGTTCACAATGTCTGCAAACCACGGCTCTTCTTCTTACACTTTAAATAAAGTAAATATGAGATTTGCGTTGGTTTTTCCAACGAACCTAAGCACTTTTTTCTTTATCATTCGGAAGAGCTCTTTTTGTGGTCTCACTTTACCACCATCTGAAATGCGCGATACTTCGATTGGTGGAAGCCAGTCTATGAAGATTCCCCCTTTTCTTACATGCAATTCCCCTCTTTCAGTAAGCATCCAGTAGCTCATCAAATTTTGTTTTACGACCGGATCGTGACTTGATAGCGCAGCCGCCTTTCTTCTTCGTGGTTCTGACACCGCTCATCGGGAAAAGACTCATTTATCAAGGTTTTATCCAATGAAGTAGCATTAGAATTCTCTAAACGCGAAAGACGATCAGCAACTTGATTTTCAGTTCCTTTCCTGTCCTTGATCTCTGGTTCAAATTCTTGGAGCAAAAGAACCCATCGAATCAATCTAGGCTTTGAGTCCTTCTTCGAGACAAGATATCGAATTGTAGCATGATTAGTGAAAACTGTCACCTTAGTCCTAAGTAGATAAGATCGAAATTTCTCAAAACCGTAGACAATAGCCAAAAGTTCTTTCTCCGTAGTAGTATAATTCAGTTATGCACCATTGAGGGTCTTACTAGCATAGTAGCCCATATGAAATATGTTGTTCTTCCTCTTCCCAAGAAATGCTCCAACTGCGTAATCACTTGCATCGCACATCATCTCAAAAGGCTCATTCCAATCAGGTGCAGTTATGACAGGTGTCGTGATTAAACTCTTCTTCAATGTCTCAAATGCTACAAGGCACACGTCATTAAATTTAAAAGGAACATCTTTCTCTAACAGACTACACAAAGGCTTTGAAATTTTCGAGAAGTCCTTGATGAAACGCCTATAAAACCTGCATGAGCAAGAAAATTGCGAATTCCCTTAACAGAAATAGGTGGAGGAAGACTCTCAATGACCCCCGCCTTGGCCTTGTCCACCTCTAGACCTTTATTAGAAACCTTGTGTCTGAGAATAATGCCCTGACACACCATAAAATGACATTTCTCCCAATTGAGAACTAGATTGGTCTCAACACACCTCTTGAGAACGTGTCCCAGATTCTGCAAGCATTCATCAAAAGAATCGCCAAAGACTGAGAAGTCGTCCATGAACACCTCCACATTATGGCCAATCATGTAAGAAAAGATGTCCATCATACATCTCTGAAATGTGGCTGGTGCACCACACAGACCAAAAGAAACTCGTCTGAAGGCGAAAATACCAAATGGACAAGTGAAGGTAGTCTTTTCCTGATCTTCTAGGGCGATACAAATCTGATTATAACCCAAATAGCCATCCAGAAGACAGTAATACTCATGACTAGCTAACCTGTCAAGCATCTGATCAATAAAGGGCAATGGAAAGTGGTCCTTCCTAGTGGCTTTATTCAGCTTCCTATAGTCCATGCAGACTCTCCACCCCATGACTGTCCGTGTAGGAATAAGCTCGTTCTTCCCATTTGCTACCACATTAATTCCACCTTTTTTTTGCACACATTGAACCGGGCTTACCCATGAACTATCGAAGATAGGATAGATGATCCCTGCATCTAGCTACTTTAGAATTTCCTTCTTCACTACTTCCTTCATGATTGGATTAAGTCTTCTTTGTTGCTCGACTGTAGGCTTGCTACCTTCTTCTAGCAGAATTTTATGCATGCAGTAAGAAGGGCTAATTCCCTTAATATCTGCTATAGTCCATCCAATTGCCGATTTGAATTCTCTCAGAATTCTCAAAACTTTTCCTCAACGCTACCTGAAAGGTCAGATGTAATAATAACAGGTAGAGTAGATGCATCACCTAAAAAAGCATACCTCAAATGTTAAGGTAAAGGCTTAAGCTCAAGAGTAGGAGCTTCCTCAATAGAAGGCTTGAGACGTTTAGGAGCTTTGCTCAATTCTTCCATTTCAAGAGATTCAAAAGGCATATCGATCTTCCTCTTCCAGGGAGAAGCATTCAAATAATGCAATTGCTCATCACCTTCGTCATCTTTACGGTCCGAATTTTCCAATAATGTTTTTTTTAAGGCGTCGGACCTCAGCATTTGATCAAGTTCCGATATGACCACCGAATCGATCAACTCGACTTTTAAGAACTCCTCATTTTCAGTAGGAAATTTCATAGAATTGAACATATTGAAAGTTACATCCTAATCCAACACTCGCATTATAACTCGCCCTTCTGCACATCAATCAAGGTTCGGCCAGTTGCGAAGAAAGGCCTTCCCAAGATTATGAAAATCTTCTTATCCTCCTCGAAATCAAGAATTACGAAATCAGTAGGGAAGATGAGTTTATCAACCTTGACCAAGACATCCCCCACAATACCTCACGGATATGTAATAAAATGGTCGGCCAACTGCAAAGTCATATACGTCGATTTAGGATCAGGTAGATCCAACTACTTGAAGATTGACAAAGGCATCAAATTGATGCTAGCTCCCAAGTCATATAAAGATCTATAAAAAGACACTTTTCCAATAGTACATGGAATAGTGAAGCTTCGTGGATCTTTAAGCTTCGGAGGCAACTTCTGTTGCAGCACAGCACTGCATTTCTCCGTGAGAGCAACAGTTTCTAAATCATCTAGCTTCACCTTGCGAGATAGAATACCTTTCATAAACTTTGCATAACTAGGCATCTGCTCGAGAGCCTCAGCGAAAGGTATATTGATATGAAGTTTCTTGAACACCTCCAGAAACTTCTCGAATTGCTTGTCCAGCTTTTTCTTCTGCAGCCTCTTAGGAAAAGGTGGTGGAGGATAGATCTATTTCTCCCCTGTATTACCCTCAGGTAGAGTGTGCTCAACAATAGTCTTCTTTGGTTCTACTTCTTCATCCTGCTACCTTACTTCTTTCTCAACCCCAGCTTCTTCAGTCAACTCTTGAGTTTGTATGGGATTCGCAACCTTCCCAGACCTCAAAGTGATTGCCTTTACCTGCTCCTTAGCTTCCTTCTTTCCTGGCACTTCAGTGTCACTAGGCAATAAACCAGGTTGACGATTTAGCAAGGCATTGACAATTTGCCCAATCTGATTTTCAAAGGTCTTGATAGAAATAGATTGACTCTTGCACATGAGCTTCAGCTCCTCTAATTCAGATTTTTCATTAGCTTGTTGTAGCTGGAGTTGTTGTTTTGGTGCATACTGTGGTTGCTGAAAACCAGGGGGGATTGTACTACTTAGCTAGATAATGCTGATAAGGCCATTGAACCGCATTCTGAGCATTGTTTTAACTGAAATTAGGATGATTGTGGTTGTTAGGATGATAGGTGGCTGGCACAGGTTGCTGCGATCGCTGGAAGTTACTCACGAACTGAGCTGATTCACTAGAAATTGTGTACTGATCAGTCTCAAGGGCACCAACACAAAGCTCACATACACTAGTGATTTGATTAGCTCTATAATTAGCCAAAGTTTCCACCTTTATTTTCAAAGCCTTAAGTTGGGCAGCGATAGCAGTTGCTGCATCCAACTCCAGAATTCCTACAACTTTCCCCTAAGTCAATCTCTAGGAAGGATTCTAGTACTCATTAACATGCATCAGTTCAATAAGTTCATAAGCTTCATCGTAGCTCTTAGCCCACAGGGCTCCTCCTGATGCTGCATTAATCATGGGTCTAGAAGTAGCACCCAATCCATTGTAGAAACAGTTGATAATCATCCAATCAGGCATGCCATGGTGTGGGCACTTTCTTAACATCTCCTTATATCGATCCCAAGCCTCACACAGAGATTCTCCAGTTTGCTATGCGAACTGGGTAAGAGCATTCCTGATTGCTGCAGTTTTCGCCATGGGGAAGAATTTAGTGAGAAACTTTTGAGCGAGATCTTCCTAAGTGGTGATAGACCCTGCTGGTAGAGAATGTAACCAACACTTAGCTTTATCCCTCAGAGAGAATGGGAAGAGTCATAGCTTGATAGCATCTTCAGTCACATCATTGAACTTGAAAGTGTCGCAGATCTCGATGAAATCCCTGATGTGCATGTTGGGGTCTTCGGTAGGAGAACCCCCAAACTGAACTAAGTTCTGTATCATCTGTATCGTGCTTGACTTGATCTCAAAAGTGTTAGCCCTGATGGCTGGATGTCATTAATCTTAGGCTTAGAATAGTTCATCAAAGCCTTCGTATTTTCTACTTGATCACCCATAGCTACTATAATTGGCTCTTCAACTTTCTCTTCTTCTTCTACCTTCTTTTCTTCCTCAAAAACTTCCCTACGAACTACCACAAGTTCTTCCTCAGCTTTATCCAGTGTTCTCTTACGAGTACGCGAATGCGTATGCATACACCCTCGCTAGATCACATGAAATAAAACAAAGAAACAAATAACTAACAATGTCCGAGTCAATGAACTTTAACGACCACTGATGGAAAGCACATAAACAAATAATTAACACTGCAGTCCCCGGTAGCGGTGCCAAAAACTTGTTATTCGCTAAACACGCGCTAATATTACACGCAAGTATAGGCATGTGGAAGTAGTATAAGATATAAATCATATTCGATCCCACAGAGACTGTATTGGTTAACTAATCAACTCATGTACTTAAGCAACAATGTATGATTACTATTCAATGCTAAGACGATAACAAAGTGAGGTTGTTTATAACTAAGAATTAAACTAATTATTATAACTACGAGAATAAGATAGACTGATTTAATATATATGACAAACATTGGATTCTAACTTCATTAAATACTTCATTCAGTAGCCTTATTGTTCTTAACCTTAGCTTGCAATGGTGATGACACTAATCAGACAACACGAAACTGATAAACGCCAACTTTGGTTGCACGAGTACCATTCTACCAGACATCCATAAAAGAGTTAGAGGCTGAATAGGCACAAATTATATTGAGACCCTATATGTCTATAGAATTTGACAATATAACGGGTTAAGCACAAGTTATCTATCTTGATTACATAGGGCAAGTAAGATGGTTAAAATTACCTACGAATCATGCATAACAATACATGAACCTATGCTAGCATGGCAAGTTGTAAATCCTTAAATTCACTTTCGCTTCATTAAGAATTAACAGACTATCTTATAAGTTTGTGATGCTCACAAGAAGAATACGCACAACCCTAACTAGGATATCATACAATCACCACACACTAAGGTATCGAAATAATTTAACTAAAGAAATCCATAAATAAATCTGCTAGAACCCCACGATAATGATTAGCCCATAATCGAACTCATCGCCAACGTGGGTTCCAATGAAAACCTGATATAAAAAATATAGTCTTTGTACGAATAAATAAACCAAAGTACAAACAAGAGTAATGTAATAACCCCAATTTTTGGAATTTTTTGAAACCCTTATGAATAGTTATTTTGCTGATTATGCTGAATAAGAAAACTTTTCATACCACACTTTGTAGAGGTTCTTTTATTGTTATTCTCAGATCTTATTAGTACTCTATATGGTATATAAGTGTATGTAAAGATCGTCAGAATCCAAATTCGAACACTTTAATTTTTCCAGAAAATCCACCAGATACCGAAAGAATTGAGTATAAGGTAACAGGATAAAAATGATTTAAATTCAAGGATTATAAGAGAGGATCATATCAGAAATATAATATATTGAGAAAGGTTTAGGGGAACCCAAGTAATAAGATCCCGGGTATGATCCCTCAAACGATAAACGTGAACAAAAATTAAGCGAACCGTATAACAGATAAGCGGTCATTAACCAAACAATTAAGCAAGGATTAGCATAAGAAGATGCTTCCACCACCAAGTGATGACAAGTGGCAAGAGTGAAGTCACCAAGATGATGTCATGCTTAGTCATACTCCACTCACTTTAAACAACCAACAAATCATCCAAATATCCCATTCACTTCATTTTCCACCACAAAAACATTCAACAAAGCAAATACTCTCCTAAGAACACATAGCTCACGGCTTTTTCATTTTTTCAAGGAGAAAAATTCCAAAAATCTAGTTTCTAGCTTTGTTAATTTGCAAGGCAATTACCCAAGGTCCCTTATGATTAGATAAGCATATCCTAGGAGTTTAAGCTTCTATTTCTTCATGAATCTCTTCCAATAAATCAAGGAAGAAGATGATTGTTATGGATTAAAAACTAATATATATAATTGCTGTATTTAATACTAAGGAACGTGAGCTTCGAGGCTCGATTTGACTGCTCTTGTGTTTCGTGACTCAATCTGCCTTAACAAGATGCCTACGTACCTTGCTGATTGCCAAGGATCAAGTCAAAAAACGTAGTTCTGATTTGTGGGGTGAGGCCCCTTATATAGATGTGGGAGTCCTTGAATTGGACTTGGTATAGGAGACTTGGTGGACAAGCCTCTGAATTAGGATAGACTTAGGAGTCCTAGGAAGTAGGAAGCTGATTCCTTATCCTTTTAGGTCCCCTTGAGGCTAATCTATAAGGATTTATATCCTTATCGGGACTCTTCACAATAGCTGATTTTTCCCTTATTAATTAATTACGAAATTAATTAATAATCAGGGCTTTTGGGCCTTTTTTATTCCACCAGGCCTGATCTGGTCCATCAGGCTTAACCTTTCTGGTCTGAATATTATACATCTTATTATTGGGCCTATCAGCCCATTAATTATAAAATCAGGACTTATTTATCCCTATCATTTGCCCCCGAACTTTTGGGAAACATTGATTAGGTTTCGCAGAAGTTATTCGTTCCCTTTCAGGGTTTCGTTTTTGCGTAAAGTGTGGAGCGACCTACACATTTACAATGAATCTTCCTTTTATTCAGAAATTATCTTAATTTCCAGGAATTTTTCCCTAATTTTCTGGGATTTTCCCTAATTTCTGGATTTTTCCCTTAATTTCTGGGATTTATCCTAATTTTCTGGGATTTTTCCCTAATTTCTGGATTTTTCCCTAATCTTCTGGGATTTATCCTTAATTTTCTGGGATTTATCCTTAATTTTCTGGGATTTATCCTTAATTTCTGGATTTTTCCCTAATCTTCTGGGATTTATCCTTAATTTTCTGGGATTTATCCTTAATTTTCTGGGATTTAACCTTAATTTCTGGATTTTTCCCTAATCTTCTGGGATTTATCCTTAATTTTCTGGGATTTATCCTTAATTTTCTGGGATTTATCCTTAATTTCTGGATTTTTTCCCTAATTTCTGGGATTTTTCCCTAATTTTCTGGGATTTATCCTTAATTTCTGGATTTTTTCCCTAATTTCTGGGATTTTTCCCTAATTTTCTGGGATTTATCCTTAATTTCTGGATTTTTTCCCTAATTTCTGGGATTTTTCCCTAATTTTCTGGGATTTATCCTTAATTTCTGGATTTTTTCCCTAATTTCTGGGATTTTTCCCTAATTTTCTGGGATTTATCCTTAATTTCTGGATTTTTCCCTAATTTTTGGGATTTATCCTTATTTTTTTTGTAATTTTCCAGGATTTTTTCTTCCTTCTTTTTTTTTTCTTTTTTCTTCCTCTTTTTTTTTTTATACAATTTTCGACCAGGAATCCATTCGACCAGGATCCTGGTCGAATTAACCTCCATATTGCCATGGTCGACAGCCTTTCGAGCAGGAGTATTTCGAGCAGAAGTCCTGGTCGAATTTCGGCCAGGATTTTTTCCCTTTTTTTTTTTTTTTTTTTTTGTCGACTAGGAAGTTTTCGACCAGGATTTTCGTCCCTTTCGGTCAGGATCTTCATTTTTGACCGAATTAGCCATCTTTTGTTGCCCAGGTCGACAGAATTTTGACCTCAATGATTTCGACCAGGAATCTTTCATGTTTCTTGGTCGAATGGGTCTCATTTCTAGTCGAATTAAGCCTCTTTTTCAACCCTGATCGACTTGATTTCGAGCTCAAGCCATTCGACCTGGACTTGTTTGTGTTTTCTGGTCGAATAGGTCAAGATCATTTGCATAAATTTTTGTACATACTTGGATTTAGGCCCCTAATGCTGGGCTAAAACTTGGGTTTTGTTTTTTTTTTTTTTTTTTTTTTTTTAAATATAGTGGGCCTTATCCTGGGCCTCCCACTTTTAATTATATAGGCCATTTTCTGGGCTCGCTTCTTATTGACCATCTTTTCCACAGGCCTTTTAATTGGGCTCCCAACTCCGGGCTTTCAATTTGGGCCAAAAATTTAGCTGGGCTTCTTTTTTATTGGGCTTCAGAGGCCTTTCAATTGGGCTCCCAACTCTGGGCTTTCAATTTGGGCCAAAATTTTAGCTAGGCTTCTTTTCACCCTTTTTTCCTAAAAATCAAGTGGGATTCATACAAGGCTTTTCAAACACTTGGGTTGTCAACTGGGCATGATTATTTCCTCAGGAACATTTTGGTCTTGATAAATATTTTTGACCGAATTAACCTCCTTTTCTAGCCTTGGTCGAAGCCTTTTCGATCTCAACTAATTCGACGATGAATACAACATGAAACCTGATCGAATTGGGTCTGGGATTTGGGATATATTACTTTCTGTGACTCCATATATTTGATTCGGGCCCTAAGTCTGGGCTGGATTTTTTCCAATCTCAAATTTGAGCCTAAGATTTGGGCCTGAATTCTTTTATGGGTACTTTATTTTTGACCCTGGGCCTTTTCCAAACCAGGCCTTTACCTTGGGCCTTCCCCTTTTTTGACTGGCTTTTTGTATTAGGCCCCTTACTTTTAACTGGGCTTCTTTGGTCCACCCTAAATTGGTCTTTAATTTGGGGCCATTTAATTTTCAGCTAATTGGGCCCTTTTCTGGGCTTACCTCTTATTGGGTTGATCTTTGCCCTAAACCTGGGCTAGATTTATGAAACCTTGTATTGGGTTTCAACTTGGGCCCTTCTGGGCTTTGATCTTTAATTGGGCACTTAGTATTGACCCTGGGCTTGATTTATTGATCCCTATACTGGGTTTTTTCTAATTCAAGTAGGATTATGCCTTATTTTTGGGCCTTCATTTATCCAAATCCTTTTTGGATTTGGGACTTATTTCTGGTTTTTGAAGATAATACACATATATATTTTCTTCCAGTTTTTGGACCCCGGGTGCTGGGCTTTGAATATTTGGGGCCCTTATCTGTGCTTGACATACTTCCAGGCCCAACAAGTTTTAACCCCTTTTTTTTTGAATTGGGCCTTTTTATAGGGCTTTCATATCATGCATCTAATTTAATTGCCATGCCATAGAGATTCAAACATATTTCGAAAAATTCTCTGAGCTTCAAAAATTGTTTGGGATTCATCCCTTACACAAGTCTTAATAAACTTCATAATAAGACATATAAATCCTAAGCAAAGCTTCAAGGTGCTTTTCAACCTACTCTCCATCATGACAAGTGAGAATCGTATCCAACTGCCCTACACATAGTAAACCTTCAGGTTTTGTGCATGCCAAGTTCTCGGGACTTCAAAACCATCCATAGTCTCCAGCTTGTAGGTTCCTCTACCCTGAACACTCTTGACTCTGTACGGCCCTTCCCAATTCGGGGCAAGCTTCCCTTTTTGTCCTACACCAGATGCTTCTATCTTCCTCAAGATTAGATCGCCTTGTTTAAAAAACCTTTCTTTAACCCTTAGGTTGTAGTAGAATGAAGCTTTTTTCTGATATTCTACTATCTTTGCATGTGCTTTATCTCGTACTTCATCAATTAAATCCAGGGCTAATCTCTGCCCTTCCTCATTTTCTTTCTCATCGAAAGCCTGAATCCTTGGAGAGGAATGTGATATCTCCACGGGAACTACTGCTTCCGCCCCATATGCCAACATGAAAGGAGTTGCTCCTGTCGTGACTCTACAGGTAGTCCTGTAGGCCCATAATATTGGAAGTATCTCATCTACCCAATTATTTCTTGACTTCTCGATCCTCTTCTTTAGTCCATCCAGGATTATCCGATTTGCTACCTCTGCTTGTCCATTGGCTTGCGGGTGAGCCACAGAGGTGAATCGTAACTCAATTTCATTTTCTTCACAATACTTCTTGAATTCCTCATTGTTGAATTGTGTTCCATTGTCAGTGACGAGGATACGGGGAATTCCATATCGGCACATAATGTTTTCCCACAGGAATTGTGCAACCTGCTTAGTAGTGATTTTGGCCAAGGGTTTGGCTTCGATCCACTTGGTGAAATAATCAATGGCTACAATCAGAAATTTCCTTTGTGCCGTGGCCATAGGAAAAGGCCCTAGAATATCCATCCCCCACATGGCAAAGGGAATAGGCGAGTTGATAGAGGTCAGCATCTCAGGGGGTTGTCTAACAATTGGTGCATGCTTCTGACAGCGGTCACACTTCTTTACATATTCTCTGGCATCAGCCATCATTTCTGGCCAATAGAAGCCTAAACGAGTTATCTTATGAGCCAAGGCCCTTCCCCCCAAGTGTTGTCCACAAATACCTTCATGCACTTCTTCAAGAGCCAAGCGTGCCTCATCGGGCCTGAGACACCTCAAGTAGGGAACCACGAAAGATCTTTTGTAAAGAATCCCATCTATCAAAGAGTACCTTAGTGCCCGAACAGTTAACTTCCGTGCTTCAGTTGCATCACTTGGCAACCAACCGGTCTGAATGTGAGCCTTGATGGGATCAATCCATGACGTCCCCAAGCCTATGGGAGCCAGCAGCTTAACATCTATGCTTCGTGTATTCAAAACACGGAAGTACACACTTCCTGAACTTTCTTCAATCTCAGACGAAGCGAACTTTGATAGCGCATCTGCCTTAACATTTTCTTCCCTTGGAATGTGTTCAACATGGCACTCATTAAATTGGGTCATCACAGCCCTTACTAGGCGGACATACTTAGCCATCGCATCATCCCTTGCCTCAAATTCTCCCTTTACCTGGGATATGATCAGCTTCGAGTCTCCACGGACCTTTAAGTTTTTGACTCTAAGTGTCCCAGCTAGACCAAGGCCAGCTATCAGGGCTTCATACTCTGCCTCATTGTTTGTGGTTGGAAAATCTAACTTCATAGCATACTCAATTAAGAACCCATCAGGGCTTTGCAAAACCAACCCTGCTCCACTGGAATTTGTTTTTGATGCTCCATCAAAATAGAGAACCCAATATTCTTTCTCCTTGTCATTCTTCTCCCTGTCCCCATTGTCGACTCTCTTGTCTTGAGGTATGGTATCTTCCTGCCCCCCAACTTCTTGGTTGGGTATGGTACATTCCACCACGAAGTCAGCTAGTGCCTGGGCTTTTATGGCCGTACGTGGCTTATACTTGAGATCAAACTCTCCCAACTCTATTGCCCACTTAATCAGTCTCCCACTTGCCTTGGGACTGTGAATGATATTTCTCAGTGGCTGATTTGTTAGCACTTCAATTTGATGAGCTTGAAAATAAGGACGCAGCTTTCTTGAAGCCATTACCAAGGCTAAAGCGAATTTCTCAACGGCTGAATAATTCAACTCAGCACCATGCAAAATTTTGCTGACATAGTACACGGGTTTCTGCACTTTCAGTTCCTCCTTAACCAACACCGCGCTCAAGGCGCTCTCTGAAACAGCCAAGTACAAGAATAAAACTTCATTCAGAACTGGCTTGGCCAACAACGGGGCCTGGCCCATATACTTCTTTAACTCTTCAAATGCCTTCTGATTTTCCTCACTCCATACAAAGTCTTTGATGTTCTTCAGTGACTTGAAAAATGACAAGCACTTGTCTCCTTACTTGGAGATGAATCGTCCTAACGCAGCAACCCTTCCTGTGAGCTTCTGAACATCCTTGACAGTTTTGGGGGGTTCCATGTCCAGGATTGCCTTTATTTTATCGGGGTTTGCCTCAATTCCCCTCTTCGAAACCATCAATCCCAAGAATTTTCCAGATCCTACTCCGAAAGCACACTTCGTCGGATTCAACTTCATCTTGTGGTACCTCAGGACCTCAAAAGCTTCCCTTAAATGGGCTATATGATCAGTCTTTACTAGACTCTTGACTAACATGTCATCAACATAGACTTCCATAGTCTTACCAATAAGATCCTTAAAAATTCTATTCACCAACCTTTGATAGGTGGCTCCTGCATTCTTGAGACCAAACGCCATAACAAGATAACAATAAACACCAAAGTCAGTGATAAATGATACCTTTGGAATGTCATCCTTATGCATTTTGATCTGGTTGTATCCGCTAAACCCATCCATGAAACTCAGCATCTCATGTCCAGCGGTAGCATCAATCAAAGTATCAATTCTAGGCAGCGGAAAATAGTCTTTGGGGCATGCATCATTTAGATCGGTGAAGTCTATACACATCCTCCACTTTCCATTAGCCTTCTTCACCATTACAGGGTTTGCTAACCACTCCGGAAATTGAATCTCCTCAATAAAACCAGCCTCTAAGAGCTTTTCCACTTCCTGCTTTATAGCCTCTTGTCTTTCCGGGGCAAAATTTCTTTTCTTTTGTTTCACTGTCTTCCGGCTTGGATCTACGTTTAGCTTGTGAGTAATTAACTCCGGGTCTATGCCTGGCATATCAGCTGCTGACCATGCAAACACATCACTATTTTCTTGCAAAAATTTCACTAACTTCCCTCTAAGGGGCTCCTCTAATGTGGCTCCAATGAAAGTCATCCTCTCAGGATTCTTGGGATCTAAAGGAACCGAAACCAATTCTTCTGCTGGCCTTCCTCTATTCTCATCATTTTCTCGAACATCCATATCTTCAATAGGAAGAACCTGCCCCCCGACTCCATCTGCCCTCAAAGAGGCCACATAACAGCTTCTAGCCATTTTTTGATCTCCTCTCTCTTCTCCAATCCCGTTTCGGGTGGGAAACTTCATGACTGAATGGTAGGAAGAGGGGACTGCCTTGAAGGCATGTATCCCTGTTCTCCCCATGATAGCATTATAAGTTGAACTAGCCTTTACCACCACGAAATCCAGCATCTGCGTTGCTTGCCTTGGCTCCGTACCTATGGTGGTTGGCAATTTGATTATCCCTTCCACAGGACATTCTACTCCAGCAAATCCATATATCGGCATGTCGGTTGGTGTTAACTGGGAGTCGTTATACCCCATCCTTAGAAAGGTGTCGTGGAGCAAGATATCCACAGAAGCACCATTATCCACAAGGACCCTCTTAACCGGGCTATTTCCTACTATTGGTGTTATGACCAGCGGGTCGTCATGGGGAAACTTCACACCCTCTAGGTCGGAATCATCAAAAGCCAATGTTACTTCTGTCCTGGCCCTCTTCGGGGCTTCTCCAACAATATGCATAACCTCTCTAGTATATGCCTTTCTGGAATTTTTGGACAATCCAGCAGCAGTTGGACCCCCAAAGATCGTGTTTATCACAGGCCCTCGAGGTCTCGGCCCTCCATAAATGGTGTTTATAACTGGTCCTCTAGGCTGGGGGTTTCGCCCCTGATCGTCTTGGTCCCTCCTACGATCTTCAAAGTTCTTCCTTCCATTATTATTTCTGTCCCCTCCATCTCCAGTATACTTGTTCAATCTTCCTTTTCGAATCAAAAACTCAATTTCATCTTTCAATTGCCTACACTCATCGGTGTCATGGCCAACATCTTTGTGAAACCTGCAATACTTGCTCTTATCTAGCTTGGCTGGATCGGCCTTCAAGGGCTTAGGCCAACGAACATCTCGATCTTTCTCGATCTCCATCAAGATCTGGCTTCTGGGAGCATTCAGCTTAGCGTATTCGGTGAACTTTTGCCCAGGTCCTCCCTTCTTGGGGGTTGAATCAGGGTTTTGTTCGGTTTTAGGATACTTATCCTTAGCGATATACTCCACATCAGTTTTCCGCTTCTTGCCTCCATTGGGCTCATTACTTACTACGGTCTTCCTCATGCTTTCTTCAACCTTGATATACTTCCCTGCCCTCTCTTGGAGCTGCAACATATTTTCAGGGGGACGTTTGGCCAAGGACATCTTGAAAAACTCATCCCTAGTTCCTTGTTGCAGTGCTATCATAGCTACCTTATCATCAAGGTCTGGGACTTTTAAAGCCTCCTTTGTAAAACGATTCAGGTAATCTCTCAAGGATTCCTTAGCTTCTTGCACAATACTCATAAGAGATGCTGAACTTTTCTCATGGACTTTTCCACTGATGAACTGCTTAATAAAAGCCTGACTTAACTCTCTGAACGATCCAATAGAGTTTGGGGGCAAGCGACTGTACCATCTTTGAGCCATACCTGACAGGGTTTGAGGGAAGGCCCGACACTTTATAGCATCATTCACGGGTTGCAGCAACAGTGCATTAGAGAATGTCCTAACATGATTAGCGGGGTCTCCCGTGCCATCATAGGCTTTGATAGTGGGCATCTTGAATTTCCTTGAGATATGGGCATTCATTATCTCTTCTGTGAAGGGTGGAGTTGGATCATCAGGATCTCCAAGGGGAAGGAGATTGCTTGGATCAGTTCTTGGGACAACAGCCCTTCTTCTTACCGGACCATCCAGGTCTATGACAGGAGGAGGATTTCTCCCCCTAGGAGATATCTCGGGTCTGGTGGCCTGGTGAGCCTCCAAATCACGCCTCAGCCTTTGGATTTCAGCCTCATGAGCCCTGATCCTTTCCTGCACTTCTTGGGGATTCGCCCCTGGGGTGCTTTGGGGGCGTTGCCTTCCATCGGTCATTGGCTCTTTTCCAGGACGCCTCCTTCTCGGGGCCACTTCATCATCCGAAGATTCAGAGTCTCTCTCAGTATAAGGACCAGAAAATTCCCGATCCTCAGGAATAGGACCCAAACCTCGTATATAGGGGGGTGACTGCCCTCGTGCTTCGCCTCGCCTAGCATATCCGCTTCCTCCAACCTCAGGGCGAAGGGGCATCCCATAAGGGGGTTTAGTAGTAACAATAGTTGAATATTCATACCCGACGGGTCGAGAATTCACAGGTATATGTATTTGTTGAACTTGAGGATTCGTACCTTGAATAGTCGGGGGAGTTGTCCCTTGTGGCTGAGGATGAGTTGCCCCTGTCTGGGCTTCCCCCTGAGTAGATGCATAAGTTGAATGGGGAGGAACCTCCACGGTTGATGAAATCACCTGGGTTGTCTCTGATGGTGTTCCTTCCTCTAGAGCTCCAATTGTTCTCCGTGTTCTCGCCATGGTTGTTGTTGCTTTCCCACAGACGGCGCCAAATGTTATGGATTAAAAACTAATATATATATAATTGCTGTATTTAATACTAAGGAACGTGAGCTTCGAGGCTCGATTTGACTGCTCTTGTGTTTCGTGACTCAATCTGCCTTAACAAGATGCCTACGTACCTTGCTGATTGCCAAGGATCAAGTCAAAAAACGTAGTTCTGATTTGTGGGGTGAGGCCCCTTATATAGATGTGGGAGTCCTTGAATTGGACTTGGTATAGGAGACTTGGTGGACAAGCCTCTGAATTAGGATAGACTTAGGAGTCCTAGGAAGTAGGAAGCTGATTCCTTATCCTTTTAGGTCCCCTTGAGGCTAATCTATAAGGATTTATATCCTTATCGGGACTCTTCACAATAGCTGATTTTTCCCTTATTAATTAATTACGAAATTAATTAATAATCAGGGCTTTTGGGCCTTTTTTATTCCACCAGGCCTGATCTGGTCCATCAGGCTTAACCTTTCTGGTCTGAATATTATACATCTTATTATTGGGCCTATCAGCCTATTAATTATAAAATCAGGACTTATTTATCCCTATCAATGATGAATAGTGTTTTCAAGATTACTAACTTTATTTTCTTTGATTTCCTTTAAGATCCAAGCATCCCTAAGCTATCTCAAGGCTTCTCAAGGCTTCTTAAGGCTTCCCAGCTACTCTAATCACTCCAAGGAAGGTATAACACCTCCAAACCCTAACTTTACTTTGAGTATTAAGATGTTTTTGATGGTTATAGTAAATGAGAAGCATGATGCTTGTTTGTTTAGAGTTTGGATTGGATTTGTAGTGATTTGGATGTTGAAATCTTGTTTATAGTTAATGAAACTTAAGTAAAGCTAGTAGTTCATGTGTGGGGTTGTATAAATTGGAAAATCTTGAGGTTTGGGGACTGATGTAGTAAGTTTTGGATGAGGGTTGGTTGTATTGTTGGTTGTGAGTTGAATGGTGGTTGTTTGGGGTGGTTTAAAACTTGGTAATCGCGTAAACATAGCCGTTGTAATGCCCGATTTACCTTAGACTGTTTTTGTTCTTAACATCAGGACCCGAGAACTCACTATTAGGTTTTAACCATTGCCATTATTAGATAGTTCATGTTACGAGCTTCGTTTTGATATGTGGTTCGCTTGAAGCCGATGTACGGTTTAGGAGAAACAACCGTTTTAAGTAATGGCGTTTCGCGACCGAACCATTACCCATCGCCTTACTTTGAAACCTTGGTTAAGGACTTTAAATGACTAATTGGGGTATGAAACAATTATGTTAAGTGTATTAGGCAGTTGGTAAGGTACTCGCGAAAGAATCGCTTTAAAATTCTTAATGGTTAATTTATTAAAAATGGTGGAGCCGAGGGTACTCGAGCGACGTAAGTGAATCGTTAAGCGTAAAAGCAAGCGTTAGAGTCTAATTGGTCAAAGTCTAGATTCTTAAGCGACTTTGGTTTAATTCCAACTTATATGTTGTTTATAGGTTACCAGACTTGTCCCAAGCCTTTTACCACCCCCAGTCGCTCAGGCAAGTTTTCTACCCGTTATATTGTTGTTGTGATGTATATATGTATATGCATTATCTTGTGATAAGTGCATGATTGTTATTAGCAAATCTTGCGATATATTGGAGCATGTTGATATGGTATATATGCATGCTTGTTTCATAATCTTGATATCTAATTGTTGATTCAAATGCTTATAGTTGCATAATACCTATGCTAGAGATAAGGAGTAGTTGCGTATACCCTTAGTATAGGGGACACAAAGGTGAACATTTTCAAAAACCGGGAGTCGATGTTCCCGAGTATATTATATATATATATTGATATAGTTTTCAAAACTATTAATCGAATAAGTTTTATTCGAT
Source organism: Apium graveolens (assembly GCF_009905375.1). NCBI lineage: Eukaryota > Viridiplantae > Streptophyta > Magnoliopsida > Apiales > Apiaceae > Apium > Apium graveolens. The sequence goes on along the minus strand of NC_133654.1, from coordinate 149,026,107 downwards.
AACTTTATTTTAAATAATGAATATTAGTTGAATATTAATTCGAGGACTTATGACTCTGTTTATTTTAATTAATGAATATTATTAGTTGAATATTCATTCGACGACTTATGACTCCGTTTATTTTATGAATATTATTTTGAATATTCATTCATGGACTTATGACTCCGCTTATTTATTAAATAATATTCTTTATTTTATTAAAGAATAATGTTTTGATAATCAAACTTATTTTCGATTATTCAAATAAAGATCATACTTTTGTATAAGTATATCTTTGGTTATTAATATTCATTCCAAGTATGAGTTTTAAAACTTCTACTTCAATTATTTTTATAAAGATTATTCTTTATGGGAATATTATTTAAATAATAATATTCAGATATTTTCTAAATATATTGGGACTGATTTATTTTATTAAATCAGCATTACTCCAAACATTCTTAAAAATGTTTTCGAGTCTTCAAAATGATTTTCTAAAAGTTAGAGCGGATCCCAAAACTCGTTTTTATATTTAAGATCTTCCTTTCGAAGGGGATTTAAATATTCGCTCAAAACTTGAGGGATCCGGCTCTGTGGTGTATTTTATATTCGCAACGAGGTTGCTGTTTTGATAAATGAATTGATTACTTACCCAGCGTTCGGGAAGTAAGTCCATCTATTGAGTCGGCATAAGCAACATGGGCTCAGTGGGCGTCCATGAAAGTGTAAGTGGCTCAGTGGGAGTCCATCAAATGCATAAGTGGCTGAGTGGCAGTCCAGCATAAGGTCCTATTGCGGCCAGGGTGATGACCAGTGGGGAATTCGTCCATCTACTAGTAGAAAAGGTTACTTATTGGTATCTTTGCCTGATCAGCAAGATATCAGGTTCATGCCAAGATTTTCTCCTTTCCAAATTCATTGGATATTGCAACTCTGTTTAAAATTTTCATAACAGAGGTTTTCAAGGAGTGTATGAAATGTATATATATAGGTGTATATATATATCGGGACTTAATGAAGTATCTCGCAACTTCATTATTTATAATAATATTCAAAGATTGAATCTATTCAAATCTTGTCTTATAGTCTCATCTATGTGATGAACTTTTGAAACTAATTATAACTTGAACGGTGGTAGTTCAAGTAGTATTCGGAAAAGATATAAGTATATTGGTGTATCTTGTAACTTCATCTTTTCAACTTATATCTGGTTAATGATTATCTTATGCATGACAAAGATTTTCACAAAAACGTTGAGACAAGGTTAGATATATGAGATCACCTTGCAACGATATTTTTATACAGTTATAAACTGGAACTCTGTGTATATTATGCATGGAAGAGGACTTCCAAGATTTTGAAAAGTATATATATACATATATACTGAATATTTTGCGACTTGGTCGCGTTAAGATATCAAACTTGGTTCATTTCTTCTTGAACAAGACTTTCATGAGTACTATGAGAATGCTCATATATTGTTAATTATCATACATATTATTTCGGTGGGCTTGTTGCTCACCCTTGCTTTCTTCTTTCATCACACAACAACAGATAGATAAGATGAACAGGATCAAGCTCCCAATTCGCGAGCAGAAAGGAAACGTTTCGCAGTTTCCTGTAGGTGTTGATGTCGTGTAGCTGAGGTAGGATCTACCAATAGGCTAGGCTTTCAACTTTCGATGTACCAGACTTATGTATATTTATGAATTGTAATAATGGCAAACAATATGTAAATTATTCAGAAACCCCTTTTTAAGGTGAAATGGTTTATAATTGTGGAATAAAATGACTTGTATTATTTTTGGTATTCATCTCTGAGACTATAACTTGTGGTGTGTGTGTGTATATTGTGGGGTCACAGTACGCAGTAGTTGGTTGACTATTAAGATTAAGTATTGATAAGGGAAATGGAACTCGTGACAACCTGGATCCCCGACCCCGGATTTGGGGGTGTTACAGAAATGGTATCAGAGCTAAGCGTTATAAACCTCAGAGATGATGTGACGTTAAGATAATAAGTTCACTAAGATAATAAGAACTCTTGCCAAGTTCATAGTCGGGCTACCTAACGTAGTACTGACAGTTAAAACCCTAATGGGAACCCTTATAAATATCGTGATAGAAGCGTAGTTCGTTATCGTATATAGTAGCGGGACTCCGAACCCTGAGGTTGAGGAGCAACAGCGCGATGGTGTTTTATTACTGATTGGGGATCGGATTGTGGATCCAATGGAACACCCTAATGAGGGACCGGATGATATTCATATTGAGGATGTAGCGGTTGAATATGTTATCCCAGAAGGGATTGTTGTTGAGAAGGATCTCGTGGAGGAGCCTAACAAGACTGGAGAGATGACCGCTGAGGAATTGATAACCATGGTTAGGGCGACTACCAGAGGTAGGATTGGCCGGTCACTGCCGGAGGTTCGTTCAAGTTTGTAAAGATAGTAGCCCCTTTAACGCGGCTTACTCGTAAGACTGAGAAGTTCGAATGGACAGAGAAATGCGAGAACAACTTTTAAGAACTGAAGCAAAGGTTGGTGACGTCCCCTATGTTGGCGTTGCCGGATGGAAAATGAGATTTTGTGAAGTGTAGTGACGCTTCGCATAAGGAATTAGGGTGCTTCTTATACAGCACAGCAAGGTAATCGCATACGCGTCAAGACAATTAAGGGAATATAAAATTTGATATCCCCACCCATGAGCTTGGGCTCGTGGCAATAGTTTTTCCCTAAAGATTGGAGGCACTACTTGTATGGAGAGAAGTGCGAGATTTACACAAGCCATAAGTGCTCTAGTACATTTTCACGCAGAAAGAGCTCAACATGCGCCAAATGAGGTGGTTAGAGCTAATCAAGGATTACGATTATGAGATTCTTTATCATCCAGGGAAAGCCAAAATGGTGGCTAATGCCCTTAGTAGAAAGGAGAAACTCAAGATGATATTGTCTCTAAGAGAGTTGATAAGAGAATTTGAGAAAATGGAAAGGAACCGGAGCCGGTACCGAAAAGCTGTTTGAGATCGCTATGCGGTCTGAATTATTGGAAAATTTAATATTGTGCCAAGAAAAAGTGATGAATGAAGGCAGAGAGTCAATGACTGGAGAAGAGATCCATACCGAGAAAGATGATAAGGGGATAGTGAGGTGTTCCTACAGAATTTGGGTTCTAAAAGTTCAAGAGCTTAAGGATGATAACTTAGATGAGAGCCATAGTTTGAGGAATAAGATTTAGGGCAAACCCTGAATGTGATAGTCAGGGAGGTTGTCATCAAGAAAGAAAGAACCCATAACATAATAGAGTGGAAAACAAGGTTTTTAACGTATAAGATAACCCCGATTATGGGGGAAGGTTGAAACGTTTCATACTGAGAAAACAGAAGTCGAACAAGATAGGGAGAACCAGGATGGTACTCCTATTGGGCAATTCATGGACCTGTCTAAACAGAACTTATACTTTTATTCCCAACCACCACCTTGAGGAAATAATGCGGTGAGAAATTCTTTCAGACCTTTAAGTCGCTAAGCTCTCAGAGTTCCAAGGAACAAGCTGACCTAACCGAGGCAAGAGCCTGGCTAAAGGAAATAAAGAAATGATTTTATATTCTAAATGATTGATGAAGCGCAAAAGACTATTTTTGTCACTTACTCTCCTAAGAGAGAGTCCACCCACTGGTGAAAGGTCAAGAAAGGCACGGAGCCAGAGGTTATGATAAACTGATTAAAGTTCAGTCAATTGTATTCGGGAAAGTAATTCCCAAGGATAAGGAGATAGTGTAAAAGCTTTGGAGCTAGAACAAAAGCGGATGAATATGATGAATTATGAATCTAAGTTGTAAAAGTTGTCAAAATTCGTTCTGAGGACACGAATCCAGAATGACGGGATGTTTGAAATCAATGCTTATGTTGTGTTGGTTCATGTAATGGTTGTAATGGAAATGAAAATAAAAGACTAAAAAGGGAAGGAGTATAAAGGGATATAAAGGAAAAAGAGTTGAGAAGTGATAAGGGAGTTAGGTATGGGAAACCCTAAGAAACCTTGCAATAAATATAGAGAAGTGTGTCATCATCAGCGCGATGGTGACCGATCATGAGATAAATTCAAGGTTGAAGGCGTAAGCGATACGTATAATTAATCCCCTTAAGTTGAGAGTATTCGAGGAAACCTTGAGATAGTTCGAAGGATAAATAATGAGACGCGGATAGACTAAGGAGACAAGAAAATAAGAAATTAGGAAAATTGGATGAAGGAAGTGACCTTCAAGAATGTGAAGTGTAAGACCAGTGGCATGATACCCAGAAAGGGAGACGTCAGGTATGAAAGATATCCCAACATTGAGATGACTGTTGAGATAAACAACAAAAGTACATGAGGATTTATTAAGAAGATTTTCACGTTGAACATGACCAATATCTTCCAGAACATCCATGTTATCATTACCAAATCAGGAGAGAAAAGCGGATAACCATTGTTATCTTTTGGAGGCCATATGGATTGACCTCAATTTGAATAAAGATCCTATTGTAAAATTAGTTATAGACTATCGAGGTGGGAATGATGAATAAGATAATCTATCAAGGAAATATGACTTGATTTATCCATGGAAGGATGCATGTACCTTTTTAAAGGTGGAATTAAGGATAGAACCTCGATAACTTGAGATGAATCCTAGGGGAATGCATAAAGGTTGGCATTTTGCCCTTAATAGGGACATTATGAGTTTTGGCAGTATAAATTAAAAAGGATTATGGTAACAATAACCTTTAAAGATCAGTAGAGAAAATTTTTAGAAGTACATAGACAATGGTTCTAGTATTAGTAAATGGTATTTTGATATGCCCTGTATCTACGGAATACAGGAGGAGCAATTCAAGGATAACCTTAAAGGTTTTACAAGAAAAAGGTAATATTCAAAGTTCTCAAGAATAGAAATTTTGATAAAAAAATATGACGTAATTATAATAATGCCAGGTGGGGCACGTGTTAAACCATAAGAAAGTATAGATCGACCCAATGAGGGTCAAGATTGGTGAAAACAAGAAGGACCCATGATAAGAGACGTCCTAAGTATGATCGAGAGTCAGCCGTGATAATGTTCACATCTAAAGACTAAGGCAATGACTTATGGAAAAATGGTGATTTTTTTTCTTTCTCACCAGGACTTAAGAAAAGCATTTTCACATAAGCAGTGATTGAAATGAGGTAGAAAATTTAGTTTAAGGTGGTTAAAAGAGATTGATTATAAGGAACTATTACTATCAGGAAAGGCCAATGAGGTGGTCGACACTCTAAGTGCAAGAGAGCAATTATAGGCGCTCGTGCCAGAGGAATGCAGTGATAATGGTTGAAGCCGTGAAGGTTGTATTATGGTTTGGAAGATTGACATTCTTTCTGATGACTGTGTAATACCCAACCGTAATAGTAGTTTGGTAAAGGTTTAATTCGTGTAATCGCCATGAGCGGGCTATCTATCTTAGAAGGAACTATCTTGAGAATAAGCCAGGACCATGTTTCAAAAAGGACTAAATGAACCTTTGAGCTTCATGTCTCCTAATATAGACATATGATTAAGAATGGTATTAACCTACTATCGTTGCTTTCATTAAAACTCTTCTGCATTTTATCTGCTTCATGTCACAAATGTACGTCAGGATCAGGAGTGTTCTTCATGAATCATGAACGGTGATCATGTTACCTCCTTAGAAGAATTCGATACGATATGCATGGACTCCGTATGGTTAGCTATTAAGACTTCATGGAAAGCGAATGACTATAGTAGGTCAGTGGTGGACCATAGTAATGCTCCAATGAGTCTATGAATAATGAGACAATGACAACTGTGAGAGTTGTATTGTAATGAATGTTGAGATTGAGTACCACTAATTGGGTCGTGGTGATGTATAAGTTATCATTGAATAGACTAATTAAGTAGATTATTTACCTATTGAATATTTATTCCTCCTTATCAATAGAGGGTCGTATGACTATACGAGGAAGGTTGCGATGAAAGCATAGAATTCTAGTAACGATGATGTCTAGAATGAGATCCCAGATTCGATTTTCGATGTCGAGGGAGTTTCAAAGGTGATTGTGTATAAGCTCGAGGAAGAGCATGGGTCCATAAAATGATGGACGGAATAGCAAAAATATTTAGGCATGTGAAATACGATGCTATAATACTTGATGTTGATATAAATACTTATATGTTTTGTTCTCCTATGAAAAACCTCTATAGTTCAGAGGTAGATTCCAAGCCAGATATTTTATGGCAATATTTTTACATATATACAATTCTCTTCAGTTCATTCTTTTCTCTTCTTTTCATTTCATGTAAGCTGAGAAGAACAACCCTTCCAGAAGGGGAGGTATTGCCGAATTACTATCTATCTGTGTGATAGAAGCCTAGTAGGATACCACATGTTATTTAATTGCTTGTCAAGTACTAAAGGCTGGCCACCTTCTTAACTAACTATGCGATATAACAAGTGTTCATGATCATAGTGATCTCTCAATAAATTCTTTTACTTCTATACAATGGATCAAGCTTTCAAAGATAGAAGCAGCTAGAAAGAAGTAGTATCAGTGCGGTGGTATTCCGAATCTAACGCGTTCGTGATACTAAGGTTGACACAATTATTAAAAGGTTATAGAATGCTAACGAGCAAAAGTATAACCAGTATAGTATTATGTACAGAAGATAGTAATGACTACGAACTGGAAAAGAATGGGTATTGAGAAGCAAAAGCTATAATGCTAGAAGCTATGATGAGAGTCTCTGCAATAGACTTGAAATAATTTGAAATGGTCACTTAACACGGATTGAGTTTTCTTACGACAATAGATCATATGTCATTATCGAGATGTCGCCTTATAAGATCCTTGAGGGAAGACAATGTCGATCTCCCTTATGATATGATGATGTTGCAGAGCGCAAGATGCTTAGACCAGCAGTGGTCCAAAGGCCCAAGGATATAATAGATTTAATCAGAGGATGACTGGTAGTAGCCCAAGATGGGCACACAAAGTATGTTGATTTGACACGAAAGGACAAGGAATAGGAAATAGGGGACCTAGTGTTGTTATAGGTATTCCCTTGGAAAGGATGAATAAGGTTCGGAAAGAAAGGAAAGCTAAGCCCACGAATTGTTGGACCCTTTGAGGTATTAAGACGTATTGGGAAGTTAGCATATGAGCTAGCCCTACCCCCGAACATGTAGCAAGTTCATAACGTGTTCCACGTATCAATATAAAGGAAGTATAATTCGGATGCCAGACAAATAGGGGCATATGAGCGCATAGACATGCAACCCGACGTAACCTATATGGAGCAACCACGAAGGGTTATAGATTGAAAAGGAACAAGTGCTTAGGAGAAGGGTTATCAAACTAGGCAGAGTTTGGTGGTAGGACCACAATGTGGGAAAATTTACTTGAGAGTTAGAAAGTGCAATGCTAAGAGAGTATCCCTATTCATTTTCTATCTTATTCCGGGACGGAATCCTTTTAAGGAGGGGAGACTGTAATAACCCCAATTTTTGGAATTTTTTTGAAACCCTTATGAATAGTTATTTTGCTGATTATGCTGAATAAGAAAACTTTTCATACCACACTTTGTAGACGTTCTTTTATTGTTATTCTCAGATCTTATTAGTACTCTATATGGTATATAAGTGTATGTAAAGATCGTTAGAATCCAAATTCGAACACTTTGATTTTTCTCGAAAATCCACCAGATACCGAAAGAATTGAGTATAAGGTAACAGGATAAAAATGATTTAAATTCAAGGATTATAAGAGAGGATCATATCAGAAATATAATATATTGAGAAAGGTTTAGGGGAACCCAAGTAATAAGATCCCGGGTATGATCCCTCAAACGATAAACGAGAACAAAAATTAAGTGAACCGTATAACAGATAAGCGGTCATTAACCAAACAATTAAGCAAGGATTAGCATAAGAAGATGCTTCCACCACCAAGTGATGACAAGTGGCAAGAGATGAAGTCACCAAGATGATGTCATGCTTAGTCATACTCCACTCACTTTAAACCACCAACAAATCATCCAAATATCCCATTCACTTCATTTTCCACCACAAAAACATTCAACAAAGCAAATACTCTCCCAAAAACACATAGCTCACGGCTTTTTCATTTTTTCAAGGAGAAAAATTCCAAAAATCAAGTTTCTAGCTTTGTTAATTTGCAAGGCAATTACCCAAGGTCCCTTATGATTAGATAAGCATATCCTAGGAGTTTAAGCTTCTATTTCTTCATGAATCTCTTCCAATAAATCAAGGAAGAAGATGATGAATAGTGTTTTCAAGATTACTAACTTTATTTTCTTTGATTTCCTTTAAGATCCAAGCATTCATAAGCTATCTCAAGGCTTCTCAAGGCTTCTTAAGGCTTCCTGGCTACTCTAATCACTCCAAGGAAGGTATAACACCTCCAAACCCTAACTTTACTTTGAGTATTAAGATGTTTTTGATGGTTATAGTAAATTAGAAGCATGATGCTTGTGTGTTTAGAGTTTGGATTAGATTTGTAGTGATTTGGATGTTGAAATCTTGTTTATAGTTAATGAAACTTAAGTATAGCTAGTAGTTCATGTGTGGGGTTGTATAAATTGGAAAATATTGAGTTTTTGGGATTGATGTATTAAGGTTTGGATGAGGGTTGGTTTTATTGTTGGTTGTGAGTTGAATGGTGGTTATTTGGGGTGGTTTAAAACTTTGTAATCGCGTAAATATAGTCGTCGTAATGCCCGATTTACCTTAGACTGTTTTTGTTCTTAACATCAGGTGCCGAGAACTCACTATTAGGTTTTGACCATTGCCATGATTAGATAGTTCATGTTACGAGCTTCTTTTTGATATGTGGTTCGCTTGAATCCGATGTACGGTTTATGAGAAAGAACCGTTTTAAGTAACGGCGTTTCACGACCGAACCATTACCCCTCGCCTTAGTTTGAAACCTTGGTTAAGGACTTTAAATGACTAATTGGGGTATGAAACAATTATGTTAAGTGGATTAGGCAGTTGGTAAGGTACTCGCGAAAGAATCGCTTTAAAATTCTTAATGGTTAATCTATTAAAAATGGTGGAGCCGAGGGTACTCGAGCGACGTAAGTGAATCGTTAAGCGCAAAAGCAAGCGTTAGAGTCTAATTGGTTAAAGTCTAGATTCTTAAGTGACATTGGTTTAATTCCAACTTATATGTTGTTTATAGGTTACCAGACTCGTCCTAGGCCTTTTACCACCCTCAGTCGTTCAGGCAAGTTTTCTACCCGTTATACTGTTGTTGTGATGTATATATGTATATGCATTATCTTGTGATAAGTGCATGATTGTTATTAGCAAATCTTGCGATATATTAGAGCATGTTGATATGGTATATATGCATGCTTGTTTCGTAATCTTGATATCTAATTGTTAATTCAAATGCTTATAGTTGCATAATAACTATGCTAGAGATAAGTAGTAGTTGTGTATACCCTTAGTATAGGGGACCCAAAGGTGAACATTTTCTAAAACCGGGAGTCGATGTTCCCGAGTATATTATATATATATATATTGATATAGTTTTAAAAACTATTAATCGAATAAGTTTTATTCGATAACTTTATTTTAAATAATGAATATTAGTTGAATATTAATTCGAGGACTTATGACTCTGTTTATTTTAATTAATGAATATTATTAGTTGAATATTCATTCGAGGACTTATGACTCCGTTTATTTTATGAATATTATTTTGAATATTCATTCGTGGACTTATGACTCCGCTTATTTATTAAATAATATTATTTATTTTATTAAAGAATAATGTTTCGATAATCAAACTTATTTTCGATTATTCAAATAAAGATCATACTTTCGTATAAGTATATCTTTGGTTATTAATATTCATTCCAAGTATGAGTTTTAAAACTTCTACTTCAATTATTTTTATAAAGATTATTCTTTATGGGAATATTATTTAAATAATAATATTCAGATATTTTCTAAATATATTGGGACTGATTTATTTTATTAAATCAGCATTACTCCAAACATTCTTAAAAATGTTTTCGAGTCTTCAAAATGATTTTCTAAAAGTTAGAGCGGATCCCAAAACTCTTTTTTATATTTAAGATCGAAGGGGATTTAAATATTCGCTCAAAACCTGAGGGATCCGGCTCTGTGGTGTATTTTATATTCGCAACGAGGTTGCTGTTTTGATAAATGAATTGATTATTTACCCAACGTTCGGGAAGTAAGTCCATCTATTGAGTCGGCATAAGCAACATGGGCACAGTGGGCGTCCATGAAAGTGTAAGTGGCTCAGTGGGAGTCCATCAAATACGTAAGTGGCTGAGTGGCAGTCCAGCATAAGGTCCTATTGTGGCCAGGGTGATGACCAGTGGGGAATTCGTCCATCTACTAGTAGAAAATGTTACTTATTGGTATCTTTGCCTGATCAGCAAGATATCAAGGTTATGCCAAGGTTTTCTCCTTTCCAAATTCATTGGATATTGCAACTCTGTTTATAATTTTCATAACAAAGGTTTTCAAGGAGTGTATGAAATGTATACATATAGGTGTATATATATATCGGGACTTAATGAAGTATCTCGTAACTTCATTATTTATAATGATATTCAAAGATTGAATCTTTTCAAATCTTGTCTTGTAGTCTCATCTATGTGATGAACTTTTGAAACTAATTATAACTTGAACGGTGGTAGTTCAAGTAGTATTCGGAAAAGATATAAGTATATTGGAGTATCTTGTAACTTCATCTTTTCAACTTATATCTGGTTAATGATTATCTTATGCATGACAAAGATTTTCACAAAAATGTTGAGACAAGGTTAGATATATGAGATCACCTTGCAACGATATTTTTATACAGTTATAAACTGTAACTCTGTGTATATTATGCATGGAAGAGGACTTCCAAGATTTTGAAAAGTATATATATACATATATACTGAATATTTTGCGACTTGGTCACGTTAAGATATCAAACTTGGTTCATTTCTTCTTGACCAAGACTTTCATGAGTACTATGAGGATGCTCATATATTGTTATTTATTATACATATTATTTCGGTGGGCTTGTTGCTCACCTTTGCTTTCTTCTTTCATCACACAACAACAGATAGACAAGATGAACAGGATCAAGCTCCCAATTCGCGAGCAGATAGGAAACGTTCCGCAGTTTCCTGTAGGTGTTGATGCCGTGTAGCTGAGGTAGGATCTACCAATAGGCTAGGCTTTCAACTTTTGATGTACCAAACTTATGTATATTTATGAATTATAATAATGGCAAAGAATATGTAAATTATTCAGAAACCCTTTTTAAGGTGAAATGGTTTATAATTATGGAATAAAATGACTTGTATTATTTTTGCTATTCATCTATGAGACTATAACTTGTGGTGTGTGTGTGTGTATATTATGGGGTCACAGTTGCAGTAGTTGGTTGACTGTTAAGATTAAGTATTGATAAGGGAAATGGAACTCGTGACAACATGGATCCCCGACCCCGGATTTGGGGGTGTTACAAGTAAAGGTTCAGCAAAACAAGAAACAAGCATCCAAATTACAAATTAAAACAAAGATTCATAAGAATAAACTAAATCGTCTTCGCCTTTGTTGAATTGTGCCCATAAGGTCTCTTATCGTCTTCTCCTTGCTTGATGTCTCTGAAAAATGACCTAAGTTATGTTTTTATAGCAGTCCTTGCATCCCATGAGTCCAGCAAATTGAATTGTAGTTGAATCAGGATTTTAATATCCCGACCCAGCGCGGCCGCGCGCTTCACCAGCGCGGGCGTGCTGACTTTCTGTTCTCCCGGCGCGGGCGCGGGCAACACCAGCGCCGGTGCACCTGCCTTCTGCCAAAAATTCTTTTTTTTCTTCTTCTTTCTTCCTTGCAGCCTGGAGCCAGTCTTTCAAACTCTTATTCCAGCACATCCTAAACACCATTTAGCATCAAAACATTGCTAATTCACCCGATTCATGAAGTAAAGCCTAAAATGCAAAAACACTTGAAAATACGTTAAAACACAAATAACTTGAGTACAAATACACCAACTCAAAGCTTATTAGAGCATAAATAAGTGTCATAAATGCCACTTAACACATGTTTTTCTACCAAATTTTCTTTAGCATAAACAACATTATCTCTTTCTTTTTGAAATTTTAGCATGAAAAGCAACTCAGTTTCTAGGTAATCATTCCTTTTCTTAAGCACAGAGTTTTCACTCTTAATTCTATTATTCTATAAGGTCTGATCCCTAAAACTAACATGCAGAGTCTTAAGAAATATTCTTAATTCACATATATCATCAGTATCAAATGCAAGAGTAGACTGAGGTACCTTTAATTCAGCAGTGTAGGTCTCAACATCAGCATTTTCCATGAAAGCATAATTGATCCCATCATCTGAGTCTGATGAATCATCCTAGTTTCTCTTCTTTGAGATCAAAGCTTGTTTTTTCTCAGTTTCGGGTTTTCTGCAGTCAGCTGCAAAGTGCCCAAGTCCATCACAGTTGTAACATCTCTCTTTTGACTTGTCAGGTTTTCCAAATATCGCTTCCTTCCAATCAATATCTTTTTTGTTGTTCCTTTTATCAGAGTTTGAGGAACTGGAGCCTTTTTTGGAAAATCTTCTCCCTTTCTTGAAGTTTCTGTAGACTATCTTCTTAAAGCTTTTAACCAGTACGGCATCCATTTGATCCATATCTTCATTGTTGTTATGATCACTATCAGTATCTGATTCAGTATCAGGATTTGAGTCATCATCAGAATTTGATGATTCGGTATCTGACTTAGCAATCATGGCTTTCCCTTTGGAGTAGCTTTTCCTCCTAGCTTTCTCCTTTGGCTTCTCTACAACTTTAAGTGCGACTGGTCTAGATTTTGATCCTTTCCTCTTGATCCTTTGCTTCATCTCTAGTTCATGAGTTTTCAGAACTCCATAAATCTCATCTGGAGGTGTGATGTCGAGTTGATAGTTATCCCTGATCGATGTGACTTTAAAGTCCCACTTTTCTGGAAGAGCAAGTAGGAACTTCAAGTTTGAGTATTCCAAATCATATTCTTTATTGACAAGGGATAAGTCATTCAGGAACTTCTGAAATCTGTCATAGATCTCAGTTAGGGATTCATTGTTCCTTGAGTCAAAGTGCTCCTATTCTTGAGTAAGCATTGCCCTCCTATTTTTCATGATAGCAGTTGTACCTTGACACTTTACTTCTAAAGCATCCCATATCTCTTTTGTTATTTTACATCCAATGACTCTGTTGGACATAACACTATCAAGACTGCTGTGCAGGATATGTCAAACCTTAGCATCCTTCATGATTGACGAGATGTCTTCAGGAGTGTAGTCCTTCCTATCTTTGTCTATCATGTTCTCTGGTTCTCCTGCAACCGAAACAGCTATCTTCATTGGCACTACACCATAAATGGCCTACAGCAACACCAAGAAAATGTCACAACAGGCCCAAAAAAGTGTTACCACAGCCAGAAAAAGGCCTAAGGTAACATAAAATTTAAGTTGCTTTTTTTCAAGTTACCTTTGGCCCCTAAGGTAACATTTCCTTTGCCCTGGTGCAACATGGACTTTTGTGTTACAATAGACATCAAAGGTAACGTCAATGTATGTCTATAGTATCACACTATATATGTTACCTTTGCACTTTGAATTTGCAAAAAAACATGGGGTCCACTTGTGGGGCCCATATTGGGGCCCACAGGTGAGCCCCATTTTTTATAATGATTTGTATTATATTAATTTGACATGATTTGTTTGTAAATTGAACACATATACTACATGAAATTATGCTATTTGAAATCGAACAATCCCATCATTACATACCACAAAATGTATTACATACAAACCAACTCAAACATTCAAACCATCACATGTCTAAAACTACGACGACGACAATTATTTTAACAAAACAAAATAGTCCAGTTCTTTACTAAACATTAGGAAAAAAAAGATAAACTTAATAAAATAGTAACACTGGAAATTCTTCACATTCTCCTCGACTTCAGACGCAAGTGTTTGGTCCACTTTTTGTTAAGTGTCCTCTTTTACCAGCATGTCCCTAACTGCATGATACCCCAAAGATAACAATGCACAAATTAGTTAAGCACTTCTGATAGATGCTTTAGGCAGACAAACAGTAAACCGCATTCATGAGAGTGCAAAAACATGGTAGAATTTACAAAACAAATATAATGTACGTACAAAACAAAGTTAAAATATTAGAGGGGCAGGGATGATATAACCGAAATAGATAAAGCCTTATACGATGTAATTCTAAAGAAATTACATTACAGTAGCATGTAATTCCAGAAATACAGGTTCAACAGAAATGCATCTGGTGACATGCATTCAGCAGAACGCAGACAAAGCATTACAGTATCATGTAATTCCAGAAATACAGGTTCAACAGAAATGCAGGTGAGTATTTAAATTGTGGACAAAGAGGTATATGTCAAAAAAGGCCGACAACCTCTAAAAACGAATTTCGCATCCATGACAGAACAATGTATATTAACTGACTGTTCTGGTGCTAAGAAACCCCTCAGATAAGTAAATTCAACAAAATCACATATCTTGCTTTAACATCTGTTTTATACAGATTCAATTGCAAATTTAAATGAACAAACTGCAGATGTGAAGATATAAATTACCTGATCCCTGCAACAATCCTAGCTGACATTATTTTTGATGTTTCAGCATAACGTTGCCCCATGATCCATGTAAGCACCGTAGGACAAACTGCGTATGAATATCACTAGGCGTTAAATTCAGCGCTGCCAATTTCATAATCAATTCAAATTTACAAGATTATCACCAGTCAAAACTCTGCATTACTTCTTTAATAATATTCTACAATCTAAGCATAAGTAAAGAAAGGTGTACAAACTTAGGTTCTGTATTCTTCACATGCTAAACAGATGTTTATTTTCCCTGGTCTTCCTAAACAGCATCTAAATATGTGCTAACTAATAGATCCACAAGAATCTATATCAAAAAGCAATGGTAGAGCTAGAAAACCTTAACTCAGGGGACAGGGCACTAATATAAATTAAAAACATACAAGTCAGACATCTCTTTATAAAAAAAAAATTCTCTACTGGGGGCAAAAATTATTTCCAATCATATACTATAATATGATTAGTATTTTTTTTTTATTTTTGGGTTTAGTGGGGACTATAAGTCTCATCTACATTAAACTATTTCAAAAACTGCACAAAACATTATTACACGTAAGGGAGAAGCAATGGTATAACATGAATATGAATACAAAGAAGCAGAGCTGGAAAATGACTTTTACAAAGTTAACAATGACAACCATAATTGGTATGAGTCTAGCATATTAGTTTACGACAGTGGAATTCTCGAGTTGATGATTTGATTCGTATAGAAATCCTTTAGGCCTTCACCCCTTCCTCCTGAACAACTTTAGTAGTCGTAAATCCTAATCAACATAATAAGTTTCTGTAATATATGCATCAGACCAAACACACAAGAATCTGCACTTTATGTACTGAGGAAAATTTCTTGCTGAGAGTAAGACCTAAATGGTTGGTGACTTTAATATAAGGCTCTGCCTTCAAACTGAATGCACGTTATAACCCTTCCCTTAACACAGAACAAATATAAGTTGAATTCATTTTAAGATACTGCACAACGTAGTATGTAAAAGCCTACATAACGTGAAACAACTTTACCTACACCAGTATATTCAAATTCAAAAAACTCATAAGTCGTTGTAGACACCGGATAATCAAATTAAAAAAACTCATAAATCGTGGTAAATAGCAGATAGTCACTTACTTCCTGAACTCCATAATTGCGGATAGCATTCCCAACATTCATCACAATGTTGTACATTTGTTTGTAAGTCATCCACACGTAACTTCCATGCTACATGTAAAATAAAAGTAATCTTACTGTTACTTAAGAAAATGTAATGTAAACAGAGGAAGTGAGGACAATACTAGTTAAACTGTATATATAATGCTTTGGAAAATGAGCGATTAGTATAACTTAAAAATGGACATCATGCACCAGACGCCAATAGCCTATTCTATAAATTGATAAATTAAGTCACAGTGAGGATCTAGACAGATGCTGGGCGAAAAGCTAGAATCGTAAGTTTTACCAAATTTTGGACTAAAACAAAATTAAACTAAACCAACTTACACGTTACCTATATAGACACTTCTTACGTGTCTTTCATTAAAAGATACCTATTCATGTTAGAGTAACAAACAAATCCAAAAGTATGACAATTTCTAAACCAAAATGCCCATCATCACACAAAACTACTCAATTCAAATCCTCCCCTCCAAAGCACATATATATACACTTGATACTTCTACAAGTACCAAATCCAGCTAATATACAGCAAAACAGAAACCAAACCAACATAAAAACACACTCAAAACCAGTCAAGCTTACGAGTTTACAAACACAAAAATCATTCAAAACTAGTCAAGGTTACGAATTAACAAATATAAATAATTCACTCAACATTTGATACTAGTAAAAAAAACTTCCAAATTTATGAATATAACAAACACAATCCACACTAAATTTCATTCAACGCTAGTAAATCTTCCAAATTTCAGAATATAACAAACACAACACACACAAAATTTCATTCAACACTAGGAAATCATCCAAATTTACGAATATAACAAACAGTAAAACAGAAACATACACTTAAAACTAGTAAAACTTACAATCTCCCGGTGACCAAGCATTCGATTATTAAGATTCTTTTCACCCATTACAAATGAAAGTGCACTGCTCAGCCGAAATATAATACACTGAAGTTGTGGAACAGATAAACTAATCCCGTTTCGAGATTCTAATAACTCCGAAATACAACACAATACAAAATGTAAATATCCAAATTAAAGAAGCCCTAAAACCAAAGAGAAACATGAATTACCTGAAGTTAAAGCGAAGAAATCGAGTCATATCAATTGAAAATAAGAAACCCCTAATTGGAAGAGCCCTTGCCAAACTATATTGAAAAACCCTAATTTGAAGAAGAAAATTTACTTTAGATGAAGAGATTTACAGAGAGGCTATGTATGAGACAGAGGTTTAAGAGAGAGAGAGAGTTTTAGGAAGAGTACAAGAGAGGGAGAAGAGGAAGAGAGTGTAATTACGAGATAAAAAGTGGGTTGGGCGGCTTTCATCCAAAAAAAGGACGCTCCGTTTGAAATTTTTTACAAATTTTGTCCGCTTTTAAAAATTTCAAGTCTCCAGAAAAAGTATACAATTTGTAATTTATAATTGTAGTAAATAATATTGAAAACATTATTTTAGAACAAAATTAGTTATATAATTTGTTACTTACATAAATCTGTATATTTACATTTTAATTTTTATTTTTAAAAATGTGTACATCAATGCTCGTATCAGAATGAAAGAGAATTATAATATTTTAATTTTTTATTACTTAAAATTTTATATTAAAATTTTAAAATTTTGACTTTTCTAAAATTTTACCCAAGTCAGTCCAAAAAACTACCGCTTCTCCAAAAGTTTTGAACCTACTTTAGTACGCCTTATCGAGAGCCCAACATTGCTAATTTTTTTACTAAACTTTTAAGTTTAAATAGTGTTCAAATTTTTTAATAATAAAAAATTATCAGTTACTAATTAGTACAGTTTACAGAATTTAACAAAAATAATTTATTTTATCAATCTTCGCTAATATTAAAATTATTGCTTAATTGTGTCATCAAAATTGATTAATTTTGAAGTCAAATAATTATATAAATTTAATTGTTTGTAAAATATTACTTTTTTATCCATTAACACCCTATTGTAACATAAGTTTCCACATGTTACGGTATGTAACACTTTGAAGGTATAGTAACATGTTACGAAGGCTATGATAACATGAAAAACACTAGGCTGCGGTAGTCTAAGATGAGCATACCTAAGGTAACATAATTTTGTAACACGCATGATTAAACCATTGCGATAGGCCATCTATGGCGTAGTGTGGTTTATGAGGACCATCATAGATCCTGCTTAAGTATTCAGGATCCGTGGCTTCCAAACACATTGCCATCCTGACTTTCCAGATTTGATATTCATGCACTTTCAGGATGGGCACCTTGATTGCTTCATACCTACTCATGTTGCTGCTTATCTGTGATGTGGCTGGGGGTTGTGGCTTCGGATCCAGATTCTGTGTTTCTTCTTCTCCTTTGTCTGACATGGTTGATCAATCTTCAGATCTTAAACTGTTTGTGCATTTACAGCAAGCTCTGATACCAATTGTTAGGCCCTTAATCAACTATAGGGGTGAATACAGTTAATACGATCAACTAGACAAAGCTTCAACAGAATTAAACAGTTTTTATATAAATCTTATAAAAACTTATTACACAAGTACTCTCTCGAAAGGATGAACAAATATCCTTAAGAGCTGCTAGGTTATGCGAAAGATATAACAATATCGCAATGCATATAGCATGAACCTAAACTATGCTTTTATAGAGCACATCTACCAATGTATAAGGAATCCTATTATATTAACAACAAGGAAACCTATACAATTGCTTCTGAGATAAAGTCCTCCACCACCTTGAAATTCCTGTTTCCTTTTCCTCTTCAAAGATTAATTGATGTGACAAATGCTGATCTCATCATCCATTGACATCATGATCCGTCGAATACCAACATCCGTCGATATCATCACCCATTGATGCTTCTACTTATCATCTGTTGATGCTTGTAATCATCATCCATTGATGCTTCTGATAGTTTCTGTTTGATATCATCAATTTCCCCTAACATAATGTTTCATCAGTAGATATAACTAACCACAGAGGTATGATTGGCTCACTCCTATATTTGACTGCTAGTAGACCTGACATCATATATGCTACCTGTCTCTCTGCAAGGTTTCAAGTTGATCCAAGGGAACCACATCTATTAGATATGAAAAGAATTTTTAAATATCTCAAAGGCACCATGAATATTGGATTATGGTATCCTAGAGATTCAGACTTTAAACTAATTGGATATTCATATGCTAATTTTGCATGATATAAAATAGACATTAAAAGCATTTTTGGAAGCTGCCAATTTCTTGGTGGCGGGTTGGTTTCTTGGTTTAGCAAGAAACAAAAGTCAATTTCCACATCAACTACAAAAGTTGAATATATTGCTACAGGAAGCTGTTGTGCTCAAATTCTATGGATGAAGAAGCATTTACTGGATTATGGGTTAGAGTGTTATGCTATTCCTATATATTGTGATAATCAAAATGCTATTGCAATGGCAGGAAACCCAGTACAACATTCTATGACTAAACACATCAGCATCATGTACCATTTCATAAGGGAACATATGGAAGTAGCTACAGTGGAATTGGTCTTTTTTCCAACAAATCAACAATTAGCAGATTTATTCACCAAGCCTTTCTATAAAGCTACCTTTACAAGATTGGTGAATGAATTGGGAATGATATCATGAGATTGCTCAAACTATGATAATTTGGAATAACTACTGATAGTTAGAGTGTGGTATCTTATTATTATGTATCACTACTTGCTAAATACTGATTATAGTGTTATACCATGATGCCATTAAAGCATGTCTATTAATTCCAGCAAGTAGCTGCATGTTAAACTCTGATTATTTGTATTAAAGTATGATTTTGGTCAAGGGTGAGTTGACTAATAAATCCTGATAGTTGTTAATGAAATACTGATATTGGTCAAACTCTGATTGACTATTATATTCTGATGATAATTTTTAAATTAATTCAAATATTATTTTAATCAGTATTTAAGTTATAGGTGTGAAGTTATTTGCAAGTGGGTAATTTTTGCATGATTACATTTGTTTATTGATGGCGTGAGGAGATGAAAAATGTTTGAGTATATACAAAATATTATTCTAGGGAATTATGTGCGCAGTAACTACCATTATTACACGTCTCCATGATTTTTTTACAGTCAATTATATGCTTCCACGTGTCCCACTAAAATGAAATGTTTCTGAGTTAGTGGAGTGATGTGTTATACAAAATCAATTTTTAATTTCAAATTAACACTTTACTTATATCTATCATTTTTGTCTCTTCTACTTTACTCTTTCTCTCTCCCGTAAACTCTGAAACCCTAATTTCTGTTCGAAATTTTTTCTTGAAAATTCACCATGACTTCACCAGTGGCTTCAAAACCTTTTAATTATGGTGGTACAAAGTTTGCAATAAACAACTATTCTGCTATTTTGGATAACAACAGTGTGAATATTGATTTTCATATTTTTCAGAACTTTCTCGGAACCAGTGAGATTGGGTTTGTTCTCACAACTCCACCCACAATCTCCGGTGACCAGGTGCTTGTTATTTGGAGGACTGATGTCTATGATGATGGATAAACTACTGGGACTAGATTGGAGATACTGAAATGAGGAGGTTCTTTACCGAGATAGGCTATGATAAGGATTTGAAGAACCTTGGTCAATTGAAGAGGAATGGGCTCAGAAAGGAATGAAATTTCTTCTTTGACTGCATCACAAAGGCCTTCAACAACAAATCTTCCAATTTTGATGTTTTTCCCAGCATGATACAACATATAGGGTGTTCTCTGATCCATGGTTCAAATTATCATTATGGTAGAATAGTCTTATCTTTTATAGGTGATAGATTAAATGCTGATAGGAATATAGTGTATTATGCTAGATTATGTTAGTTGATTTTCAATGTTTATTTCCCTGATACCTCTATCCCCTCTAATCAAATTGTGTCAGTATTTAAATTAACAAAAAGGTCTTTTTCTGAATTAATTTCACAAGATGAAAAGAAGAGGAATTTAGCTCCTTTGAGGCTGCCTTTAGTTGCTAGGAACTTGCTCATTGTTATGGCTTACCTAACAGGCAGAGTGCTCAGTTACAGGCCATAACTATTGGAAACCCCTCGTAGCTAATCCAAGCACAACAAACCATACACAAGCCCAAAAATAAACTCAACCACCATCACAACCACAAACAGAAGCCACCTTAGGTGTCTCCCAAAAGACACCTGTTATAAAAAGAAAGAATTGGCTAAGAGGGCTACAAATCCTGATTTAGCAAAGTCAAAAACTGAAGCAACACAAGTTCCTCATTCTTCTAAACCTTCAATATCTGTTAAAAGGAAATTTGTGCTTGCTGGACTAGAATCAGATTCAGATGAGGACAATGATACCTTATCTTCTAAATTTCCAAACCTTTCATCTGATTCTTTTCCAAGACCAGTCTACCAACTGAGGAGGGCACAACTACTGATGCAGTTTAAAGTGCCAGAAATACTGATGCTGGTACAAACCCAAGGCTAAAGAAAAGAAGACCCGTCAAAGCATTCTACAATCATAACTTTCTCAAGATCAAACAAGAAATTACTGAGGAGACACATGGGGCATTTACATCAAATCCTAATTTTTAATCAAATTCTAATGCACCTGTGAATTTGTCTGATTCTCCTGTGAATTAACAAAGTAAGAGAGCAAGAGAAATCTCTCATTAGCAAGTTGAAGAGAGTGTCAAGAGGCTACGAGGGAAAGGTCTTTTCCTTGGATCAAGCACACAAGAACCTATATCACAAAAGGGTACAACAGCTACAACTTCTGATCCAACCCCATAAGAACCTGCACGTCAAAGTGGTGCAGCAGATATTGAAGAACAAGGGCCTCTGAATGAAAAGTTCATTCATCAATGGCATGATGAAGAAACTTCCAGAATTCATGCAAAAGTCTCTCATATCAAGGACTTCTGTAGGCAATTTGATCCTGAAAGATTCAGTCAGAAAGCTTCTTTTCAAGAAGAGCCTGCTTAGGAGTCTAAAACTGAAATTGTGGAGAAGAGTACACAAGAATCTGGGTGTCAAAGTCATCCAGCAACTCCTGATTCTCCATCCACACAAGAACCATTGCATCAAAGTTACAAAGAAGGATTCACTCCTGCTGTAGTTACTATGGTAATAGATGTTGAAGGCATAATTCACCCATCACCACCATCTACTGATATCTTATCAGTCCCTCCACTAAATATCTACACAAAAGCTGAATCTTCAGATTCACAAGGTATAAATATTGATTTCACTTTATCATCATTTACTTAAAATACTGATTTTCTCTTATCAGCATTTATTATTCATGTTATAAATCATATTGGTATGATTATATCTAGACCTTATTTAAGGACTACCTCTAGTTGTATGACCACAGACAACCTTTCTTTAGCCACCTCTTATTTATATAGGACTAAATATTTATTTGAGCCTTTTATGTGAGTTGTGTAAAAAGATTTAGAAAAAACAGAATTAAAGAGAGGCAGGATCCTTCCTGGCAAAAGGAGAGGTAGATGAGAGTCAGGATTTAGTAATCCTTGTGAGGAAACTCTAACTATTGAAAGTTATGAGCTGTGTGGTGTGAGGAGTAATGAGATTACTTTAAAAGAACATAGAGATTAATAGTTACTTGTTATATTTTGTAGATGCACAGAATACAAAAGAAACAGGTGCTGAACAACAGTCTATTAACCCTCAGTTAAATTCTGATGTACCAAGTGCTGATAATCTCCCTGCAGGTCTAAGTACTGATACTTTCCTGTAGTCCACTCACTCTAATATTCCATCACTTGTTATTCTCCCTGTTATTGCTGAAGAAGTAGTAGCACAACAGTCCATTCATAAGGATCTATTCACTAGAGGGTCACCACAGCACTCCACGGGTATTGAGATTCTGGAAGTAAATCCTGAAGCTCTTGTTCATCTGTCTACAATTCTTGAAGATGTGGATTTAAATGTTGATGGTATGGAAGATTTTGAAGCAGCTGGATCACATACAACTCCAATTTCTGATTCTATCTTATATGCTAAAGCTGGAGATGAAGTTCAGCAGATAGTCCAAGATCCAGTTGTTGATGAAGGATTTGGCCATGAAACAAAATCTAATGACGGTAAAGAAGCTGAAACTTCAAATGCTATTATAGATCCTGAGGATGATCTATTCTTCCTCGAAGATATGCCTACGCATGTGAGGCAGCAAGAGCTGAAAAAGTTAGATGCTAAGAAGAAACAGGATTTCTTTGATGATGTCTGGAACAAGAAAAATGATATTGGGTATCCTATTTTAAAGTATGTTGTTACTCATCTGGATACAGTTGAGAAGACCATTCAGAATCCTGATATGCTTAATCATTTGAAAGCATCTACTCTATTGGTAAGATCTTTGCATACTGCTCAGGAAGCCACCACTTCTCAAATCAATAAAATCAAAGAATCTTTCCTAGGCTACAAAGATGACTACTCATCAGGAGATACAGAAACAAATTGGACCAGTTTTTGAAAGACGGACTCAGATTGAAGCCAATCAGGCTATATTGGAAGCTAAATAAGAGCAAATGTCTGGACAACTTGATGAGGTTCAAAATTCAATGGAGATGATTCTTTCTCTACTTCTTGGAGATGATGCCAGAAATGGGGAGAAGATTCTTATTCTATATGTAAACAACTGACTTTGAAAAGAGCTGATGACACAAATCATGATGGTGGAGCTAAGGGAGGGAGGAAGGAGATTGCGAAAAGGAGAGGAGAAGATCTAGTTGGGACTAGTGGATCATCAAAAACCACTATAACTCAATCTAGACAAGGTGGAGGAAGTAGGAAAAGTGAAAGGATAATTCAACAATCAAAGGAACTGAGTGTGACAACAACAACTCAACAAAATCTAAAAGTCACAACTGCTGATGATGACCAAGGCATTCTGGAGATGGAAGCTGGTGCAGAAGCAAGTCAGTATTTATAAACTTTGAAAGTTAAAGGCCAGAAGATAAATCTTTTCTACAAGGACCCAAAGATTCAAGCATTTGACTCTGAGGTGAGTAGAAGAATCTTTGAGAAAGAAAATCCTGGAGTTAATCTAGAACAGCTTAGGCAAATGGAGGAAGAATTAAAGAATTCTATGAAGACTGATACTGCTGTTATCTCTCAAGATCCTTATGAAGATGATCCTTCTAACAGACCAACCAAAGGGGTAGTCATAAGAGAGGCAAGTCAAGCAGATGCTGAAAAATCTATAATGTATCAAGAAATCTTAAATGCTGACAGGAGTCATAAAGGGAAAGAGAAGATAAGAGAGAAGTCCAAGCCACCAAAGCCTAAAGACAAAGTTCTGTTAAAGAGGAAATCAGTATCTAAGGCACCTAAATCACAAATACTAATAGATCCGGTCTATACAGTAGCTCAAGCTTTTGATACTGAAGAAAGAGTTGAAGAAGAAGTCAGTCAAGCTCATCAAAGAAGGAAGATTCATGGAGTTGACTGGGCTGAAAAACTGAAGTTAACCTCAAATATTGCTCAAGTTAATGAAGAAATAATTGATGTTGTTCAACCAATCACAACCTCTGATACTACTCATGTTTTTTATTCTTCAAACCCAATTCAAGTTGAGTTATTGTGACGCCCTCCAAACCCGGGTCAAAAATTTGAATTTTACAACACACACACTCAATATATATACCTACTTATGAATGTAATATATGTAAAGACCCTACTTACCATAACCATGGATCACAATAGGTTAAAATATGAAAATAAGCCACAACCTTAACTTTTATTACATCATTCCAAATCCCAACTAGTTCCACTTATAACTAATAATGATATCATTCTTACAATCTTACATAAGTCATATACATTATAAAGCTCCTTCTAACTCAGTCCATCTTATCCTGGAATTTTAGCTTGCACACTGGACTGGGAATCCTCATTACCAACAATTTCCTTTTCAACTGTAAAATAACATAATAGGTTTACAAGAGTGAGCTAACTAGCTCAGCAAGTCATAATAATAATAACTGCGGTTCAATAATGATCAGTTGAAATGATTCAGAAGAATCAAGTTTCCGGATAATTAATGAATAGAATCGGATATTCTCTTTTTATTTTAAAAATCAAGGTTAGGCTGCTGATCAGTCACGCACTAACCCCGAGCAAGGATCTTAGCTTTGCTTTATATACTGGATCCAAGGCACTCATTGGCCTAATATGACCACGGATCTGGTCTGACCACGAATCTGGCCTGACCACGAATCTGGTCCACATTTATAAAACCATCCAATTCTAAAACAATTTAATATGATAACCATTACAATTCAATAAAAACAGAATCATGATTAACATTGATAAAGCATTTATCTCGGAGTATAAAACATTTCACAGATATCACCAGGGTATATCAAGGTGTAAATATAAGGAACGACTTCAAGCCTGATGAAGAATCAAGTATCTGAAGAACAATGGTTCAATGATAATGCAGGGTATAGATCTTTGATGTGATAGGGTATTCCAGGGTGTATAAGTTTTTGTATGCTCAAGAAATTCTGTTGAAATACTTGGTTTATGGTGTGTATGTATTTGTGGAGTAGTATTGTATTTGTATGGTTTAATATCTGGGAAATCAACCGTTGCTGGGTTACAAGAAATAAAGCTTACGACTCAAGTTCAATGATATGATCAAGGTTCAAGGTTGAATAGTTTAAAGCACTTGCAATGTAAAACAAGATTTGTTTTGAATACTAGCAACATTTTATGAGAAAGTTCAGAAATATTTGAAAAATATCTCGAAAAAAGGTTAAGAAGTACTTGACTTATCATAGATGATTTCCAACTTTACTTGTACTCATCTAACAGTTTTACTTTTCAATCACTTCCTTTTTTTCTATGTCTTGCTTCTATTCATCAATCACTTGCCTTCTCTTTCTACGCTTCAGTTCTATTTACGAATCACTGGCTTTCTTTTTCTATGCCTCGCTTACTCTGATAGACATCACACTTATTTATCAATACTCAATCTCATATCATTATAATCATCACATAGACGTCATAAGCTTTTATCTACCCTTCGTTTAACCCAAATCTGATTTACGGATTGAAGGTTATGACTAAAACAGTCAAACAATAACCACATAGGAATATAACACATCAATCAGATAGCACGTAGCACATAGCACGCAAGATATTTGATCAAAATAATTTTTCAAAAAAGATTCGGGGTCAAAATAATTTTCAAAGTATTTATTACAAATTTTTGAACATTTTTCAGAGTTAAAACAGGTCTCTGAATCATTTTATAATAAAATAATAGGGTTTGAACACCCGAATCTGACTTTAAAACTTTTTAATAATAATTATCGAGCCTTGAAAATAATTTAAAATAATATTTTAAAGCTCGATACCATTTTTCAGAATTTTTAAATCAAAAGAAATAATTAAATCAAATTAAATAAATAATTAAAATTAATTAATAATTAAATAATTGATTATCAACTACAATCCATTAATTAAATAATTTAAATTTAATTTCCAATTAAAAATAATTTTTTGAAATTAAAAATATTAATTTTTGAAATTTAAAATAAATAAAAACATTTTCTGAAAATAATTATAAAGAAAAAATATCATTTTTATAAATTATCTAAACAGGAATATGATTTTCACACAATTTTAAAACTAGAGTAGCGAAAACGTAAACTTTGCAAAACCTCGGGGGTTAAACTGTAATTTTTACAGTTTGCGCAATGGCGGCGGAGCAATGGCCGCCGGCTAGAAGCTTCCCAGCAACACTCCTCCTGCCTAGAACTCTGCCAAATTGACGGAGCTGGACCATCTTTACTCCAGAAACTCGTTAACAGCTTTGTTTCTGGCAAAGGCGTGGCCAAACGGCCATAAATGGTGGTAAAAAAAAAACGCCGCCGGCGGTGTCGGATTTTCCGACGACCCTCAAACAACATCCAACAAACAAGCTTTTGGCATGGTTCGATTTCTGGTGACACGATCTACCTTTCTAAAGTATCCAAACATGTCCAAATTTAACGGATAAAAAATCCGGCCAAAAATATGAATTTTCAGGTGAATTTCTTCAAGAACACCAAGAACATTAAAACTCAAAGATCAAATTAACTTTTCTACATGTTATTGAACTCCAAATTTGACATATAATATACCTAAATCACCAGGAAGAATAGATCTACATGATTTTAGCATCAAATCACACAAACAACATCAAGAATAAAAAATCATATTTTAATTACTAAATAATTCGAATTAGAATAATTAAATAAGAAATTTACCTTGATTTCTGCACTAAAATGGGTGATTGATTCAGAAAGAACTTTTCGAGAGCTTCGATTTGATATATGGCACGCTCGAATCGGAGTTTGATAACACCTTTGTTTGTGCGTTTGATTATGTAGAACACGATGAATTTTAAGGTTTTTCTCTGGAAACTATATAGTTTTACTGTTTACATATGATTATCTGTACAAAATACAATACTGTATTGGCTATTTATATTTATGGAATATTAGTACGTTCTGGATCGTGTTGGATCGATAAATACGTTTCTTAGCCGCTAAGTAACTATAAAAACGATCCTATCGGATAACATTTTGGATAAACATTATCATGTTTTGGATAAGAATTATCCTGTTTTGGATAAGCATTATCATGTTTTGGATAAGCATCAAAGGTTTTGGATAATTATCAAAACCGGGCTTTTATAAAATGCCTTGTACGAAGATAATGTTATCGGAAAGGGTTATTGTTTCGAAAATTTTGTGCTGGACCGTGCACGGTTCAAACCGTAATCCGGATCGAAAAAGTCAAAACACGGAAAATGTCCAGAATTACCAGATTCCCGGCTTTATAAAATAGTTTTGTAATTATTCAGAAAATAATTAATAAATTAATAAATTAATATAAAATCATATAACACTCCAAAAATTACCAGGAAAATACCTTAATTAGCTATATCTTATTCTAGACATAATATAATTAACATACTTATACTTTACTGTTGGTGAGACTGTGTAGCTGTATGAACAGTTACGTGATAACTCAACACGATAAAAACACTAGAACATGACAGGTTAATAATACTACGTCTACACAAGAAATCAGGAAGAATGAAGACAAGGAAAATACAAAGAATCGGAAGATTAGATGAAGGCCTGAAGTCTGTCTACAGGTCACTGAAAGAAGTTCATTAATATGATCATGCCTTAGTGAAGAACAAAGGTTAAAGACTTTCAGCGTTTCAGAAATGTTGAAGATTCAGTATACAAGTGCTACCGGAAGATTTCAGTGTATTGGCATTGATTGAAGATAGATAGTGTTCGAAGCATAGGAATCTGAAGAATTGAAGACAAGGTATAGACAGAGGTTAATGAAGATGTTGTCTAAAGTACCAGAAAGAATTCTAGTGAAAGTACAGTTGTTTATTGACAGTCAGTGTTTGAAGCAATAAAGTTGAGGAAAGCTTAACAATGTAATAAAGGCTATAATACGAAGACCTGAATTGGGGTTAGTCGTCTGTGAACCAGACCAGTTGCACTAGGCGTCAACAGCTCGTGAAAGGAATCTGGGTATTATTTATAGAAGGATTGTTAAGTTGAGGAACGTACTTGGATTGAACGTTTATCTGTTAAAGTACGAGAAGAGGTGCGCGGAGTATACAGCTAAATAACTCGGGGGACTAGCGAAGCTCAAAGTTTAATTGGTAAATTAAATAAATTTATTTAGTGGACTTTAATATAATTTATTTAATAAACTTAAAATGATTTATCTTATAAACTTTAAATAAGTTTATTTTATAAATCTAAATTAGTTTATTTATATAAGTTATATTTAAGTTTATTTTATAAATTAAATTTAGTTACAATTTAAACTAAAAGAAACGAAAACAAAAAAAAAAGAAAAACAAAAAAAAGAGAAAAAAAAAGAAAAGAAAATAGAAAAAGGGAAAAAGAAAATAAAAGAAAAAAAGAAAAGAAAAACAAAAGAAAAATAAAAAGAAAAAGGAAACAAAAAAAGGAAAAAAAAGGAAAAAAAACAAATAAAAGATGTCGCCACAAACATGTACATGTTGGTTTGTTTACTTAGTACATTTATATATAATATAAATGTAATGGTTAATAAGCATGTCGCCACAGAGCATATCTACTCTTCCTGTACCTCCTTGTCGCCACAGAGAAATAAAGTTGTCATTAAAGAAGCTTCTCTCTCCTCATCCACACATTTTATTGGATAAAGTTTACACTTCGCAGCAGAAGAAAAGAGCCATTCAATTTTTCTGTTCATCTTCTCTCTCAAGAGAGTAGTGAAAATGGAAGCATTGATTTACAGAGAAGTTCAAGCTTTTTGTATATCCGTTTCACTTCTCATCGGAGTAACGTTATAATGCCCGATTTAACTCTTTTATATTCATAGAGGCATTATAATCGTTACCCGGTAATTAAATCCTAGTACAAACAAAAGCTAGATTATTGTATAGGATTTGATTTGTAAATCATTGTAGTAGCTAGGAACTTTCTTTTTCTTCGATTGTAGCCGGTTAATTTATTTACCGGAGTGTAGCAACACCCTCGAGGATTTATATATGATTATATATTTCTCTGAATATCTTGTGTTCCTTGTTTTTATCGTTCCAAAAACTATTCCTCTCAAGAACATGAAACCACTAACCGAGCACTAAATATTTTATCCGCTAAAGATTCGAAAGAATTTTTAATTTAGTGATTATTGTATTCAACCCCCATTCTACGATAATTCGGGACCTAACAATTGGTATCAGAGCTGACTGATTGATACACAAATCAGGATCCTTAAAAATAATTTATTTTATTAATTTTTCATTTACATAAATTGATTTTGTAAATTTGATTTAGAAAATTTATTTTATAAATTTGATTTAAATAAGTTTATTATGAACTTAATTTAAATAAATTTATTTTATAAATTGAACTAAATTAATTTACTAGTTAAATTTTAGTAAATAAAAGTTTTTAATTTAAATATATTTTCAGTTTTTTTTTGTGCCAGAAGTTAGCTGCCATTTTTTTGTTAAGTTCAGATTGGCATCACTTCCATTACCTTCCATTCGATTTTGCTATTTGATAAGGGGATAAAAGAAGGAAGCAGTGACTCCTGTTTTGCTGGTTGAGCAGCACGCACAGCAAATACACGCGGGGAAAAGAAAAGGAAGGGTCAGTGTTGGCTTGGGGTGCAAAGTCACGCGCAGACAGTCGCGCAAATCAATTGTGTTTTGTTTATTTGCACTCTACTTCACAGTGTTGTCGCTACACACAGAACCTTCGCCACAGAGCTCGAGTCACCGCAGAAATAGAAGTCTATTGCGACCTGTTTTAATCGCCACAGCCGGAAACTTGTGTTGCGACTTGCTTTGATCACCATAGCAAGGCAGCCGCCATAGAGTAAAAACGGCGCACAACAGGAGGTCGCAATACAGATGATCGTCAGAGAAACACTTCAATTTCTTTTAACCCTTAATTAATTAGTTCTGATTTATTTATTTTTCGAATAAAATTTAAAATTCTTTAATTTAAATTTTTCTTAAATAATAATTTACGTTTGATTAAATTTTAAGAAAATTTGAAATTCTTGAAAATTAATTTTCTCGTAATTATTTATTTTTGATTAATTTATTTTCAAGGAAACTTAAAAATATTGGAAATTTAAATTTCTCTTAAATATTAAATTAAGGGTACTAAAAGGATTGGTAGACTTAGGATTCCTCCGGGCTTTTAAAGTGGATTTTAATCTTTCGAAAAAAATGAAGACCATGTGCTATTCAGACGGAAAATTCTTGAACATTGAAATTGTAGATAATGGTTTTCTTACTTCAATGGAACTGATTTCAAGACCTACAGATGAAAATTGTGGATCTTCCTCAAAGGCTTACTCCATAGGATACCACTAGGTTTTCAGACGCAGGGAATGAATGAATTTTCTACGGGTATAATTTTTCTCGTAGATTTTAAGATAACTCTATGATTTCAGATAATACAGTCACACAGTGGTTTATACCAATGCTATATTTATCCTGGAATCAATGAGATCATACAGGCAGGAATTGTGGAGGTCAGAGAGAATAGTGGGGACAGACAAATATCTCAGTTAGATGCATTAGGGTTGGAACCTCGGGACAGAATGTAAGAGTTACTGATAGCTGAATTAAAGGAAGCTCAGGTAGAATTACTTGAGGGACTGGACGTCAGGGCAGTGTTTCACTTGTCAGGGAAGTTTAGTCGCATCAGATTCACAAGGAGTACATAAGCTATATCCAATGATCAAGCATATCTATTTTGAAGCAGAGATTCTTACAGATTCAGTTCAAGGGGTGATTACAAGACTGAGAATGGGACAGATACAAGATTTGATAGCTACAGATTTGACAATCAATACGTGTCAAGTGACTATCAGGGGTTTTGCTACAACAGAACAAGAAACTTGATAAATGATACATGACCAATTTATAGATATTTTATGTCATTTTATACTTCTTTTAACCTTATTTTGTGATGCTTTAGTCCTAAATAATTAGTACTAGTTATTATTTAACTTAGATGGATGCTAATACTTGATTTTCTATATTTATAGGGAATTATGGAAGAAGAAGGTGCAAAAGATAGGAGTACATGATAAAAGAGGAAATTAAGGGAGTTCAGGTGCTGAGCTTGGAGGCTCAGGGCCTAAATGAATCAGTGGAGAAAATGCACTTACCTCAGGGCCTGAGCTTGTGAGTTCAGGGCCTGAGAGAAGCAGATTTGGAAAATAAGGAGTTCAGCGCCTGAGCTTTTTTGAAGAGGCCCTGAGGATATCATTCAGGACCTGATGATGTTAAGTTCAGGGCCTGAACCTAACAAAAATTGTAATCAAATAGCTTTCCTAACTTATTTTGAATTCTCTTTTAGTTACCTTGTATGACCTTTAAAAGCCCATCCAAGTATATATAAACATATGTATTAGGGTTTTAATATGAGGAAGATAGATAACCATTCTTGGGAGAAGGAATAGAAGCATCTTGAGAGGGAGATTGGAAGATGGAGTGAAGGGATTCATCCATATTCCAAAGGAACTTTAAAGTTGTATTCTTTGTACATCAGTTCATAAACTCATGGTTTGCATTCTTAATATATATTTTATTTATCTTATCATGAGTAGCTAATTCCTTTATCCAAGAGTTGGGTAGTATTCATTGATTTAATATGTTTGTTTGATTATATTATTATTTTCTTGTTATTGTTAATTTGTCATTGAGCGCTTTATACAATTGGAGGAGTAGCTAACTTCTAATTGAATCTTTAGGAGTTATAACGAATCGGGTGAGGAGTTGTAATTCTAGTACATGATATGATAGACACAATTTAAGTATTAGACCGGGAGATTGATATGAGAATTATGAAACTTATAATCCTTGGCTTTCAATAGTCTATAATTGTTCTTTGTATGACCATGGGAGTGGCGTTCAATGGATACTTGTAGGCATTATAATCTACCTTGGGAGAGGATTTTATAAACATTAGAAGGATTGTTTTTAAAAAAACAAGAACACAAATTAGACATTCATGATAGCCATTGAAGAACCCTGATTCTTGGATTGTTTTCTCTCATAGTTATTATATAGTTTTATTTATTTATTAGATTAATTAGTCGTTAATTACACACATCCACAAATTATTCTCCACACTTCTAAATTGTGAGAAATAGGAGACTTGAGATTGGTATTGATATTAGTCCTTCCCTGCGAACGATACTCTAAAAATATATATCAATAAATTGGCGCCGTTGCCGGGGAAGGTAACAATATTGATTTTGAGTTAATTGTTTCTTATAGTTTGGATTTTATCTTTGTATATAGTTTTTTTTCCTTCTTTTTTTTTCTTTTGTGTGTCTACAGGTCTCTTTGAGGTAGACAGCGTACAATTTTGAGTTTGGGAGACGACATGGATAACAATTTTGGTTGGAGTAACGCTCAAGATTTTATCAGCAATCAAGAACGATATCAAGATTTTAATTCTTTTCAGGATTTTAATGCGTATCAGGTAAACTCGTTCGATTGTTACAACTCATATTATGCTTCATGCCCTCCTAGCACAGATGTTTCTTATTCTTTTGATAATCAATACCATGATGATTTATATGTATGCAATGGTGTTGATGAGAGTTTGAGTCATTCTAATCCTTCTTTACTTTCTTTGGGACTTCTTAAGTACTTTGATGACTCTAATTTTGAGATTGCTAATAAAGGTGATATTCCATGTGAAGTAGAATCAATAGGTTGGTACGAGGAGAATGCTAAAAGGAATAGATTTATTAAGGAAGTTCAACTTGTGATGCATGATGGTTGTCTTCAAGTTCCTCCTTGTGTTAATTTTCCAACAATCCATGTTTTTTATTTAGCAGTTGATGATAATTTTGTATCTGATGAGTCTACTGATTTAGTTAATGATAGTCCCATGTGTGATAACGATAATTTGGATGCAATTGAAATTCTACCAAATTTAGAGAATGATGTTGAGTTTAATAAATTGGTAGACGAGATAAAAACTGATGAGTGTCCAATTAAAATTGAGGAGGGATTTAAGATTGATGAAATTGAAAGTCTTTCTTTGGAATATAGGGATTCAGTTTGGGAGGAGTTTTTGAGTCATATTTATGATGATTATTCTGACGACTTTTCTAGCTACTTTGATTTTTCTAAGTCTCTTGAGAAAGTGTGGATCATAAAAAGTTTTTTATATTTTTATGGATCTAATATATTTGCACATCACAATTCTAATACTGATTGGTAGATATATGCATTTATTTGCTTTTTCACCACATTGATAATGTTGATTATTCTTATATGTACACGTCAAGCTAATGACATTAAAGAAGCGCTTCTTGGGAGACAACCCAATATTATAATATTTTTACTCCCTCATGTTGCCTTGATGTGTTTTTTGAAGTGATTCAGGTGTTAAAAATGATTTTGAATAAGAATGAAGGGTTTAGCATGATCACGCATTGGATTGACATGCTCCTGCAGTTGATTCGCATGCTCATGCAGTATAACTACATCAACAAAACAAGCGCTATGATGAAATAAATTTAATCAAGCTTTTTATGGATCACGACACTTCAAGCATATGCATAGGGAGTACTTCTTTCATTCTTTTATATTGTAGAATTATTATTTGTTGTATCATTGAGGATATTGACCCATTTAAGTGTGGGGGTGAGCTCGAATTATGTTATAGTGTTATATCTAAAAAACAAAAAAAATTGTAAATTTTAAAAAAATAATTCTAGCCTTGTAAGATAGTACATATAGATTGCATTGTATCATATAATTAAATATGTGTTAGTTACATTGTATTGCATATCATAGCATGATCTCAAGTTAGTAGTAGTCCAAGTTGGTGACCTATGATGATACTATGTGTACCTTGTTGTTGACCAAGTCTTGCTATGATCACATGCTAAAGATGTTACATGTGTGGTGTCACTTGTGCAGAGCTTAATTCTTAACACACTCTTATTATGCTCTTGAATTGAAACTTAGATATGCTTGTTTTTTGAGGGGTAGCCACTTGTTGATGATTAGAATTTTGACTATTCCCTTTTGAGCTTAGTACGTAAACGCTTAAGTTTGGGGGAAGTTATGGGGTGTAAATGTCTTTAAAAAAATTAGAAAAAAAGAAAAAAAATATAGATGTGTGAATAGTAGCAATAAATAACACGCAAAAAAAGTGGTATAATTGATTAGGTTAAGCTCATTAATACTCGAGTAATTAAGTCTGAGAGGACTTTGTGCCTAGTAACCTAAAGCCTTTTATGGTTTGGGATTGCTGACCCAACACTCGCTACATGGGTATTGGTGCATAAATCTTTAGGGATCTTGACCATTGCACAGTTAGTAAACCATTAAATATATGTGTGTATAATGTGGTTGGCAAAGTCTGATGGAGGCCGTAACTCACTTACACTGAGGAGCCACCCAACCCTTAGACCGAGCTTGTGAAGTCTTATGGCGGTCGTAACTCACTTATACTGAGGAGCCACCTAACCTTAGACCGAGTAGTAAAAAAACCATATGTGTATATAGTAGTAGAATTATATCAATAAAGAAAGATATGGAAATCCCTTGCTAAACTTGAACGATGGCTAGTGCTAAGTAATAAAGTGTTTAAGATCTATTCTAGTTCTCAACTTGGGATCTATTAACTCGCATGACTTGTCATGTTGAAACTTGTATGTCTTTGTTCTTGGTTCATTAGAGAGCGTTTTATTAAGCTAAGCACATACGCACACTCTATACTCGTCTGTCCTATATGGTGACATTGTGTGTGAGTTTGATATATCTAAACTTGGTGCATGAGCTGAAGGTTATTACTGACTTGGAATACACTATTATAGTTGAGATCTTTGTATTTTAGATCATTTAGTTGTATTCATGTAGTTGTATATTACATGTGTTAGATGGATTTTGTGGGTACATTCACTGTAGGCCCTCACGAGACCTTACTCGTCCACTAGGGCTACCTTGGGGTTTAATGGGCTTGTTGCATATGCCAAATGCAATCGTGATCACCTTACAGAAGTGGTATTAGTAGTAGTATATAATTATAATTTTACTCGAGGACGAGCAAAGGTTAAGTTTGGGGGTATTTATTACATGTCCAATTTATAGATATTTTATGTCATGTTATACTTCTTTTAACCTTATTTTGTGATGCTTAGTCCTAAATAATTAGTAATAGTTATTATTTAACTTAGATGGATGTTAAGACTTGATTTTCTATGTTTATAGGGAATTATGGAAGAAGAAGGTGCAAAAGAGAGGAGTACATGATAAAAGAGGAAATTAAGGGAGTTCAGGTGCTGAGCTTGGAGGCTCAGGGCCTAAAGGAATCAGTGGAGAAAATGCACTTACCTCAGGGCCTGAGCTTGTGAGTTCAGGGCCTGAGAGAAGCAGATTTGGAAAATAAGGAGTTCAGGGCCTGAGCTTTTTTGAAGAGGCCCTGAGGATATCATTCAGGACCTGATGATGTTAAGGTTCAGGGCCTGAACCTGACAAAAATTGTAATCAAATAGCTTTCCTGACTTATTTTGAATTCTTTTTTATTTACCTTGTATGACCTTTAAAAGCCCATCCAAGTATATATAAATATATGTATTAGGGTTTTAATATGAGGAAGATAGATAACCATTCTTGGGAGAAGGGATAGAAGCATCTTGAGAGGGAGATTGGAAGATGGAGTGAAGGGATTCATCCATATTCCAAAGGAACTTTAAAGTTGTATTCTTTGTACATCAATTCATAAACTCATGTTTGCGTTCTTAATATATATTTTGTTTATCTTATCATGAGTAGCTAATTCCTTTATCCAAGAGTTGGGTAGTATTCATTGACTTAATATGTTTGTTTGATTATATTGTGATTTTCTTGTTATTGTTAATTTGTCATTGAGCGCTTTATACAATTGGAGGAGTAGCTAACTTCTAATTGAATCTTTAGGAGTTATAACGAATCAGGAGAGGAGTTGTAATTTTAGTACATGATATGATAGACACAATTTAAGTATTAGATCGGGAGATTGATATGAGAATTGTGAAACTTATAATCCTTCGATTTTAATAGTCTATAATTGTACTTTATATGACCATGGGAGTGGCGTTCAATGGATACTTGTAGGCACTATAATCTACCTTGGGAGAGGATTTTATAAACATTAGAAGGATTGTTTTTAACAAAACAAGAACACAAATTAGACATGCATGATAACCATTGAAGAACCCTGATTCTTGGATTGTTTTCTCTCATATTTATTATATAGTTTTATTTATTTATTAGATTAATTAGTTATTAATTACACACATCGACAAATTATTATCCACACTTCTAAATTGTGAGAAATAGGAGACTTGAGATTGGTATTGATATTAGTCCTTCCCTGTGAACGATATCGTAAAAATACACATCAACAACAAACAAGGATGAGTAGGGTTTCAGTTGAAGAGTTTAGACAAAGGTGGAATGTTTTCTTAGGGAAGCGGCCAGTCAAAACTTATAGTGCACAGGAAAGAGTTGGGATGGATCAGATGACGAGAATCATGAATATCTTGCTTTTATAGTAATCTTTGAAGATGGTCCAACTCACATATCTCAGGTTTCAATTTCTTGAACCACTGCAATATCCTATTCTCAATATTCAATGCATGATAAGATCTTAGTGTTTATATGTTTAACATTCGCACAAGCATGATAGCATCACACATAGATAATGCTAACTAGTTCACTAGATTTTTATCTGGTAACTAGGAATGATATTTAACTTGTGCATGTTACTTTAGATGATCTTAAATATGTGTTTGAATAAATGTTGAACATGATTAATTGTTTTAGTGAGGTATATGTTTTCCAGCATATAAGACCTTTGTTTATGCGTACTCGCTGTATCTTATTACATTGTGATTTATTTATTTGATCTGAATTATTTGTTAAGATTTATTAGTTTACAATTGGATTGAGATAGCTAGATGAGATTCTTCAACAGGATTGGACTAGATATAATTAGTGATTTATTTGTTAATTCTGTTTGTTTCATATCATGCCTATCCTACTTAATTCTTATGAGTATTGTTTCTGAATGAATGCCATGCATTTCTATTTCAATGCTTGCTTATTTTTATGACATGAATGCATCTCTTAGTACTTGCATTAATTGTAGAAAGCGTGTTTAGGATTTCAATAGGGCAAAGACTGTTAGTCCTCCTTATGTAAGGTTGGAACCATTTTCCCCTAGCCTAGAGACAATCTGTCAAGGGTATTAAAATGGAGAAAATGGTCAGTCAAAGATAAGAATTAGCATGTTAAGGTTGCAACTGTTGTTATCTCTGTTTATAATAAAATCTCTAATCCAACTGGACCCAAACTGATAAGTTGGGTACCAAGAACTATTAATCCATTTGTGAGTGCAGGACATAACAGGTTAATTGATTCATATGTATTCTTGGTAATTCATACTCAAGGCATATGATCAAAGAAAGAGCCTCACAATCAAATGTGATTGACAAAAGCTATTCTGTCAATAATCTTTGGAGATGACAGCAAAGGTTTTCATTATGGGACAAGCTACACAGAAAAAGGGATGTCATCATGAATTGAACAATTGTTATCACTGATAACAACTAATCATTGGTGTCATTGATAACAGTTTAAAGCAACTTCCTTGCTTGAGAATCATGGCACAGATCCTCTTATCAGACAGTTCTGCATCAAAGAATAAAATGTCAATTCAATGAAGGATTAGTGTCTTATCTAAAGCAGGAAGATTGAGAAGCTTGCTTTTCTTAGAGTAAGGAAAGGAAATGCTCGTGGCTGGACTGGAAACTCTGAAAAGGTGAAGTCAATGGTTTCTACTGAAAAGCTTCATCTGATAAAAGTTTAGCTATAGCATTAGAGGCTCTCACCCTTGAACATAAACTCAAGGAACTCTTTTGTGAAAAGGGATTAGTGAGAGGACTGCCTCATCTAGAATTCAGAAGATGATAAATGTGAGGCATGTCAAAAAGAGGAGTCAAAGACAACATCACATCAAGTAAAGATATATCTTAGTGATGGTGGTTGACTACTCTTATGAAACAAAGTTATTGTTCGTGCATTCTCAAGATAAGACATCATAGACGGTGATTGATCATATCAGGAGATCAAACTGGAAGCAACTGTAGAGACATATTCAGCACTGGAAGCTCCGTGTCAGAATGGAGTGGTACAAAGAAAGAACAGAAACTTGATTAACGCTACAAGGTAAATATCAAGCTAATCAAGTATATACCAAAGGGCTGGAGCAGTCAAAACAGCTTGCAACAAGTAAAATAAAGCCTTGATCTGGATGTATACATGAAGACCACTAATAAGTTAATGGCCAATAGAAGCAAACACTGTATAACCTGAAAGTATTTGGAGAAAATGTTCTATATGAGCAAACAATGAAATATTTTCAGTTGTTTGAAGATCTTGGCATTTGCAGCTAAGACTAGTTAGGATATTTTTCATGGCTACTCAGTGGAGTCTACAACCTACAGGGCATTTGTGGTTGATCAACAAAAGGTGATAGACAGTCTAAGTGCACAGTTCAACAACTCCATGCTCCAAGCTGTTAAAGGTGAAATTGATAGTATTGATGATTCATATCCAAGCAGTGGATTGGCAGTGTATAATATAACTCATTATTTCAATAAAGCCGGTCAGCAAGGGTAAAGATTTTCAGGAAATCCTAGCAACAGCTTATGGGGAGCAATAGAAGGATCAACTAGTCAGACACAACACCACATTGAAAATTCAGAGGACACAACAAGAACATATCTGCTGAGACAAAGGGTTTGATGTCAAGTCTATTCCCAGAGTCTAGTTCTTAAGTGATCCAGATGGTGGAGTAATGATTAGCAGGGCTACTGAGTGCGAATGATTATTTCTCTAGTTTTCTATTTGAAGAAGAAACTAAGAAAGTTATAAAACTCTGATAGATCCGGATTGATTGGGTGATTACAAACCAAGATGAACTCAATCAGTCAGCAAGCAGATTGTAGGGAAGCTGGTATCCAAACTAAATGATAGTATTGTAATTGGTATAAGGATAACCAGAAGTCAAACTGGATGATACTGGCATTGTTACGAGGGATAAGGCCAAACTGGATGCTAGGTTATTATCAGGAAGCAGTATCTAACATATAGCACCAGTGACAAGACTTGAGGATATTACGACATATCAGGCACCTGATGCACATTACACTTGGAATTGTACTCTAGTAGATGTGTATAAGTGTACTCCTGGTTGGTGAGTTAAAAGAGGAAGTCAATGCACAACAGTTCATGGACTTTGCAGTTGCAGATCTATTGGACTACGTATATCTCTTCCTCACAAGCTCACTTCAGGTTGGTATGAACTAATATACTACTCAAGCAATCATCAAGGACATGGTATGGCACTCTAACTGAAGCTATAATTTAATGTGAACTAGTAGAGTCGTCATATTAATAACTCTCTTATCACTAGGCACAAACATATTGTTTTATATGTGCAGTGATATAATGATAATGTTATATGTTGGTCTACTAACAAAGACTTTTGCAAGATTATTTGCTAAGTAATTGCAGAGTAGGTATGGAGGAGCGTGTTGGAAAGATTGCAATCCTTTTGGGATTACTTTAAGCAAGCCAAAAGAAAAATTCTTTTAGGAGCACAAGTAAACCAAAAAAATGATGGAAATACAAGTAAGTTAAGGATCTTTTGAACATGCAAATTTGGAAGATTTTGGACATGCCAAGACTACTTACCAACAGAAACCATAAAAGCTTGATCAGTGCAACTCAGGTATAATGACAAGCTATAGAGGTATGACGAGCTCACTCTTTTACTAAATGCTAATGGACAACATGTAATGTTCTCAAGATACCAATGTGCAAGGTTTCAAGTGGATCCTAGAGAATCAAATCTTATAGTTATTAACAAGATTATTAGATATCTTAAGGGACTACCAACTCCTGGAGTAAAGTACCCTAAATATATTGTGCTTAACATGTTTGGCTATATAGATATAGATTACGTAGGTTGTAAGAAAGACAGGAGAAGCATCTCTGAAGCTGTCAACTTAAGTGACAGGAGAAGCATCTCAGGAAGCTGTCAACTTCGTGGATGAAGATTGATTTCTTGTTATGATAAGAAACAACCTCAAATCCAATAACACTGTGGAATACTCTATGACAAGGCACCTTTAAACCAGGTATCATTTAATTCGAGAGCATGTCTTTTAGTTAAAGAGTTATTGACAGAAATACTTATTAAATTACTTGTTAAAATTAATCTTTCAAGACTGATTTGTAAGTGTGGGATATCATCCATTGCATATTAGTTGGAAATCCCATCTTTAAGAAATTCTTAAAATAAGTTCACAAGTATTAAATCTTCAATATTTAAAGGACTTGTGAATTATCAGTAATTTAGTACCTCGTACTTAGTGCTACTATCTTGATTATCATGATTACAATGTCATTTACATTTGTTGTAGTTAAGTATTATAGCATTAAGTTTAAATATTATTTTAATTGATTTAAATTATGATTATAGACAATTCCATTCTATATCAGTCTCATAATTTAAATTATATTAAAATAATATGCGGCATAGTTATTTGTATCATGTACGAATAATTGTGATACTTTTAGTATTAGTGATATTATTTAGAATTTTTATTTTAAGTAATCAATGATTATTTCTAAAATCACTAATATTGAAAGTTGAAGTATTTTCTAAGTGATGTGCATAAAACTCTCAATATTTATATGATTAGAAAGTATTTCTAAAATTACTAATTATCCAGAGAGTGATTGCCATGTATATAAGTCATATATCCTATTAGTGATTATTCAAGAATAATTATGAACATATTTAAGTGCTAGTATCTAACTCATAGATATTTAGTATTTATTTATTTAGTATTTATTTTGGGTAGTTTGGATTATGGAAATTGAAGCAATTCAATGATTTTATTTTCTCCATAATTCAAACTAACTTAAAATAAATAAGCACCATGATTAATTATAACTAAATATGTCAATAATTGATATCTAGTATATTGATTGTAACTTGTGTGTTATAAGTTAATTATGAGATTTTGGTTTTATTGAATTTAGCAATGTTTACATCTCAAGAATTCACTAAAATCAAAATCATGATAGTAACATGATTAGTTGTATGCTAATTTTTGACTTATATCAGTTAATGATATTTAGTTAAGAGTTCAACTATGAACTAATTGTGAAGTACTAGTATTTGTGACAGTACTTAGAACTCCTCTAAATAATCAATGTTTATCTTCAGTCACTTATACTAATATAAAAAGTGTAGAAATTTTTCTTAAGTACAACTATGGTTAAAATATTTGATTGCTTTATTAGAAGTAACCATATGTTGTCAAGTTAGAATAATTTTTATACTTATTTGCAAATTCCTAAACACTTTGATAATAGATGCAATACTCAATGAATCAAAGTATATGGAACTTAGAATATTTTTCCAAGATTGTAAACAAGACAATGTTGGTCAATGTTGCTTTATTTATCGAACCAATATTGTTTGAAATACTATAGTTGTTAGGAGTTAACAATTGTATGATATATGAAATTTAATGCTGATATCTTTTTGATAAATAATTGGTATTTAATTCATTGATATCTTATTTTAATATTTAAAATAGGATGCAACATAATTATTGGTATCTAAAGTACTTGACAAGTATCAGACAATGATATATTGTTAATATTTTGTTGTAGATAATTGTGAGATTTTAAGTTCTAGTGAATTATATGAGTTGCTATATCTGACAGATTCACTACAATTTGAAATCAGCAGCATAGTCAGTCTTATTAAGGATATTTATCAATAAACAATTTTATTTATTATAATCTTATAAAGATAGATTATGGAGCTTTTGACATGAATGAGAATTGCTTAGACTTTACCCTAAGTGATCAATGCTTTTACAAAAACTCATTCACATTGAAAGACAAAATCTTTCTTTCTCTTCTTAATACTGCTAAATCATCAGTCTGTGTCTTATCAAATCATTTATCTTCTTAGGAATAAAAACAAACTTGTGCACTCGAACAGTTATAGGAGAAAATCAAACTTCTTTCTACATTGGTGATTTCTTATTTAATTAAAAATTTTTGAAATCACTATTGTACATCATTTCTCTCAAAAGATTAAATGCATAATTTTTATTCATTATAGATCTTAAGTGCATTTTATCTCTATATTTCCATATGCTCTATGATACAGGTTCAGCCTCCAATGGCATTCTTTCATTTGATAGTCATGAGGTTGAAAACCCACAACTTCTATCCCAGAATGTAAAGACAAACACAAAAATAGAACCATCCAAACTCTCTTACCCCTAAAATGAAGTATAAATGAGCGTGAGGGAGAAAGTGCCTTAGTGCACCACATAAGGAAGGTTCTGACGTCAACCCAACAGCTCTGTCTCCTAAAAAGTTGAGATATATCGAAACTGAGACAACTGCTAGCCCCCATACATCTTCTCAAAAAGATGTAATGGCTGAAAAGGCATAAAATAGTTACTAGATTCATCCTCTCAATAGGGTGCGTCTATTGAAATTCGCTTGTCAGCCAAGGTATCCGATTTAGTGTCACCACCTCAAACATAAGCAATTCTTGATGCACAAGGAAAGGTTACACACACAAAAGATGAGTTAACGGAAACAAGAATTTTGACCATTTTAAGGTCAGATTCGATTGTTCAAGGTTCTTTAATGGACTAATTGCCTTTATAGGTGTTAGGAGAGGATACTGATCCAATAGCCATATTACAGTGGTCAGTGTCTACCTCCCCAGGCTTAAATCCCTTGGATCCATATCCAGATAGTGGATCTGACATAGGTGCAGATTGGCAACTTGCTGACAATGATTCAGATATTACCTGATGAGTCACAAGGAAATTTCTTCACAGACATTAGAAGGGAACTTTGATCTTTATGCTAAATTCTTTGGATCATTGTTTACCTTCCCACAGTTCAAACCTGGAACCCTAAAAGGAGAACTAACAACTTGTAGATTATGACTCAGATTCATCTGACGAGTCTAACAAGGATGGGGATTTGCGAACTCCCATTGCACCACCTGTGACCTCCTTAAGGATGGCTAAGGTGATTTTCCTTGCAGGTACATCTGGATTTTGGAGCTATGAGAAGAGTGATACACATGTGAGAATGAGTGTAAACATGAGTGGAGAGAAGAGTGAAACACTTGTGAGGTACACGAAACAGAATCACACACTCACAGTGAGGAAGAAAGATAGAAACACCGTATCCCATTCCCTATCCCTTAACATGGTTCTTTATACTTCGGGTCTCGATTCTGTTTATGATTGGAACTTAACTCTTAGGAACCTAACATTTACAGATTGGATTAGAATACTTCGGGACCTTTGGGAGCTCACAATTGGTAACACTTGGTGATGTCATATTTGGAAAGTATAAGGAGTTGGGAAGATTATTGAACATGATTATTAACAGTGAAGTCATTCTTGCAGCATTTAAAGGGACATGGTTGATCAGAGTCTGACTTGTTATTTCTTTTCCAACCAAGTGAAATATGAGAACTCCTTCAGAAAACAGCATACATTCCTTCTCTAAGGGGGAGATAAAAGCTTATATAATAGTTTGGAGGATTCCTCAACTAAGGGGGAGAAATAGCAGGGAGGAGGAAAAAGGTAAAGCACATGTACACTACACCACACTATTGTTGTTTATAACTACAGATCCTATTGTACGGGAGAGGTGGTAAAACACAAGGTGATTTCCTAGTAATCAGAAGAAGTGGTTTGGTTCATCACTATTCTTCATAAGGGGAGAAGCTGTTTTCCAAACGGGAAGTACCATTAGTTCTTATCTTCAGATCCTATTGTACGGGAGAGGTGGTAGACGAAGATGATCTCCTTAAGCAGTTGATTCTCATAGGGGAAGAAGCAAGAGAGATATGCGCTTCTCAACAGGAAATGTGGTTGTACAAAAGAAGCTGCTGATGATTACTTCAAGACTGAGAAGTATTATCTGGCAGAGATTTAAAGAACCAAGGAAATGAAGATGAAACTACTTAAAGATCAGTTCAGTGCTAGAGGAATAAGCATCTTTCATTTCAGTTACTCAAGAAATCTGGAAATACGTTATTTGATCCAGAAAACCAGTAGCATTATTTGCAAGTCCTGGTACATTACTTTTTCTA
The DNA here is from genome assembly GCF_009905375.1 of Apium graveolens. NCBI lineage: Eukaryota > Viridiplantae > Streptophyta > Magnoliopsida > Apiales > Apiaceae > Apium > Apium graveolens. The sequence goes on along the minus strand of NC_133654.1, from coordinate 148,981,444 downwards.
GTTGTTAGTTGAGTTATCCTCTCTATATATTTTGTTTGTTAGGTTTAACAATCAAATAGGGGGAGATTGTTGGTGAGACTGCGTAGCTGTATGAACAGTTACGTGATAACTCAACACGATAACAACACTAGAACAGGACAGGTTAATAATACTACGTCTACACAAGAAATCAGGAAGAATGAAGACAAGGCAAATACAAAGAATCGGAAGATTAGATGAAGGCCTGAAGTCTGTCTACAGGTCACTGAAAGAAGTTCATTAATATGATCATGCCTCAGTGAAGAACAAAGGTTAAAGACTTTCAGGGTTTCAGAAATGTTGAAGATTCAGTATACAAGTGCTACCGGAAGATTTCAGTGTATTGGCATTGATTAAAGATAGACAGTGCTCGAAGCATAGAAATCTGAAGAATTGAAGACAGGGTATAGACAGAGGTTAATGAAGATGTTGTCTAAAGTATTAGAAAGGATTCCAGTGAAAGTACAGTTGTTTATTAACAGTCAGTGTTTGAAGTAATAAAGTTGAGGCAAGCTTAACAATGTAATCAAGGCTATAATACGAAGACCTGAATCGGGGTTAGTCGTCTGTGAACCAGACCAGTTGCACTAGGCGTCAACAGCTCGTGAAAGGAATCTGGGTATTATTTATAGAAGGATTGTTAAGTTGAGGAACGTACTTGGATTGAACGTTTATCTGTTAAAGTACGAGAAGATGTGCGCAGAGTATACAGCTAAACAGCTCAGGGGACTGGCGAATCTCAAAGTTTGATTGGTAAATTAAATAAATTTATTTAGTGGACTTTAATATAATTTATTTAATAAATGTAAAATGATTTATCTTATAAACTTTAAATAAGTTTATTTTATAAATCTAAATTAGTTTATTTATATAAGTTATATTTAAGTTTATTTTATAAATTAAATTTAGTTATAATTTAAACTAAAAGAAAAGAAAATAAAAAAAAAGAAAGAAAAGAAAAAGAAAAAAAAGAGAAAAAGAAAAAAAAGAGAAAAAGAAAAAGAAAAGAAAATAGAAAAAGGGAAAAAGAAAACAAAAGAAAAAGAGAAAACAAAAACAAAAAGAAAAAGGAAACAAAAAAAGGAAAAAGAAAATGGAAAAAAACAAATAAAAGTTGTCGCCATAAACATGTACAAGTTGGTTTGTTTACTTAGTACATTTATATGTACTATAAATGTAACGCCCGAGAAATATTATGTAATTATTTTTATCAGTAAATAATTATTATGTGAGTTTTGTGTGAATTTTTGGTGAATTATTTGATGATTGATAATAATAATTGAATGTTTATTTCTGATAAAATTTAGATATTCTAATTTCCAATTATCCAGAATTAAATGCAGATAATTTTGGTATTTTTCTGGTAATTTTTGGATTACCATATGATTTTATAAGGATTTATAGAATTAATAATGATTATTTTTACATAATTATAAAATTACTTTTAGAATCAGAAATCGTCCCACTTCATTCGTTTTTGCGTTTTTACAACCCGAAACTCTTCCGAAAACTCCTTCCTAACCTAATCTGATAATTCTGAACACTTTTCATGTTTTGACTTTCTCGATCCGGGGTACGGTTTGACCTGTACGAGTCCCGGTGTGAAATTTCCGTTACGCAAATTATTTTATAGATCGATAAAAATTCGTATTCCCAAAAGGCGAGATATTATTACCTTATTTTTGTATAAAGTATTTTATAAGAGCCTCTGTTTTGATAATTATCCAAATTTGGTATTAAAATTGTATCGTCTTTTCAGTTACTTAGCAGCTAAGTAACCTATTTTCGGAACCGATCTATAAATGTAATTATCGAATTATTCAATAAATAAAATATGTGATGGGTCTGTCGGCTACGTGTGGCTGTATTGTTAATTGTTTGTGATTTGTTGGTCGCGAAGATTAATTTTCTAATTAATTATCGAGTTGTATGAATTTAATTCATCTTAAAATGATTTTATTGAATATTTATTCTCATAAATGCTAAAATTGCTCCTAAAATTATTTTTTGTTGTTTATAATTTTATCTATTATTTCTAGGAGTTTATAAAATTAAGAAATCAATATTTTATTGATTAATTATTTTAAGTGATTTTCTGAATTGCACTTAATTGTAAAATCAGTATTTAATTCTAGAATGTTTCAAAAAAAATTATTTTATTAACTTTTAAATATTTTAAGAATTTTAAAATTATTTCAGCGGTTTTCTGGCTTTTATTTAACCCAACGTTTGTTCGTTAAATTGTAAAATGCGAGTACGTAACGCGTTTTAAAAATACTGTAAAAATTTCGGAAACTTTGTTTTAGTAGTTTTAAATTGTCCCGAAGATTTTAGAAACTATTTTAATAAATTTTAGGGTTATTTTACTCGTTAATTGTTCGTTGAAATGTTAATGGCAGGGTCGTATTCAGATTAATAAAAGAAAAACAAAAGGGGGGCGCAGGGTTTAAAATCGGGTTCAACCCGTCTTATTTTTCAGCCCTGTATCTCTCATCGATCTCTAATCTCTCCTCTCCCTCTCTTCAATTCTCTCTCGCTCTCTCTCTCTCTTCTTCGCCTCCTGTCTCACTCTCGTGTCTATCTCTCTAATCTCTCCTACCTCTTTCTTCTTCCTCCCCTGTTCTTCTCTCTGTTACGGTCGACTATTCCGGCCGCCGCTTCGATTTTCCGGCCATCGTTCCTTGCTTCAGTCTGTTCTGTTTAACTGGTATAACTATATATGTGTGTATACGTATATATATATGTATATATCGGTTGGACTGGATGTGTTGTTGTGTGGATTGTTTGCGTTGGTTGCTGTTTTTCCCGTGACTGCCTGGTTCCTGCCTTTTTCCAGCCGCGCGTGGTCCGGAGTTCTGTGATTAATTCGATCCTTTCTTTTGATGGTTCAAATTATTACGCGATTTTATGGAAAAAAAATTTCGACTGAAACATCCTTGATTTTTGAAATTAAATTTCTGATTATTCTGAAATTATTTAATCGGTGGAATTCGTATGGAAACCCGAATTTAACGGGTACCGACGAATTTTACCGACGTCGGCGATGAGCCTCGGCGAGTCGACGGTGGGCGATGATGATTTTTATCTGAGTTCTAAATTATAATCAAATAAAAATTAGGTGATAAAATAAATTGCGAAATGAAAAATATGAATAAAAATATGGATAAAAAATAATTAATAACTGAGTTGTGTCGGTGATTGGGATTGCGAATGGTGTTGGGTGTGGTTGTGGTGATCGGATTGTTGATATGGATTGAATTATGTTGTGGCTGTTGTTGTGATTTGATGTCGATTTGATTTCGACGGGTAGGCCGATAAATAGAGGAAACACTGCCTGATTTTTGGGAAAATAAATTTCGAAAATACGGGAACATAACCTGTAATTGTCGGTAACATCGAACAAGGATATAATTGAACTTTATGAAACCAATTTGCGTGACGTGACAAGATATTTTGTGAATAATCGATTACCCTATATTTCAAAATGACAAATATATGTATTTTCCGAAATTAAATACCGAACCGATTTTTGAAAATGTGAACCATAATTGCTATGTGTATTTCGATAATACGTATAAATATGAATCCGGTTATGAAATCGTATGGGTAGAATAAAGTAACGATTTGATGTTAAGCTTAAGCGGTTATCTGAATTATGGTATTTCAACCATGTAGGTTTTAGACGGAAAACCCGAGATTTGACCTCGGACTAGGAACTATCTAGTGATTAGACGTCGAGATCAACGAAGTTCCAACAAAAGGGTCTGAATGTTGGGATCGTATCCAGAATAGGATAGTAGTTTGATGATAAAGCCGAACGATCAAAGTCGAACCAAAGTCAATAGCGGTTAAAGCTTATTGAGGCAAGTATTCCTGATTTTTTTAAATACTGCAAGTGTTCTTGAATATTCTTTTAAATTACTGCAATTATTTCTTCGATCCTATTCTTAGTTCAGAATAGTTAAATATTTTACATTTTGCTGCAATTACTTATATTATGCTTGTTCATTTATTCTTGTTCCTGTAATTCGATTGCTCTCTTGAGCAAATACCCATTCTTTCGGGTTATTTGCGAACCCTGAATTGGGATGTTTTGAATTCAAAATGGTTTGACATCAAAATACTCTACGGGCTGGATAGTGATACTTTGGGGATTAAGTTTTACTTAATCATAAGGACCGAAACATAATCGGTGCCTTGAGATGGGCCGTAGTGCCTGGGGACCCGACTGGATCTATACAGGTAGGTATAGATCTGCACTGTATCCTGACTGATCAGCAGGGTATAAGTGTAAACTAGTGTCCAGTCTAATTTATTGTTGATCGCCATTAAGGGCATTCCTTCTCGAAAAAAAATGTGATTATGGATTAAAGTTATTCTTTCTTAGTACTCAGTTTCGGAAAATTACGGTGTTTCTAAATAAATTCGAGGTTCAGATTGTTGCTGCAGCATTAGTAGCGCAGTGATAATTAGAATCTTGAATGAATTGAGATCTTCTTAATTATTCAACATGTCCTTATCAGGCTGGTTTAGCAGGCTAAGTTTATGAAAACTTAGTCGATAATGATGGATACTGAATAGTTAGGAATTTCTTGAACGTCGTTTTATAATTAGTTATTGCATTCGTTGCTCAAGTATGAAGTATTACCAGGATCTATTTTGAATATACGCGATCTCTGAAGCTCTTATAAAGATATCGTTATTCCCTATGTGATTTATAGCAATGCAAATCAAATTGATTTTTAGTAGATGAAGTATATCCTTTAAATGATTTCGTGTTTCGCTCTTCAAAATACTTCAGAGATTTTGTCCGGAAGTTTTTCTTTGATATTAACATTGAAACTCAAATTATAAACTTGTTGGGCATTTTTGGCTCACTCTTGCTTTGTAAATTCTTATTTCTTCCAGAAACAGATAAGGATAAAAATGAATAGCGTAGATAGACAGCAGAAGTTCGAGAAATCTCCGGTGCGAGAGGTTGAAGAAGTTAGAAGAATATGATACGAGCAGTAGTTCGAAGGTATTTACATTTGTATTTTTAGTTGATGAAAATAGTGGAAGGTTAGATTCTTATTTCATACCATAACCTGTAAACGATCCAGATTCAAGGGGTTATTTATTTATTTCTTTACTTTATGTAATGATTGTTTAGTGACACCAAATCTTGACCCCGGATTTGGGGCGTTACACTAAATGTAATGGTTAATAAGCATGTCGCCACAGAGCATATCTACTCCTCCTGTACCTCCTTGTCGCCACAGAGAAATAAAGTTGTCACCATAGAAGCTTCTCTCCTCAGCCACACATTTTATTGGATAAAGTCTACACTTTGCAGCAGAAAAAAAAGAGCCATCCAATTTTTCTGTTCATCTTCTCTCTCAAGAGAGTAGTGAAAATGGCAGCATTGATTTATAGAGAAGCTCAAGCTTTTTGTATATCTGTTTAACTTCTCATCGGAGTAATGTTATAATGCCCGAGTTAACTCTTGTATATTCATAGGGGCATTATAATCGTTATCCGTTAATTAAATCCTAGTACAAACAAAAGCTAGATTATTGTATAGGATTTGATTTGTAAATCTTTGTAGTAGCTAGGAACTTTGTTGTTCTTAGATTGTAGACGGTTAATTTATTTACCAGAGTGTAGCAACACCCTCGCGGATTTGTATATGAATATATATTTCCCCGAATATCTTGTGTTCCTTGTTTTTATCGTTCCAAACACTATTCCTCTCAAGAACACGAAACCACTAACCGAGCATTAAATATTTTATCCGTTAAAGATTTGAAAGAATTTTTAATTTAGTGATTATCATATTCAACCCCCCCCCCCTTCTACGATAATTCGGGACCTAACATTTACCACATATAAACATCCACATAACAACACCAATCATCAGATAATTCACCAAAAATCACAATATAATCACATAATAATTATTTATCAATAAAAATAATTACACGCTATGTCCTGAATATTATATCCTTCCTGCCTTGAAAGGATTCTGTCCTCAGAATCACACCAAGGATCAGATAATGATATATTCCAGTATCTCACTTCCATCTTTCTCAGGTTGATCTCTCAACCTTACAACTTTTCATAAACTTTTACTCGCAGCATCACTCATTACCTAACAACCTCTCGCTGACATCATATTTTATTAGTTGCTCCTATAACTCAACTCAAGTCTCCATTTTATATATAATGGAGCTTAATTACTTTTCCTGAATATACACATATGAACACCCTATGAACCACCTATACCTGTGGCGGTGAAGCCAACTCACTTACACTTATCTTGCCTATTTTACTATTTCAAAAGGACCAACATAATGCCTATTAATTCTATTTTCCTTCTAATTCTAGTAATTCATGCTCATGAACGTTTCCAATAGTTACTGATTATTGAACCTCATTCCCACATATTTCTCTGTTCAATCAACCTAGTTCGTAATCGCTCCTAATCGCATTAGAGGCTCTTTAATCGTCCCCTTAATCTTCTTGTCCATCTGCGAATGATTTATTGAAACCAGGGAGTATTCGATTTCTAACATTCTTGAAATTACTTTAGAATTAAGAGTTAACGAGAAAATCTCTACTGAATACGACTGACGCACAACCATATCATCATACCTTAATTTCCTTGAATCACAATCGAGTAGATTTGTCGAGCAAAATTTTTCTTACTACTTAGAATAAAATATACTAATATGGAGGCATCACCCGCATATTCTAACTCATATTATCATTTATTTTAATTTTAGGGAGTTCTCATACAAACTGACTACAATGCTCTTTCTTGACGTCTAGTCACATATAACACTTATTCTTTCTTTATACCGTATTATCAGAAAGTTTTCTTTGACATCTATGTCTTGTATCACATTTGAATCTCTTAAGTTATCAATGTTTAGCCAAATTCCTATCTTTTAGTTCTGCCTTACTTATTGCCCGTTCATCTAGGAGTGGTATATACTATTCTGGTTTGACATAATTCATCATATTCTGAATACTCCTGTCAAATCTCACATCAAACAATATTGATCATTTACAATAAATTTCTGGATCTGATGACGTACCACCATTTCTTCAAGCAGCAACTAACCCATTTATTGGACGAACTTTGGTTCTCAGGTGACTCCACTACGACATTTCCTAGTGAAATGTATCCATCTAGTCTTTGATGTCCCGCCTTAACTCTTGAGTAGGTATAACATTTATTTACATATCCCCCCTCCATTTTCTCTTTATGCCTGGTCACTAGATATTTTCTTTTAGCCCTTGATACTTGATCGTACTCTTGGGATGCATTCCCTATCTCAATTTACCAATGTTTCCTAAATTTTTCACCTTACTTCCTTCCTTCATATTACCCATATCATACTTATATCATGGCATTTTATAAAGTTTCTTTATCATCCTTTTGATTCCCCTTTCTTTCCTATTTTCGCTCTTCATTCTCATAGCTCATTCAAAACCGAACTCTTGATATTAATACTTATTTTGATGTCATATCAAATTAGATATCAATACGAACTTTGATGCTCACAACATTCCGTACTGAAGTAAACATCAATCATCTATATTAATACCACTTTTGATATTTAACAATAACCTAAGTATCAATATCAATCAGAAGCTGAACCAAAACTGTATCTCATATTTTATCCAAAACAGAAATACTTGATAAATCATTTATTGTATGAATATCAAAACAATTTGGAAACAAGATGTCCTTTAATAAAACTTTATTGCAGATAATAAAATCTCTTTGATTGTCTAATATATTCCTTATTGGTGTGGGTACTAATCTCTTCTTTATTCCACATCCCTTCTTTCTTTCCTTCCTTTCTTCTCTTTGCTCTATCTTAAATCTTTAGTTCTTAAAAGCATTTTTCTCACCTTTTCATATAAATAACTTCATATTTCTCTTGTCCATTACTGAGGGCATATTCATCCGAGTAAAGCTTCACATAGTTGTTGCAATTTCTGAATTCTACTGGTGTCCTTACCTTCTCCAAATTCCTTATTGCTTTGATTTCAGATTTGAAAGTCACATCAAACTTTGACTTAATCAAATTGGAATCGATTTCCATCTAACTGACCATTAATTGGTAAAATTAACCAATTAGCTCACTTAATTGATCAATTCCACCAAGTGATGACTAGCTAAATGAAATCAAAGACCAACTATATATAGTTGGATTGGCTGTAACAACCTCTTTCAAGAACCGAGATCACAATCATTTGGAGTATTAACATGAATATCAATAACACACAGAAGTATACTTTCTATCTTTAAGAGTAGGGTGTTTTCCAAAAATTTGGGCAGTATCTCCTTTATATTATTGACTACCAGCCGGACTCAAGCCGACACCAACAATCAATCAAACAACCAACAATCAACTCACAAGTAGACTAATAAACTTCTGTTAGGAAATGAATCACACACAGATGGGGGGGTGAATGTGTTTTTCTGATTTTAGGCTTTTCTTGAAAGTTAATGGTTGAACAAAGTAAATTAAATCTTGTATAGAAAAGTGTACATGCAGAATATAAGCTTGCAGAAAATAAAGGACACAGATCTTCAAAACTGACTTAATTTTTGTATTAAAAATTCAGATGTTTTGCTACAAAATTTCTAAGCTCTTTGAAGTTAAAGAGCTCAGCTTCTTCTCGAGAGTGTTATAAGAATTTTAATCTAAATTGTTACTTCTAACTAGAGGACCAGTGCTAACTTTATATCTCAGTTAACTGCTGGTTTACACATTGGATAATAAACATGCTATTAACTTTTCTAAACTGTCACGTGTCATTTCTATTTATAGAAAAACAAATCTTCCATTTCTGGATTAGCATATCTTTGGCATCCCGTGTTTACTTTAATCTTCCTCTATCAGTTAATCTTTGCCATTGATCTTACACACTCTTCAAGCTGCTTTTTGTAGACTTGTCAATCCAGCTGTTTGATTATTTGTTGATTGTTTATCTTGGATATTAAACTGTTCTGCAATTTTTTACTTTGAGACTGTACTTCGAGATCTCCAGTTTGATTTAATAGAATACTTGACATCTCGATAAGTACATAGGCTTATCGAGATCTCTAGCACTCCGTAATGAGTTTTGCTTGTAGAGGACTTCAGCTTGTTGAGATCTCTAATCTTCATATCTTCACTTTGACTTGTAGATATCACTGAGTTCTCGAATAAGTGTAGACTTGTCGATAACTTTGAGTTCTCTAGTGAAGGAATGACTTCTCGATATCTTCTTGAGTTCTCAAGTAGCTTTCCTGACTTCTCTACTCCCGGTGGATATGGCTTATCCGTCAAGTAGTGGTTGCTTATCCATCGAGTAGACATTGTTCATCCGCCGAGTAGACATTGCTCATCCATCAAGTAGATATTGCACATCCATCGAGTAGACACTGCTCAACCATCGAGTAGACACTGCTCATCCGTCGGTACTCTCTAGAGTTTGAATGACTTCTCGATAAGCCATTTTGGAGTTCTCGAATGACTTCTCTATAACAATAAATCTGTGACTTGTAGAGATCTTGATTTAGAACAATTTTCTCCAAACAGATTTATTCAACTCCAAGCTTCTTCAAAATTCTTCTAAGGCATGATACTGTTCTAGGAAAAAGACTACAGTCTGCTCCTTTGCATTTTTATAGACTTTAAGTGTTACCATTACAAAATACAAATTTAGATAACAATACAACTTACTTAGGATTGACCCCAAGCTTAACTGATTACTGAAGATAATTGTTCATTAATCTTATACTCAGATCATATGTCCATTTGATTTTCTCTATACTATGATCAGAGATGCTAATGACATTGTTAGATCCAGTAATCTTTGACATCATCTATTATATATTACAATCTCCCCCAACTTGTTCATTATGAAATTATGCACAAGTTCTGATTGATGATGTCAAAACTTTAACTAAATGCAGAAACCAATCTTCCCATCTGGTCTTCTTTTGTTGAGTTGCATTTAGATTTATTTAACATCCATTAGCTATTTTGGCATTTAGATATATCTTCTCCCCCTTTTTGACATTATCTCCAGGAAGAAGGATCCAGCTAGATGCACATTGTTCAAGCTGCTGTCATTGTCCATTTGGAACACTTTCTGCAGCTTCAAGCTTCAGTGAGATTTATGGTGATGAGTTTTTTAAATAAAATAGAAATTTCACTTAGATCTGCAAAAAAAGTCTGTCAGTGATAAAAGTCCTAAGCTCTCTATTCTTTTGAATAAGTAATCTCACTACTTCTCACAACACTAGTCCCATAACTTTTGAGAGTCAGAGTTCCCTCACAAGGATTACTAAATCGATACACTCATCTACTATGACGGCCTCAACCCCGGGGTCAGGAGTTGACGTCATCAACAACAATAATAATGAACACAATATAATTCAAATCACTAATTATCCTTAACCATGACCCCTTTACCAAGACCTTTTCCAGGTTTAAGTTTGACTTAGGTTACTCAACTAACACAACTCAAATTACCTTACACAATCCTGACCACTAATTTAACGCAGCAACTCAAAAGACCTCATCTGGTCTGAACACAACTACCTCAGAGGAGCCTGACACGAAAGGAGCTGGAACTCTGCCCTGATTACCTCTCAAGAATCTTCTAGGCATCTGCAATACATATAAAATATTCTGCAAGGGTGAGCAATTGCTTGCTCAGCAGCACCACTATATGAATAACAAGTAAAACAATTTATGATAAAGCAGTGATAGGAACAGAGCTGTAATCATGATATCAACATTATGTAATAAAAATCAGAGATAACTGGATATCACTAACTAGCATGCTTCATCAAAACAACTTAGCAGTGTGCTGTAAAAAATACCAGAGTCCAATTTTAGCATGCTAATCACATTTATAAAACCGATGTATCAACTACTCATGCCCTTACGGGAATCACAATTCCAAATCAGATACGTAGCGGATATTTGAAGACAGCTGATCAGGCTATCAACACCCGACGGCTCCAACTGCCATCTCATTTACCTGTTCCGGAACTCAGAGACTAGCTAGGTCTCTGACCTGCTGGACTAATCGGTTATACAGTGCGCGTAACCGAATTAGCCTCTTACGCCACCTCAATAGGCCTACTCTGGCCCCAATGTATCCCATATCTGATCGTTTTATCCAGTTTTCAAAATCACTTTTACCTATCTCTTTTCAAAATCAATTTTGTCACAGCACACTATTCAAATCCTCTTTTCATTTTAATCACATTTAGAGATAGGTGTTTTTAGAAGTTACTTTTCCCCAAAACATAATTTTAAACAACATTTCAAATACGGGGGATACGTAACTTAAAACATTTTTGTTCCATTACGAAAGTAAAACATTTAGTTATTCATATGTACTGAACCATAAAAGAATGGTCAGGGGTACTTGCCTTGTAGAGCTTTAACACTATTACTGATTGACCTTGGACTAACTTGGACACTCGACTTTATTGCCTTACTATCAGACTATCCTGGATCCAACTTCAACGTTCAGGTCCTTCGCTTGGAACCTCGCTACGCTTATCGACTGATCACTAGGTTATCTTTAGTTCAACTTCAATTCTTGAGTCCTTCGACTAGAACCTACAGAGCCGAAGTACCCTACGTTAGACGTCTAGGTATGCTTGACATATCCTCGACACCAATTCTACCTAACGATACTCGAACCCGACTCGTAATTATATATATTATAATAATACACACAAAATGTAGGGTTCACGTTCTCAGAAACGGTTCGGTGTTCGTTTTCAGAAAATACGTATACTCATCATTTTACGAAATTAGGGTTACTGGATTTCGACAGAACATTCACCATAATATACAATCAGGTTTCGCACAAAATATATGTATATACTTATTTATACTCGCTCAACGTTTCGACAATTATAGGGTCTGTCCCGAATTTTCGAATTTAACTTCCAAAAATTCGGGCAGCACCTCCTCTGTTTATCGGACTACCCGTCGAACAACTCGACGTCAAATCACAAACACAACCAATCAATTCAGTCCAAACCAATCACGCAATCCACATTTCACAATTTCCCAACCACCGTTTTAAATCAACTAATTATTATTATATATTTTATTTTTATTCGTATTTTTATATTTATTTATTTTAAAATATTAGGACTCAGAATTATATCATCACCATCCACCGTCCGCTCGTCAAAATTCATCGCGGACGGCGACAAAATTTCACGGGTACCCGATTAATTCTTGGGTTTCCAACGCGAAATTCCACCGATAATTGCTAATAATTTTCTGATCGTGATTAAATTTATTTCACAAAGTCAATCAGCTTATTTCTACAGAAAATTAAATGGAATTTCCCAGCAAAACAATTGAACCAAAGCATCATAACCAAAAAAACACACGCCACGCACGGGACTCGCATCCGGTCGCCTAGCCGGAAAATAAACCGACAGCAACTGGAACCATCACAGACCAGGCAACAAAGCAACTACTGAATTGAAACCAGGAACCGTGGCCGGAAAAACCGAGGCGGCAGCCGGACTTACCAGAGATGGAGGGAAGACAAGCGAAGACAGAGAGGAGAAAAGAGAGACTGCAGGGCGAAACCGAGAAACAAGAGAGATTAAAAAAACCGAGGGGATTGAACATATAAGAACGAGAAATTGATATTGCTTCCAGGAATAAAAAGAAAAAAAACAGGCTATATTGATCCGCCACCTTTCTCTCAGGAAATATAAGGAAGACATGTGTCTAAAATAAAACTGACACGTATAATAGGATATTCACGAAAACTTTGCGCCCCGATTTACTCCAATATTTGATTTTTAACAAATAATTTGCGGGGAATAAAGATCCAAAAATTCACCAAAATAGTTTTAAAATTATATAAATATCCCCAAGTTAATAAAATATGAATTTCGTTATTTTTAAATAAATTTTGAAACGCGATTGATACATGCATTTTACAATTAACGAACCGAGTTGTACTTAAAATAAATTCATAAAATCACGGAAACAGTCTTAAAATGTTAGAAATATCCCGAAGTTCACAAAAACATAAATTCCGAAATTTTAAAACAATTTAAAATGTACTTTATACCCGCTTTTTAACAATTAACGAAACAAGGCGCGTGTGAAATTAATCCTGAAATTTCCAAAATAATTTTAAAATTCTTAGAATACTACGAACTTAATAAAATATAAGTTTCATAATTTTTGAAAATTTCCATAATTAAATATGAATTTTACTATTAAACACACTCAGAAAATCATTTAAAAATAAATAATTAATGAAATATTGATTTCTCAATTTTATAAAGTCCTAAAAATAATTATTGAAATTATAAAGTCATAAAAACAATTTTGAGAAAATCCAAGTATTTATGGAAATAAAACTGCAATAACACCATTTTTAACAATGATACAAAATTATACAATTCATTAATTAACCACACAATTCAATTCCATACACTAGTAATCACATACACATAGTGACAGAGTAATAACCCACTGACTGAACCCACACAATCATTTTATTTAATTATTTATTCCATAATTATACATCTAAATAATAAATAAAATATACGGGTCGTTATATCTACCTCTCATTTTGCCAGGAAGGATCCTGCCTCTCTTATTCTCTATTTTCTCTCAATCATTTCTCTTATTCTCACATGAAAGGCTCAAATTTTGTTTGACCTACAGAAATAAGAGGTGGCTGAGATGAGTTTATCTGTGATCACATGATTAGGGGAAATACATATAGGTCTAATCATACTCATTTCATCAGAAGAGTGAGTTCATAAACATCTGTGACTAGGGTCACAGTTTGACTCACAGATTGCTCTGTGGTTTTGACAGTGTGTTATCCTCCACTTATAGTGGGAACTTCCAATTGGATTGGAGGGGATTAGACTGGGTTACTGTTCAGGTATACTCTTCGACTCAAGGATTTATTTAAGGCATACTCCCATAAACATAAATTCATTACTAAGGACTCACTTTTAACGATCTAGGATTTGGATCGATTATTCCGCGTAGAACAAATTTGGATGAGAGCCCATTGGCTCCTAATCAATGGCTTGATTCCAATCAGAGACATATCGCTTTAACATTGACACATATAACATATTATATATATATACTGGGACTGCGGCGGTGATATCAACTTATAGACAACTTTACCTATATTTCTTTATACCTCGAATGGTTCAACACAATTAGGACTTTACTTGTCCCTTCTATTCCAACTTAATCAATCTCTTTCAAGGTAAAGCTTTTGCCTATACCACGATCCTCATTCTATATATTCATATTCTTTCGATGCAAATCCGCTTTCTCTCTTTTTCTATCCTGGGCTGTTTCAACTCTTTTCTGAGTCAACACCACCACACTCTTGATGTATTAAATTAATTCAGGACTTAACAATGTCCCTACTTCCACTTTTTCTCACTAGGGGGAGGACTCACACTTATGTCCACACAACACTTCGCAAAGTAATACTCTCTTACTAACAGGGTAACTATTATCATAGAAAACTCAATCCATGGTAGGTGATTATCGCAGTTCACTTTTTAAACCCATCATATATACTCTCCACACATCTTATATTGTCCAAATCACCTTCTCATTTTGACCCTTTATCTAAGGATGAGAGGTAATACTGATTTTCAATTTAATTTCCAACATCCGATCGCTTCTTACTCATTTCCATCAGTTAAGGCTGGGAAATAATCTTATATACTAACTTCTCATCACCTTCAGATACTCAACTTCAATTCCCACAGTTTCCAATTCCTTTACTGATTCCTTAGCAATCTTAATCACATTTAATCATTTTTCTCTGCACGAGGCATAAACTATTACACTGGCTTTGCTTAGATGGTTGTTAGTGAAATACTCAAAATCTTTTGCTATTTCCAACCAAAATTCATACTTTAAAACTTAGCGTATAATTGCTTCCTTTCTAATCTTCGTAGGGAAATCCTGGGGCGTTCTACACAAACTTCCTTAATCCTAAGACAGCCGAGGATGTTATCAATAAATATAATTTGCTTTTCCAAGTACTCCTTATAGACAAATGAGGCACTTACTACTCCGCATAATATCACCAGAATTTGCAATACTCATAACTCATCCTAATTACAATCCTTGACATGTCCTTAGGCTATATCTTAAGTCAATCCTGTAGAAATCACACACTCCTTGAATTAGGTCACGTAAGTAACCAGTTCTTTATAAAGGTTACCTATTCATATTTATCATTTTATTAAACTCCCAATAATTAGTACACAATCTCATAATTTCATTCCTCTTTCCAGCAACGTCACTGGTGTATTTCAGGGTCTCTATCTATTACACTCACTTCCCTTTCAATCACTTTCACAATTATCGCACTAATTATTTCATTCCACCAACTTTCAGAGATTCCAGGACATTCATTTATTACTCAAAATTCCTCCAGCTTAAGTATTCTCTTCTTTGTATCTTTACAGATGGTGGATCTACTTTATGTCTTTAGCTTATCACTTC
The DNA here is from genome assembly GCF_009905375.1 of Apium graveolens. NCBI lineage: Eukaryota > Viridiplantae > Streptophyta > Magnoliopsida > Apiales > Apiaceae > Apium > Apium graveolens. Next base: position 148,965,881 of record NC_133654.1, on the reverse strand, counting down.
TTTTCTTGCATGATTGGAAGAATTCCTTATATTGCTTTAGTATCCAGAAATTTACCTTACTATTGGCTTCTGTACACTTTATACTTCACTTCTTCTAAAAACCGCTCCTTACGGACAACCAATCCGATCCTAAAATCACATCAAACTCTTCTAGCTCGAAGGGTGGAAAATCAGGTGCAAATACGCCCAAGTTCTAAATGCTCGATCTCTTAATCTTTTTAGAAGTTCTGCCTCTAGCTGTGCTGGATGTTGGCCCTTGGGATATAGTATCTTGAGTAACCGTTCTACAACTCCTTGTAATATGCCTAACTTTTCCACAGTTATAACACGTAGCTCCTGGATTTTCTGGATTACATTCCAAGGCATAATGACCCTTATGTCCACACTTAAAACATTGCACATTCTTTTTGCACGAACCACTGTGCCTCTTGTCACAGGACTTACAATCCACTGCTGACTTGACTGACTGAGTTGGAGTGGAAGCAACTGAAGTAGCACTAGACCTAGTCCGAAATAAACTTTGTCTCCGGAATCTCTTACTCCTGTTTTGGCCAAACCGATTCTCAAATTCCTGACTGGATTCTCCTTGGTCTACCTTGTCCTTAACACCTTCTGACTTCCTTTTCTTATCACTTTCTTCCTTAACATCCAACTTCTGGTCACTTTCCATTACCAGGGCGGCCTGAACCATAGAGGAGTATGTCTTGAGTTGCAATGCCACAACTCCTCTGCGAATCTCAGGCTTCAACCCTTGCTGAAACCTCCTTGCTTTCTGAATCTCCGTACTTACTTACTCAGGAACTAATCGGGCCAATTCTATAAACTTGGCCTCATACTCTAGCACACTTCTCTCACCTTGTTTCAGCTCTAGAAACTCGACTTCCAACTGACTCCTTAAACCATCGAGAAAATACTTTTTCAAGAATAATTCTGTAAATCTTGCCCAAGAAACAGGGCCTTCTCCTTCCAACACTCGAGTGGATTCCCACCAATAATTTGCTTCATTCTTAAGAAAGTAACTCGCATAATCAGTCTTAAGATCATCATTTACTTGTGTGAGGGTAAATGCATTGTCCATTTCCTTCAACCAATTTATGGCAACAACAAGATCCACTTCGCCTTTGAACTCTGGGGGTTTAACAGACTGAAAGGATTTAAAACTAGTAGTTTGGTTTAGCTTTCCTTGTTGATGTTGTTGCTGCTGAATCTGTTGGATTAACTGCAACTGCTGTTGCTGTTGCTGCCGAAACAAGTCTAGAATTTCATTTATAACTGGAACCTCCGCCAAACTACTACTATTTTCTTTAGACTGGATAGCTTTCTTGGGTGGCATTTTCCTAAAATATAACAGGGAATTTATTCAAAACATAATGAGAATGTATAACAAAATATCACCGTTCAAACGGCGCACCAGTGTCAGGAAAATACTGCCCAATTAAAGCACCCATGTCCCAATTCTTAGGTTCCATTTATAAAAGATATCTAGATCAGCAACACTAGCAACAATAACAACGATAACAGTAGTAGAATCAACAACAGCGCAAAAAACTGGAATATAGAGGTACTAAACATTATGGTATGATTTCTCAATACAACAACAACCGAGCAACCTTTTAGCACCAATAAAATATAACATTAACAAATTCCATATATCGCAAAGCTAGACGGGCTATCCTAGGCACCACCCAAAAAAGGTTAACTAGTAAGTCAAATTAATCTTAAGAATCATAGACTTGGCTAACGCACCAGCCTGAGGTTCAATCAACCATTCTTCCCAAGGCGACTTCTTATCTCTTACAATTGACCCATCTTCCACGGTTTAACTTTTCTAAAACCGCAACCTTCAATATCGAATCATAAATCCTCTCTACTATTATCGTTTCTGGGATAGCTAGCAATCCAATGTACATCTTATATTTCTTCCAGACAGTTAACTCTCAACTACTTTCGATGACCAGGATTGTCTAATCACAAAAGCTACTGACAATCCACTGCCTCAGGACTTCAAATGAAATTTCAAAGTCAAAGAATCAATGATACGGGGAGGACAAAAGAAGAAAACATAGGTATGACTGAGAGCAACCATACAAGTATATAAGATGGCC